>NW_015090798.1:3568998-3773708 GCF_001431845.1 Calidris pugnax | reverse complement strand
ATAGCCTTTTTTTTTTTTTTTTTTTTTTTTTTGTTATATCAAAATAAATGTCAGGGAATACAAGCATGGCAGCGTTCTCCGCTTTATCAAGCGAAACCTCTAAAGAATCTCTTGAGCCTCTGTTTGCCAGTTGCACAAATCATCAGCCTGCTCTTGGACGTGCTTACCAGCCTTAGTGGGTATTACTTGTACTAGAAAGTATCTGAAGGGTCAGGACCCATGAGTTATTATTTCTACTGCAACGCCTGAGGGCACTAAATAGGAATTAGAATACAAGGCGTCGAACAAGGCACTTAAGCGTGTAGCAAAGAAGTCCTGGCAATCTGCTGTTTGGAGTAGATAGCAGTTGGTGTCTACCAGAGAAAGAGGGAGAAGAGGCATAAAAGGAGTGTAAAAGTGGTCAGAGGTTAAATACCAGCACTATTTGATGAAGAAGCACTTATTAAAAGCAATGTCATATGTACATTATGCATATTGATCGAAAGCTTATGCGCAAGCCAAAAAACACATGTGCCGGTAATTAGTCTGTCTTTTAGTTGTGGAGGTTGGGTTTCCCTGTGCAGTGACATTACAGATGTCTAGAAATTGTGTCTTACATCTAAGTTGTTTATAATGTGATTGCAAACAGCGAGTGTATTGTTTCAACATGGTTAATGTTTATGAGCTGCATTTCAGTTTATAGGTGCACACAGATTGCCTGGAAAAGTACCAGGCCATTCTTTTTTTAAGTTAGCGATGAAGAAAGATGAAAGTCTACATACTCCCTTCCAGTGTAAAATCACACGGGGGGAACAAAATGAGTCCAAGAATCCTGCAATTGTTTGGGTCTTAAGTTTCTATAAATTACCTCATGCCCGCCTTATGTCTGTGAGTTTTTCTGAGGTGCCAAATATGGCTATTTCAGGCCAAGAAAGGACGAGAATAAAGACTGGGAATCCATGAGAAATCTAGACTGCCTCTCAGCATAGACATTCACAAAGCCTTTTTCCAAAGGCTTTCCTCTGGCCACCACCAGAACCGTCAACAAAGTCCAGCTGGTTGCTCTACTGCTTTTGGCTCCATGACCCGTGTGTGCACTCTGGGAAGAGGGGGCTCATGCGGTGTAAATGGATTTAATGCTGCTTGAAGCCACATTAACTGTACTCAACATTCACAGCATATGGTTCCCAGCTTTCCCACTGGAAAATATCATTCAGACCTGCTGCTCCTTAGCTCTTTGTACTTTCCCTGTTATGCCTCCTATTTCCCTACGACCTAAAAACCACTTGAAGATATCAGAGAAAGACATGCAAAGCGGGGAGGTAACATCAAATATTGCTTTCTGGGCTTCCTTTGTCCCCCGCCTCATTAGAAAAGATATAAAAAAGAAAAATGGACATGTTAAATGTAAAGATATCAAACCATAAATACCCTCCATGTTTTACGTTAGAAAATACAAAAGAATGCAATTAAAACTTATTGATAAACAGAACGATTATTTTTTTTCCCCTTATTTTTACCTCTAGTTTTTCTCCTGTCTCTGCAAACTGCCTCTCTGGAAATTGATTACAGAAATACAGAGGTAAGCAGCAGTGTGTAGGTAAAAGAGGGATGCACAGCATGATGTGTTTATAGAACAAGAGAACAGTCACTGAATTGACCCTTCACATGAGCCCCCAGCTCCCTCCAGCTCCCCCGGCAGCGGTGGGATGTGTGATGTTAAGAATTCTGTGCATAACTCTCCCTGAACGCTGAGAGCTGCGTTACTGAAGCTGCCAACTTGATTATACGTTTTTACCTGCTCAGTTGTAAGAGTTAAGAGCTCGGCTTGCCAGGGGTGGCACAGAAAGGAGGTGTGCTGGGGAAAGGAGCAGGACACCCCTGTTAAAAGCCGCGCATCTAATTTCTCATGCAGGGTTGTTTTCGCTCATTTTCCTGTTCTTCAGCACTTAATGATTTTTCTGTCATCAATGGAGTTTTAATTGAGTGGGATTAGGGGTGGATTAAAGGATCTCATCAGAGCTCATACTCCCTGCATCCACTTCCTGTTGAGTCCTCTCAACAGAAGAGCTTTTGACATTAGAAAAGTGAAAAATACTTAAGACAGCGACACGGTGAGGGAGAACTCAATTGAAACGTAGCCAAGGAGTTACAAGTGTAAAGGCAAGCGTGTCGCAAAATCTTGGAGATCAGAGAAGGATGTGGTTTACGTCACTTTGCCCACTCCTGGGTTTCACCTGGCTGTACACAAGAGGGGTTTAAACTTTAGCAGAGACACAAAGACATCACCTCAACCCCTTCCTCAGCTGTGTGTGGATTTCTTAATGAAAGACACTTTCCAACATGTAGCTGAATCAATATTAAAAATGTTGTAAAATTCACAACACAAAAAGCCAATGGATTTACATTTCATTCTGTATTTACATTGGATTTAGAATCAAAACTACAGTAGGAGCATAAACCCTTTTTTTCTCCTTTTATACCAGGGAGAAGTAGGATATTGAAATTATGCATTTATTTAGGTTAGGGGGGTTTTTTTAACTTTTTTCTTGAAAATACATTATCTTATCTAGCCAGGAGAAAAGGGAGAGGGAAGAGAGTCTCTGAAAATGAATCTATTGAGTACTTAGCCAGACATGGGAGAAAATCCTGACCCAACAAAGGAAAGAAAATACTCTCAGTGATTTCAGTGGGCAGAGTTTCGTATATTGCTTCCCACATAGAGCAAAAGCTTAGTTCTGCTCTTCATGTCCCGCTTTAATCACCAGGACTTACACATGCAAATCCACAGCAGGATTGTAACTAAAACATTTAAGACTAATTATACAGCTCTGGGAACAATGACCAAATCTCATAACAAACAATTCTTTATCTTTTAGGCACTAGGAAATCTTCTTCAGTAACAAAAATTTCCTCTCAGATATGCACAGCAGGTCTCAACTCTGATATGCTATTGACATTAATGGGATAAATGTATACAGGACATATATACACATACACAAGTCATAATTTACCATGAGGTTCTGTGAGGATAATATTAGTGATGTTTTCTCTTCCACAACTGTACGTGAAAGAAGCAGTGACATTTTTGCCTCTTGAAGGATGTTTATTATATGGTCCTAGATATGACTCAGTTAAGTCCTTCAAAGTCACACCTATCCAAAGGGGTATAAAATGCTCTTAGTTAAAAAAATTTTTAGGATGCACATTCTTGTAAAATATGCTATCTGTAAGTCTTACATTAAGCATGACTTGGTGAGGCCATTTCCCTTCCTCCAGGGTGTCCCAGCTCCCCATTAGCCTGACTAGCTAGAGGTAACTGAATGTATCAGTACTTTGGTGGAGGCTTTTTGTTATTATATATTTATTTATTATTAGTTATTTAAACAGAGTTACCACAGGACTGGGACATAACTTCTTCCAGATGAAAACCTGTCTGCAAAGTATTTACTTCCAGGCTTCCCAGTTCTAGAAGGACAGGGAACTGCTGGAGAGGGTAGAACAGAAGGCTACGAAGATGAGGGGCTAGAACATCTCTCTTAGGAGGAGAGTCTGAGGGACTTGGGTTTTTTGAGTCTGGAGAAAAAAAGGATGAGGGGGGATCTGATCAATGCCTATAAATACTTAAAGGGTGGGTGTCAGGAGGATGGGACCAGTCTTTTTTCAGTGGTGCCCAGTGACAGAACAAGAGGAAATGGGCACAAACTTGAATATAAGAAGTTCCATCTAAACATGAGGAAGAACTTCTTTCCTGTGAGGGTGGCAGAGCCCTGGAACAAGCTGCCCAGAGAGGTGGTGGAGTCTCCTTCTCTGGAGACATTCAAAACAGGTCTGTGCGACCTGTTCTGGGTGGACCTGCTCTGGCAGGGGGGTTGGACTAGATGATCTCCAGAGGTCCCTTCCAACCCCATATACTTCTGTGATTCTGTGATTTTGTGAAGATATTCTTCATTTTTATAGAATAATTTTTACTCAAGATGTATTGCATTGCGGCGAATTTGTTTGCTATTGAACATGCACAGTAACATGAACCTGGCTGTTAAATGTCTGTAATATATTCTTCATTTTTATAGAATAATTTTTACCCATAATGTATCACCTTGTGGTGAATTTGTTTGCTATTGAACATACACAGTAACATGAACCTGGCTATTAAATGTCTGTAACTCCTTACCGATCAGCACATCTGCAGTGAACATCTGGGATTTGTCGACAGATAGTAGCCTGCCCAGCTCCATTGTGTATGAGTAGTAACAATCAACCTTATAGCGTTATCAGGTGTCTTCAAATTTGCAGAGAACCTTCTGAGAGGCCAACTGTATGTGCACTGGACAGCTGCTTTATGCATATGCAATAAAATAAATCCAACCAGTCTGCAAAATGTCACAGTTACCTTATAACGGCACCAAACTTCACTGCACATGTGAAGATACAGTCTGCAAAATGTCACAGTTACCTTATAACAGCACCAGACTTCACTGTACATTGTTTCCAGGAAATCCCAGACAAAGGTTGGTGGACCTGTACTTAGGAGACTGGATTTCAGACAGATGCTTAAGGTTTGTCAAATAATGCTGTAACAATTCAAACTTGATGCTAATAGTTCGTATGAAAAGTTGTATGAAAGAAAAAACAGGATTCTGGGTCCCCACCTATTTGCAGTTGGAACATTGTGGACTCGGTCAAACGGAGCAAAGTTGCAAGGAGGCTGGGAATCACTGTTGAAGGAATGGAGATGCAATGAAGCACAGACAGGTTTAACTTAAAATACTGCTAGGAAAGGAAAACTCAAATTTACAGCAGCTTTTTCAAATTTGCACAACTATAAAGAGTGCATGCTCACTCTGGATTATTGTTCACATCATTCAGAAAAAAACATTAATGGAGAATACAGGTGCTAAAAATATAATCTCATGTGTTACTCTATATTTGCTAAACATAGCATAACACAGGTACTTGACTATAACGCGTTTCTTAGTCATTTATGGCTTTTTCTTATTTTTGAAAATGCATGATTTTAAGCATGTGACTTTTAGCCCAGGGTGTTTAAAACCAAATAGCACTATGTAAATGGTGTTAAACTGTGAAAACGATGATTAGAATAACTCAAGAGTCAAATTCAGACACCTATTATATGCTGCTGAACTTCAGGTATAATTGTGTCTGTCTCATGCTGGTGCTAAAAATAGGGATATTGTAAATGAAGTGGAAGAAAAATTATGGCACAGGATCCCATGAGTTAAAGCCTTCAGAGCATCAGTCTAGTGGTCAGACATAATCTAACATGGCCAATAGATTCTCCTGAAGTGCTCCTTGCCATTAGGAGGCAATTACTGAAAACAGGCAGAAGAGGAGATGCTTTCAGCATCTTCCACAAAAGCAGACAAATGAGAAAACTGCAACTCATGAGATGCTTTGGAGTTCTCTAAAGCAAAGGAGATCAACTCTAAGCGTGATTGAGAACTGTTAGTGTCTGTGCTAACAGTCATTTGTTTTCATTCGAAAAAGGAGAGCTGTAAGGCTGACCAGCCCTTTAAGATGCTGGGAATGAGCTGTTACTGAGTTGAAGCACCTGCTGGTGAGAAATTAGACAAGGAGAAATACAGATCTCATCTCCTCCTTCATTAGGTTTTCTTCCTTTAACATTTCCAATTTACTAGTTGTATTGAACTTTCATAGTTACAAACTCAGTCTTGGGGTTCTCATTAACTACTGCTGACAAATACTAAATTTACATTTATGTTTCAGGCAGTATGCAGAGATCACAGAAAATAACTCCTTGATTTTTGCATCTGCTCTTGGTTACATTTATTTCCTTATTTGCAATCACTGTTCCTACTTTCTGGAAACTATTTCTCGTAAGTTAGCAGTAGAATTGATTCCTGTCCTGGGGTAGCTATTTCAAGAATACTGGCCATTTCTAGGTCTTTTACTAGCTCAGTTAAAATGCTTCTAGTTCACTTGACAGTCAGAGTTCAAGTTAAGCATGTAAAACTACCAGTGTGAGCAGAAGGAAATTGCCTTCCTCTATTTCCCTATGATATATAGAACTGCATGATTTTAAAAGTGTGATAGGACATTTATAGGTGAATCTGACCATTGCAAGAGTAGAATAACAAGTCAGATGGAGAAGAAGAGCAGTTTTTATATCCTCAGGTAGATGCAATATTTTAATAAAATTTCATAGTTTGCACAACTTGTTGAAATGCTGTAAGAGGCTGAGAAGCGCAGTCAGAACTTTGAATAAATTAGATGATATGATTTAGATGTGTTGCAAAAAACATCAGAAATCTGTATACAAAGAGGCTTTGCGGATCAAGGCTTTGAAATAAGCTGGATTTGTAATAACAAGGTTTTATAAAGCATCCAGTCTAGAGGAACGTACAGCTAAAATATTTCAAGGCTGAAATTTTCCATAACAGAGAAAAGAAGTATTTCCTCTTTGGAATAATATTTAATTCTGCGCCCAAGGACATCACATTGATGAAAACTCTCCATAGATACAGAGAATTTGACACGATGACCTAACTCTCAGACTTCTGATGAAGTTTACTTTTCTCAGAGAAATCATGGGATATATGCCATCTTTGTTAGCCACATTAATGAGTTTTTGGCACGAAGCTGGAGGCAACGCTGTTTGTGCTTACCAAACAGAAAGTTTTCTGTATTCAGATCCTATGAGACAACCAAGTCCTGGCATGTTGTTCCTTGTTGTCCCTTAGTAAGGGGAATACTAGAAAAGCAGGTCAGCCTGCTTAGTCTAGTATCACCTTTTGTTTGGGTAACAGGTACAACTTTGGTTGGGGAAATACAATGGGGAAGGAGCAACATATGCTACAAAGTCATAGCCTGAATGCACGTTTTTACTAACTTTGAAAAGCTCCCAGGGAATTCATTGGAATCTATGTTAATCTAAAGTAGAAAGAGTTACTATAGTTACTAATACAATAGTTACTAAATATAATTCTCACTATATAAAGTGCACTTTCTGGGATCCTATAAGTTGAAAAGATAAAAGATCTTTAATTACGTTTGCCATGGTAATAAATGATTGGCTTCCTTTTATATAGTTCCACTGTAGACAGAGTATGTGCATAACACTTTGAATGTTTTCAACGATTCAGCATCAGCCAGAAGTATTAGAGTTCTTGCTCCCTCTCTTTCTTTTATTTAAAGGTTGGCAGTAATTTTTCATGTCAAGGTCATGATTGATGTGGGTTAACTTTCACTAAAAATCTTTTGAAACATTTTGAGTAATGTTAAAAATTATGGCATGCAATACATCAAAATATTTTTCTAGGCTTCCTGCATAAGTAAATAAACACTAGGGAAATGTGGAAGGCATTCATAGCTCTTTGTAAGGAAGTTTCAAACTGGATGTTGCAGATTTATATGCTTCATAGCTTACACTGCGATGCATGTTGCATTTTATTAAAATACACCGTGGGTGGGGAATAGATGGTGATCTACTACACTTGTGTCTTTGCCCACGTCAATTTGAAATGGAGATCAATTCACTAAGAAATGTATCCAAGCATGGATTATGTAGCCTGTCCGTCAAGTGTCAGTTTCCTGGGGAAATACTAATAGCAAATCCTCAATCTTAGGCCAAATGTCAAGGCTGTAACGTCCAGCACTCTGAGTATGGAACATGGGATTACAAAAACATCTGCCATTGACAGGCAAATGTTAAAGCCACTGATCTTCAGCAGTCAAGATCTGAATAGCACGGAAAATCCCTCCAAGACATAATTCCTAAAGATAAGTAAAGTAAAACAAGATGAGGAACAGGTGAAGCAGCAATGTATTTTCCTAAGAGAAAAAGAAAGAGGGATGTCTACTGTCACTCAGTAATTGTAGGTTTAAAAAAAAAGGTAGACAGGTCACTGGCAGGTGCACACAGTGGAGCTCTCCTATTTTTTTCTTTTTTTTCTTTTTACACTCAGCATCTTCTCATTCACCCTCATTAGCAGCCCATTATAAAAACCTGGGGAGCTGAAGATGCCTGCCTTTTCTCACCACATTTAGTTATCTCAGTGGGGTGCTCATGAGAGATGTTTGGAATCCCTGCAGTCAATCCACCCAGCACAGCTCAGACCACTGAGAGGAGGAATCTACCTTTCTACGTTGACATATCAAGAGCACGGGTCCCTAAGCAAGGTAATGACTTTATAGACTTCAGAATACTGTACTGGAAGGGCAAAGAAAATAGTCTCTTGCTGTGAGTGAAGTGAGATTCTTAGGAAATCATGCCTGAGGGAAAGGTTCAGAGATGCTGTAAATCTATCACAGATCACTCTGAGGAAATGTTAGACTGTCACACCAGTACAATCTGTGCTCCTTCAGATTTTCCTTTCCACTTCAAACCCATGCTATGTACTAGGGATGAACTGTTCTCTGAAAGCATTTATCTTTCTCCTAAGATTGCATTAGATAACTAGTTTGGGTTAGACCTTGTATGAGTACTGTGTCCAGTTTTGTGCCCCTTACCACAAGAAAGACATTGAGGTGCTGGAGCGGGTCCAGAGAAGGGCAACGGAGCTGGTGAGGGGCCTGGAGAGTAAGTCTTATGAGGAGAGGCTGAGGGAACTGTGGGGGGTGCGGGCTGGAGAAGAGGAGGCAGAGGGGAGACCTTATTGCTCTCTACAACTCCCTGAAAAGAGGGTGGAGAGAGGTGGGGTCAGCCTCTTGTCACGAGTCACAGGTCATGCGACAAGAGGAAGTGACCTCAAGTTGTGCCAGGGGAGGTTCAGGTTGGATGTTAGGAAAAATTTCTTCACTGAAAGTGTTATGAAGCCTTGGAATGGGCTACCCAGGGAAGAGGTTGAGGCACCATCCCTGGAGATATTCAAAAGTCGCGTTGACATGGTGCTTGGGGATATGGTTTAGTGTTGGTTGGTGGTGTGTGGGTGTGTTATGTGGTTGTGTGGTATTTTTGGGGGGGTTTTTTGTTCGTTTTTTTTTTTATGGTTGGACTAGATGTTCTTAAAGGTCCCTTCCAAACTAGGTAATTCTGTGATTGTATACCGTTAAACTTAGGTGAGATGAGTCCCACGACTAATGCATATAGATAAATACAAGGCGTTAAAATACATTTTATGATCCTTTCAGACACTGAGTAGGAGGTAGCCATCTTGGGATGATATGCTTCAGTATTTCTATGTATTTAAAATTACCTAAGTGAACTATGTCTTGGAAAGCTGGATGCCAGTGGGAAGGTGACAGAAAATGACTGAGAGTGTTTGAAATGCTGCATTCAGTATCATATATCCCATACTCTGCTGAGGTGCACTGTTAAAGAGCTAGACAATTAGCTGTCAGCAAGTACTTAATATTCTTTGCAAAAGTTGTAGAGTAACATCTACCATAGTCGTCAAAGTTCAAATTATGTCATTTCAGTATAATTTTTACTTTTCCAAATATTCCTAATGTATTTTCATTGTAGTCTTGAAATTAATCAAACAGACAATGGCTTATTTACCTTTTAGCTGCAGAGTAACCAATTTCAAGAAACTTTTCTTTATTTCCATGGCTTAAGGCACCAGTGGCCATGTAAAAAGATATACCCTTTCAGCCAAGACTTTAATTGTTTCCTAAACTGAAAGAAGACCAATATACTGCTGGCAATTTATGAACCTTTTGTCCTACCATGACACAGCTGTGCATAAATCTTGGAAAACTGTATTATTTATCTTCTTGTGGCTCTGTAAAAGAGTATGAATAATACAATATGCACTAATGCTACTTCTCTAGTGATCGCATTGTTTTCTCTATTCCTACATTTCTTAGCAATAAAGGAAGGTTTCAAGAGTTTCGTTCTTAGAACCTAGGCTAGAAATTATTTTTATGATCTGCTCCATTTGCATGCTGTCTCACATCTGACAGTCCACTATGAGCAATTGAGAAACTTCTTCTGCATAAATTACTGTAAGCCTTATGGCAATTATTGCTATCTTTACTGATCCATGCAAAACCATTTCTTCTCTCATTCCAGAAAGTGCAAAGCCTCTTCTTTTTAGGGAGTTGTTGACCATATTAAGGTTTTCAGCAATATAGCTGTGCAAGTAGAAGTTAACCAGGCCCCTGAGAGGCCTGGTTAATTAGAAGTTTTGCTACATGGCAGAACTGAATGAATTGTGGGTAAGAGAGTACATGTAGATTTTTACCCAGAAAGGGAGATTTTACTTCCTATTAATTAGGGAATAAACTATAAAAACAAGGTTATCTGTTATACCGGAGCATAAGAAGGCCAAGTCCCAGAGTTGTTTTGGTACTGGACATTTTGTTAAGACATCTGCAAGGTTAGGCTATGAAAATAACAATCCATCATTTTAATGAAGTTAATACAGAAGGGAAGCGAACCAATAAGATGGGGGCATGTATTCAGGTATGGTTTAGGAAAATAAAGAGGAGAAGTGAACGAACTAGGGAGTGTAAAGGCATGTTTAAAAGACAAACTTCTTAATCTGCTTTCTGAAGATGGCATCTTTGATTCCTGTTGTTAGTCTTCTCCTGCCAAGTTGAAGGTTTCATGATACCAGCCTGTTAAAAGGTTTTGCTTGCTTGTGTGTTTCTGTTGGTTTAGGAATGAAAAAGCAAGCTCAGGTCTTGTTTGACTTCTGCTGTGCACTTCTACAAAAAGGGAGGAATAATGTTTTTCTAATAATGTCTTCAGAGGCACAAAATGAATAAAGGAGCAGGTTGCCCTATCTTTATGAGACAGCTAGCAGGTTGTATCTTGATTTGTTGAAGGACTGTTCCCCCAGGATTGCTGTCATGGTCGTAAGCTGTGTACTGGGCTGTAATTCAGTCAATTAAAAACACATAAATAATGTTTAAATGCTACTTAAAACCATGCTCACTGTCTGCTCTCTACCTATATGGAGCAGGCCAGTAGACACTAAATACCCATATAGCCAGTGATAAATCCAGCCTGTGATAAATCCATGGGACGAAATCATCTCTAGATACCAAACTGCTGACTGGGCAGGATGCCGGCTGCTCCTCTGGAAACCTGTCTCAAAACTGTCGTCTTCCATTTCGGTAGTGGCTGATAGCATATCTATACAGTTTCTGCAAATAATCTTTTAGTGTCTTCTGGATTTAAAGGTGCTGCATAACTGCTGTTACCTGAGCTCACTTGAAAAGCCTGGACTCTCTCGTAAATGCTTCGGCTCCTCAGAGCAGATGACCATCACACTGCAGCTAAGGGTGGCCCACGGTCCAAAACCATAAGCCAGTGACCTGATGAATGACCAGACAGGAGGTGGCTGCAGGCATTTTTTAGCCTGCTCCCCTTCAGGCAGACCTCTGTTGAAATGGGGAAGAAATTGCAGGAATTGGGAGCTCAGGGCAGGGCTTTGTATTTTGGTCATTTAATTCAGAAAGAGAATTGTTGTCATTTTGGTGCTTTGATTCATATTGTGAAAAAAAAATCTAGTTTTTTTTCCAGACTCAATCATTGCAGTGAAAGTAAGCAACATCTGCAAAGTTTTGATTAATTCACTCAGCCTTTGTGCTATCCCTACTACAACTGAATGAATTAAGGGATATCTCTTAAAATAAGTGATAAATAATAGCCACGGGGCATAAATTACAGTGGTAAGGGATGCTTGCTTAAAGAAGAGGAGGATCACCCTAATTTCTCTTGCTTATCAGCTAGAAGTGATGAAACTTTATGCTTATCATTTACCAAGGATTGACATAGTTAGCCTTGAAAACCTGGCCATTTTTTTCTGAATGCCTGCTTTTGCACTTCTGGGTCATGAATGTTGTGAACAAAAAGAAGCAATTGTAATGAGACTTCTGGCCATTGATTTTGGTCCCTTTCAATTGCGATCTAACGCAAGGAAAAAAAAGCAATACTCACATTTTTGTGAACAAGCAATATTATAATTTTATTCACATGGCAGTAACGTGTGAATTGGTATTGCACATACCCAGTGAATATACTGTGTACCTATGCAGTCAGGCAGTATGTGATTTAGTAATTAAGGCACTGGTCTGAAATGTACTTATTCTTGATGAATGTGTTTATTTTCTGTTGAAGGCAATGGTTTATAAGCACATGCCTGCCTGATTTTGTATGTTAGAATACAGCAGACGAATGGAACTAAATTAGAAATTTCTTTTCTTTGACCTTTATTTTTTAATATCCAGCCTGAAAACTATGTGGCCTGATTTTCAAAGGTGCTGAGCTACTTTAAGTCAAAGTAGAACCTTGAAGTTCCAAGGGGTGCTTCATTTTACAGCCTTACATGTGAAGTAAGGGAAGCATAGAAAGAATTAGTTGTATAATGTTTGTCATAAACTCTGGGATACACAGGTAAAAGGAATGTCATAATAATAATGAATTTTTTTGATGGCTGCTCTGAATTGATGTTAATGTGTCTTCTATCTGCAAACAAGAAACAAGTTAAAAAAAAGAAAATAGAACATAATCAGTGGGTAGCCAATCTGTTTAATACATAAAATTTTATGAAAATACAAGATATGGGATAGTCTTGAGAGCTTGAGACTTATCTGTTATTTTAAAAGGATCTTAAAACTATTTTTAAAAGGATTTCTAAAGACTATTTTAGAAATATTTTAAAGGATAAAAAAAAAAATTTAGTGAAATGCAATACAATACAACTAAATGTAGGAGAGTGAAGCTGTGAAGAGAAAAACTTAAACCAGAAAAAGTGTGTAAGTGAAAAAATTCACTAAATTTTTAGAAAATTTCTGAAGTGACATAGTAAAAGTCCCATTATTGACTAAGCAGAAGAATACTCTGGAGTAATGTTTCCCCAGCAAAGGCTAATTTAGCTAATGCATTGGGGTTTTTGAGTCTCATTTTGTAGTTTTTTAAATGAAGCAAATATTAGTAAAAACCTTTGATTTGTCTGAGTTACCTCTGAGTAATGTATTTTTTTCAAAACTATTCTATACTTCTTAGTTCATAGTTTAGGACACTCTGTCTGGGTAAACAGGTATTTACCAGAAATCCAAATCTGCCTGTGCATTGCTTCAGCACACCAGTGGAAATGATTTGTCTTGTAACAGGACAAAGCCATTGGATCACAATGGGGAACGGATCAAACGCTGAACACATAGGTCCTAAAATATTGGCAAAAATTAGGACTTCATGAATTTGTTCATCAGGGAAATAACTTGAATACCTGAAGGACAGCTATCAGTCTGATATGTGAGCAATCTTCTGTTCCTCTTGCAATTGGACAGCTGTGGGAATCGAAGATCAGGACTAAACAAGGACATATTCCATTTCTGTTTAAGGCACTGAATATACTTCAAACCATATTTATTTTGTTTTATGTGTTTGCATTGCTGGGGAATGCGTTACTAGCCAAGGCCTTAAATCTCTCTGGCACAAATTACAAGTTTTAAATTAATAATTGGCAACAAAATTCTACCTCTGCCTGCAAGGGTCCAATAAACAGGGCTGTAATGTAATTCCCAGCCTATGCAGCTCTGCGTGGCCTGTTTTCCCTCTTTTGATTTTGAAGAGAGTGGAGAGCACAGAGGCAGTGCATAGTCAGAAAACACTGATGCTAAATGTCCTCGCAGGTCCCCCAAGGACCTGGAAAAGTACTTTCTAGCAACAGTTGTATTATATATCATCATAGGAAACACTTAACTAATCTTGGGAAGAGTATTTTAAAAAGTCACAAGGTCCAAAGAACATATAATTTTTCAAATATATCAATATCACAAATGTATCAATATTATTCTGGTGACAACATCAACATTTACTGACAGCTAAATGGACCCAAACCAGTTTGTTTCTTTTTTTCCAGTTTTTGGGGAACTGCTTAGCAACTGTAAAGATATTTCCTGGCCAGAACCTAATTCATCTTCTAAAGTGGATTAAAAAAATGCACTTAAAAGCTAAAAATACAATGTAAGGTAAAACTTGTGCTCAATGTAAAAAGAAACCCCCTATTTTCAGTAATCTCTGAAGTTCCAACAAGATCTAACCAAACTCTTGGGACAGAATCAAGAAAATCAATGGATTATTTTATCAATAGGAATAAAGTGGTAAAATGCGGAGGTCTTCAACAATATAATAATTATGAGTACAGTTATATTATATGCAGCATACAACTAACATATGATTAATAATAAACTTTATATTATTCTAGAATCTTGTAGAGAAATTTTTCCTAAGACTGCATGCAGCTGTGGTAATTTTGTTAAAACAAAAGTAGATGTGTAGCAGGAGTTACATCATTAATTAGCCTGCGAGCTTCCACCTCCAGCGAGTGGCAGAAATGCCAGCGCCATCAGTAGCAGGTGCCTGTATGTGATATATGTGATGCCATCATAGAATTTGGCAAGCGACACTTAGGAAACCACATAATGGATTAATATACTTTAGCCTGGGTCTTTAGATACTGTAAACTGACCTTCCTTTCAGTGTGGAGGGTGAGACCTGTCAGAGATTGACAACTGCCAGGGCTGTTGGTGGGGAGGCACCTCAAGTCAGCACATCCATCACGCTGTAGACTGGAGCACAGGTGTGGAAGACCCTGGGACCAGCTCAATGTGCCCCCCGAGGGGATAGAGGGGCACCCTGACTCCCCATCAAAGGGTTTGTAATTCAGATTTCAGTGGGTTAGGGTGGGTCCCCTACTCCCTCTTCTTTATCTTTTAAAGGCAGCTTGTGCCATGTCTACATGGTCATTTGGGTTCCCTTGGTAGTCGTTGGAGAAGGGCAGGCTCCATCTCAGACCTGCCAGCCTATGTCCATTTTACTCTGTAGTACCAGGATTATTGCATGAAAATGTACCTCCTTTACGGAAAGCAGAGGCTGACAGAAAACAGGTATCTTTTTATTCACAGTAACAGCTAGTGTGACCTGGACATCTTTCACTGTCAGCGAGAATGAACCTCGCAGCCCACTTACTACCACTTTCCCACAGTACAATCTCAGTTAAAATCTCTAATTACGATGTATTAATTCACTGAAATGTGATGTTGCAGGCATTTAAACCAATGTTTTTGCATTTTGTTGCAGCACCTGGATGTTTATATTTAGTGAATTCTTACAGGTAGTATTTTGGTTATTTGTTATTTAATTGCAAATCTAGTGGAGGTCTCCCATTTTTGCTCTCGTATGTGCATCCAAGCTTTTCCCCACCAGTCTGTGAGGTCTAAGGGAAGCCTGCTTGAATCTTTGCAGACAAGAGCATTTTCTAACACAAAGTATAATATTTGATACTACTTCCCCATCTTTCCTTTCCTATTGTCTCTGCACAGTGAAGGTGATAACCCACAGCAGTATATAAAAGCTGAAGCCATGTAAGAAGGAGAACTTTCTCTCTCTCACCTATCATGTTCACCATAGTGCAGGAAGCTCAGAATGATCAACCCAAACTATTAAAAAAAATTAGGACAACTCCCAAGCATTATGAACTTGATCAAGATTAAGGTACTTATGTCTGTAATCAGAAATACGTACACCTACACTTCAAATTGCATAAATATATATATTTACAAACATACTTAATTCTTAATATACATTTATTGTTAATAATTTTTAGGTTTATAATTATAAATATATCTATGCATGCATATAAGATCCCCGAAATTCATCACTTTCAGTCTTTAGGCTGCAGTTACGCAGCACTACTTACAACATTATCTAAAACTCATAGACCTAAAAATATACTGAAGGGAATGATCAATAAACAGTTCACTGTTTGTCAATGCTCTATTGTTCAATAGCTACAGAACTATAGAGGAAAGAGTATTCTATATGGAAGTGACGAGATGTCTATAGATTTTCAAGCTTCGGAGAGTTTAAGGTGCACAAAAAAAAATCAGACAGAAAAAGTTAGAAACCAAAATGCAAAACTCAAAAAATACCTGCTTTGTTACTGTTTTTTTTCCAGCTCTGTCTGGTATTGTATTAGTATGGAAAAAATATTCCTTTCCCAGAGAGAAAACCCATTCATATTTGTGAAATGTTTGGATAGTGTGATGAGAAGGATCCTGTTAGTACTTAGACAGATGTATCTGCAACATCTGGCAGTAGATTTCACAGCCCAGTCAGAGGTCTGGCCTTGATGACTCTGTTTAATTATCTCTTGGCTAAGGAATGTATGTCTTTGCCTCTTCTCTCTCATAAGCCTACAGAGATCCCGTCTGGGAAAAATATTGGGTAAGTGAAAACTTAGCCCAGGGAGTTGATGAGATGAGGTAAATCTCAAGCTGCCATATTCATGAATGCTCAAAGTTTTAGCACATTTTTACAAGCTTTGGCAGAAGGACATCATTAATGTTTCAGAAGTTCTCCTGATCTCTCTTTATTGCTCTTTGGCCAGTGTCCCTGTAGTTTTCCAGTGTAGCCTTTTTTTTTTTTATTACTGGAAGTAAGACAATACTTCTTGCTGGTAGGACACTCTTGTTCTTCTTTAATGAGTTGCAAAATAAAGCAGAATATGGCTGTGTAGGTAGCCTTAAACTTGGACATCAAAGTAGTACAACAATCAATCCTAGCAGTCGTTCAGCTCTCTTGAGCATTACCTTCATCATATTTCTAAATGTTCTGCTTTACTAATAGAGCATTTGTTACTATTAACTGTAGGTAGAATATTACACCTTAGCTAAATCTATCAAGGAGTAACATTTAGGTTCTGACACATGAGAGTCCTGCAGAAAGTTAATTACCATGACTCATTTCTTCCTAATTTCTACTGGTTTGGTAATTCTCTCTGCAATGTTATTTTTTACAATCGAGAAAATATCTCTCAAGAAACTCTAACCTAATCTAACTAGTGCATTTGATTCCACTGAGAAGCATCCAAACTATAGAAAGATATTACACAAAATACGATTGTTTTATAACATATTTTTAAACCAAAAGGGATGTGAATTTTGGCACTTAAGGCACATACTTGATGTAAGCAATACTTGATATATAGCATGGGCCTGTTTTCCTCAGTTATCCTCCCTGTGATTTCTTGCAGTTTCCTTTGAGAATGTGTTATTTGTTTCTAGCCATACAAAATTGTGAAGGTGAAATGTTTTGCTAAGTTTTTGTTATAAAATTTGAACACTGAAATTGGCCATTAATTTTGGCAAATGGCACCTTGCATTTTCATGGCAAATAATCTTGACCTTTGTTCCAAGGATATTGGCTTGGTGAATTTTTTGACACAATATTTATAATGTAAAAATACCGATCCTTGCTTAAATGTATTGTTTGTGTACAGCATTTAAGTGCAGAAATTTGACAAGTTAGAGAAAGTCCTTCTGTAAAATCTATTGTCTTTTAAAGAAGTAGCCTAAAATTGCACAGATGGAGACAGGAAAATGCACTTTTGGCTAAATGAAACAAGGTGGAATCATTGTTGATTGGAGCACTATTTATTCCCAAAACACAGTGGACATCTCTAAAGGAAAATAAAGTCAGGTCTATTCCTCTGAAAACTTGACTGTTCCTTTGCTACTGAGGACTAAATGTCATAAATACTGTTTCAAAAAATTAATCTTACAATTACTGAGTTATTGATCTGATAGAATCTGAATTCTGCTGATGTTTGAGACCAGTCACGCTATCCTTGCCATTTGGAGTTCTTTCCTTGTTTTCCATGGGTCATTAGCAGGAAGATGTACCCACAAGTGAACCCTAGTGAGAGCTCCATGAGGAGCGGAGGGCTACATTCTTTTCTGGTATGACTCAAAATTCAGTCATTTTACATCCTTTTACACCTGCCAGCACTTTTTAAATGTGCACTGTCATCAGAAGCTGGTGAATGTATAATTCAGGAGATAAAAACAGGATTCTATTTAGACAGAAAAGGCCTCATTTTAACTTGATATGGGCTGCCGCCTATGGCTTCCTGCTGTACGTATTGCACTTGAAGAATCGCCCATGTCAAAGGGCTTCCCCTTGTGCAGAGCACCAGCAGTCAGAACACTAGAAAAAATCAAGCCCTTAAAGCCTAATGCCTCAGAATGAAAAAATTCTTAATGATCTGCTAGATCAGTGACTAAAGAAATGACACAATGGCTCTTTTGCTATATGGATTCAGTGAAGGCACAGGAGATCATATACCATAGTAAATCAAATCTCGAAATATTTAAAAACTGTTTAGTTCATAGATCAGTGATCTGGTAAACTGTAATGGAACTTTCTGAGCCATTATGATCTGATGGAAAAAATGCAAGTTAAGTTCTGTTCATCTATTAGAAAGCAGGAACCACAGTGAAGCTGCAATGGTCTACTGTGTCAAAGCCTGTGTGGAGCATTTTTAATTAACTATTCATCTGGTCATTAGTCAGGATTAATGCAGAAGGATCTATTAAGATCTACTGTCTCAAAGAGTATGTCATGCCAGGAGCCCGTAAAGCCTGAAGATATATTACCCAGTCACAGTACCACATTATAGACTGACAGAAAAATTGCATCCTTAAAAAATAAAGCTGGCTCTGAGTAATGCTTGTGCAAGCAAATATCCTAAATCTTTTTTAAACTGCTATTTTTCCCAGTTCTGTAATTAATCAGAAGAGCATAATCTAAGATTTTTTTTCCCAAGTCTCCTAACACAATCATGTTTATCAGTTTCTGTAACATCATTTAAGAAATCCCAGTTATGCCATCCTGAAATAATACTTTATCATATTTTGTCCTCATAACCCTGAAGAGTTCTAAAGTCAAATTACTCAGGGAGCTAAGTTTTTTGATTTAAACACTGGGAACTTGGTCTGTTCAGCCTTAAGAAGAGAAGGGGAGACTTTATTGCTGTCTTCAGCCACCTGTATGGCAGGTGTAGAGAAGATGGAGCCAGACTCCTCTTCTAGGTATGGTATGGGTCAAGAGGCAAGAGACACAAGCTGCAACAAGGTAAATTGCAATTAAATATAAAGATTATTTTTTTTTTTAAATGAAAACCACCAACTACTGGAGCTATACACCCAGAGAGATTGAGAACTCTACATCCTTGATGTTGAAGGCTCAATCAGACATGGATGGTGTTAGTGTTGGGGCTATAGATCCTCTTGAGGTCCCTTGAAACCTCTGTTCCTCTGTGATTCCATGATTCCATAATCAGAAATCCAAACATTCTCTGCCTTGAAGTTTTCAAATTTCATCTTAATATAAAAAAGTCTAAGATCTTAAACAGACAAAGTGTAAACATTTGGAAGTATTTGTAAGAGGACATTTCTAATAATCTACAGGCTCTTTGCTGAGCAACTGAGCTTTCATTTCTTTAATCTTTTTTGTTCCTTTAACCACTGCGTATGAATATATTTAAGTACTTCTATGAGTGTATCTCCTCCCCATGCCACTCCAGAGCCTTGTAACTATGCTACTTTATTTTATGGTCTCAGATATTTCATAAAATGTAATGCATGACAATTTTCTGAAGAGGAGGCCTGTACATGTGTTCTGTCTGATGATCTTCTTTCAAGAAAAAGGTTGTGTGACATAGAAAAGACAGATTAAAGTGCTCTGCAATAATCTGTGATGTACCTGAAACACAGGCTGTCTGAGAAGAAGCTGAATATCATAGAATTACAGAATACTAGGTTGGAAAGGATGTCACTATGTTATTCCATGTTTTCCCATTTGTAATTTGGGACAAACTTTGAGTAGATTTGCATGTAAAGGTAGGTCAACAAGTTCTGGGTGTACATTAGTGTGGCAAAAAGCCATGGCTGAGATTTTATTGCTTTTGCCAAAGGCAGAAAATGTGTTAATGTATTACAGAAGGGGAGAGGGATAGATAAGAACCATATTCAAATTGAATTTCACTGCCTATAGCGTCATTTCATGATCACCTGCATTTGGAGAACTTGATTCAAAACTTCAGTCATCTTCTGATGATCTCAGAAGATTGTGGATCAAGGAATTCTTAATGGAGCAATAATCAGGAGGCATTTAAGGTTATTTATGCGCTCTTTTTGAAGAAAGAATAAAAAATTAGAAACAGGATATGAAGGTAGTAAGAAGAGAAAGTTATCTCATTTCAGTATGTCACCTGTCCAGATTTACCAACCGTCACTGATAGAGCTGCAAACTTTGAATGCACTACTCAATATTCTGCTGAATCACACAGAAGGATACCTATTGCAATAAAGATATGTCATTACATATTTACAAATGTCCTGGCTATATTTGGAAATGATATCTAGGTAAATAGCACTGTAAAGCATGTGATGAATTGAAGACTTGATAAGTTATCTCGCACCTTTGAACGTAATAAAACATGTTCTACTTTTCTCACACTGTTGAATGGCCTTACTTGCCATATTAGGAAGCAGAAAGTGCTTCTGTTTTCTTTTTTTCCCCAGAAGGACACACATCCACTTTCTCTTTCAGATCTGGCTTTACAGTCTTTCTTAAATTGAACATTTTCTCACATTCAAATAAAACCCCCTAAATCTGATACTAGTTCAAAGTGAGGCAGTCAGCTAAGAATAACTGAAAATAATTACTCCAAGCGCAAGAAGAAAATCAATAACATGACAAATCAGATTGAAATTTCTTCTGAAAAGAGAAACTGATCAAGCCTTGCAATCAATATTTCGATTTTTCTTCTTCTCACTGCAGAGATTTTTGTAAAGCTCATACTGTGGTTATGATACACCTGTGATCTCAGCCTTACCTGCAGACCTCTGAGTACATATTCCTTCACATTTATATTGACCCAATAAAATTAAGACTTTGTTAGGGAGATAGCTAATGAATTCTGGTGCAAGAATTGTGCCTAAATCTCGCTCTTTGCGTTGTCCAGTGAGGTGCATGACAAAAAGGAGGCCTTCACTCTTCTCCATTGTCTGGAGATGGTGTATCCCCAAACCTGACAAGGTGTTCCCACTGAAATGAGTCATGTTTTTTTTCCTACTGAGATCAGTAGCTTCTGAGGTGGGTAGCACGTAGCTGTACTCAGCATTTCAGAGGAAGCACACCTGCATTTTCAAAGCAATTAAGCACAGTGGTCAAGACTTCACAGCACAAAGATCTTTTTGTAAGCTAAACCATTACCATTTGGTAATTCAAGTTAACTAAAGTATAGTTATACTTTAGTATAATTTTTGTTCAGATCAGGTGAACTCTGCTTTTAACATATTTTAGCCAAATATGACAAGCTCTAGCAATTGCAACATGGCAAGATGTTGCCCATCCTTGAGCTTTAACTTTTTTTTTCTCAGACATACTGCCCAACCTTTGGTAAGTTTTCTCATTGCACAGAGCTTTCCTTCTCCACCTTTTAACAGGGATGCTGGTAGAGAATTTCTCCTATTTGGTATCTGCTTTGTTTTGTTTTAAATCATACTCGGGCAGGTAGAACTGTCTTTTGCCAGCTGTTTTTGTGGTACTGAGTGTGATGGTGTGGCTGTGACTTTCTGAAATGTTATTAAGATATAACTTCAGGAGACTGGGTCATGGTTTAAGACTAAATGACAGTGTGGAGACTACACAGACTCAGACATCAAAACACCTCAATGACACATGCAGGCAATCAATAACTTAGGTCACCTTTCTGCTCCCTGTGAGAACCATAGAAACACAGATTAGCTCAGGTTGGAACAGACCTCAAAAGATCAACTGGTCCACCCTTTTGTGGGAAAGAGAGCCTACCCAATTGCATCTTGAAACCAGCAGGAACTCTGGGGAGGTTGTTCCAGTGAATGATTGTTCCTTCTTATGTTGAGATGAAACCTCTCCTGGTGCAATTTGTATCATGGGGTGACCCTGATGTCTCCATGTAGCTCCTTGTGAAAAGAGAGCCTCAGGTCTCTTTTTAGCTGGCCTTGAAGTACTTGAATACTGTGATGAGATCCCTCCCTAGCCTTTACTTCTATAGTGAGAAAGGACCTAACTCCTTCAGCCTTTCCTCATAGGGCAGGTTCTCTAGCCTTTTGAGCATCTTCATGGCACTTGACATTGCCTGGGAGGAATGCCAATGGCTCCCTGTGGCAGCTGGGGCCATGTGGCTGGTGGTCCCAGGGCCAAGCTGGGGGATCTCTGGGCTCTCTGCCTGTTGAAAGTCATTGGATCAAGTTGAAAACACACTATTCTTAGTTGGCTTTGTTCAAATTGCTGCCACACCTTATGGCTGGCTACCACTGTTGTTTTTGGTCACCACCTATCCCTCTTGAGGGTGCTGTCACTGTTTTCACAGGTTGTTTACACTTAAGGTAGATGTCTGTACTTGTAACTACACTGTGGCCTTATCCTGCAAGTCTAGCTGAAGCTTGTATGCCAACATCACAGTCAGCTGGGCCTAGTTTATGGTAACTGCGAGGCCCTGCTTCAAGATGACCTCCACAATGTTACAGCATCCTTTAGGTACAACCAGTTTCAGAACTTGACCTTCTTACCTATTGCCTACCAGAATGGGGGATAGATTTGGCTGCCTCGTAGAGCAGTGTCAACAGAAAGGCCTGAGGAGACAGCCAAGGGGAAGCCAGAGAGCTTCGTGGTCAGAGGCAAAGCCGAGACCCTAACATCAGAGCCGACAATAAAAGGAGAGTAAATTTTGTGTTCTCTAACACAAGACTCTAAAGTACTTACACAGCTCTGAGCTCAGCGAAGAGATAGTCCAAAAGACAGGCAGAATGTTTCACATAAAACCGTCTCACTACTAAGGAAGTGAGAGCCGAGAGAAATTTTTTTGAAAGGAGAGGAAAAAAGCTAGACGTTTATTCTGTTCATCAAAGGGACGGAAGAAGCAAATGAATCAGAAATCAAAGATTGAATATCATTGGTCTTGCTGACAAAGCAATCAGCAATCCCCTCACAGCAAGTACAGGGGTTTGTTGAACAAAGCGAAGGAATTTAAAAGTCTTGAACAAAACAGGGTCTTTCCATTTATAAAACTAGATGTAATTTTAGAACAGCGTTTTGATTTAGAAGCTCTAAAGAATTTCTGCATTAAAAATATATAAATACCAATTTTGTGATGTACAATTAATAATGACTTTGTCCAAACCCTCTCCAGCCTCCTTTGTAATTCTTTTAAGAAAGCATTAAATGAGGGCATTTTCACTTTAGTTGAAAATCAATGACACTTCAATGAAGCATGCATTTCCAAAATATTATGCAACTGAGAGGCATGCAGTTCTGCAGCTTAGTCAAGAGGCCAGGACTTCCTAAGTAATGAGGCTGATTTAGTAGCAGAAATGTTGAAAAAAAAAAAAAAATTCACAATCAACAGCTTCAAAATTTATAGGCGCCATTGTTAGTCCCCTGGAAGTCTCAGGGTAAACCCCTGGGGTTCCTCACTTCAAACTGAATAATGCAATGCTCAATCAATACAAAGCAAAGCAGAATGATATTTAAGGTTTCTTTTTCTGGGTTATTTTGTGAAAACAGGAGTTGTGTTTTTTTTTCTCCAGCTTTTTTTGTATGGGTGGGAAGAAAAAGAACATAGGGCCAATGCAGAGAAGCAGCAAAACTCCAGAGCTTTTTACCTGACCATGCCTCTGGGTGACCATACAAGCAGAGCCTGGCACTTCCCTCTAGCACAAACATCCTGCTCCTCTTCCTGTTTAGTCTGTACAGATTGTAATTTCTCTGTATCTTCAGCGTCTCTTTCTACTGCTGCTAGGGATGGCTGAAATCGCTTTCAGCTGGAATGTTAGAAATAATGAATAGGGGTGTACCTGGACTGGATGAAAAGAGATCCAAAAGAGGAAAAAAAGGTAATATAAATATCAGAGTTAGAAACTTCTGACTACCTCACTTTCATCATGAGCAAGAAAGAAACAGAAACTGCAAAAATAGAAACCAGAAATTTTTGTTCCATGACATCACAAAGTGGATATTCAAATCAGTTGCCACCAGTCCTTTCCTCTTCCAGTTCTTCATCCCAGCCCATCAGCTCTGTCCTATGGCAGCATATGGACTAATTTCTTTCTACTACTACTCTTCAAATTTTGGCTGAAGTTATGAAAAGAAGAGAAGTCGTCAGCTGAGGCTGCTTCCATGAAGTGGCAAATTATCTGAGGGCTAAAGCCAAGTTTCTGTTAAGTATCTCTTGTTTTCTTAGGTACCAGTTATATAATCCCTTATCAGCAAAACTTTTTGTGTGTGTGCGAGTGTGTGTGTGCATATGTATATGTGTGTTTAATAATAAGAAACTCACGTTAAAAAGGCCAGAAAGGAATTTCTAATGAGAAAGGATGTGCCTGCTTTTGGATAAATTAACTGCTCCAGTGAATTGCAAAGATAAAGCAGAAGAAATTATCCAATAATTTGTCTGTTGTAATTAGAGATGGGCCTGAGCTGCTAAATTCTTAGCCAGATCCAAATTATGGGGGCATCTGGAACTGGGGTTATAGTTTTGGCTCATAGACTTTCAGTCAGGCTAATGGGAAGAGCAGATAAAAGCTAAGGGACCTGGTCCCCTGCCATAGCATACAAACAACTGCCATGGACTTTAAAGGCAGTTACTCAAATCCTATGGCAGAAGATTAGGAGCCAATTACTCTAAGTTAGTGCAACCTATTCAAGATATTTTCCCTTTGGTCATAACACTGAAAACTATCCCATGACACTAAGACAACGGTAATTAATTACTTGCCTCCTGCGGTGGGAGAGCTGAGACCCACAGGTTTTCAAAACTAAATTTAAACACCTGAAAAGCTCTCTCTTTTTTTTTTTTTTTTTTCAGTAAAATGAAACTTTCACTCCCAAACTTTGTATTTTTAAACTTTTCTTTACCTACTACAAATTGCTGGTGACATTCAGAGGAAGGAAGAGAAGAGTTAGGGCAATCCCAGGTGGTACTCAAAGCTTTTCATGAATCCTCTTGACTAGTTGGCCACACATTTAGCAGCTAAAAAGCATGAGTGTGGGAAATTACTGAAAACCAAAGTATGGTGTGTAAGCGTGTGGACACTTTGCATGATGGAGACTGAACAATGTATTTCAGGTCTAGAAGAAGTCAGTCTGTCTAAATTTGAGGGCCACATACTGACCCTGCAGGCCAGGAGGTATATGGGGAGCACACCACACCTCGCCTCCTGGCTCACGTGCTCTGTTTCAGAGGAAGGCTGAAACTCACACCCAGACCTCTTAGCAATGTGCTGTGATGATGTAGCCAGAGCAAACCGCAGTGCAGGCACAGTTGTTTATGGCTGAGCCTGAATTTCCACCTAGCAGACCGTAAAAATTTATCAGTAGGTTCTGCTCAGTCACACCGGCGACAAGAGCTGACCAGGCAGAGCAGCGCAAGTAATCCTCTCCTGGTGTTTGTCATTATTACTAAGGCAATAACTGGAAGGCACAAGGAAACAAGAAAATACTGCATGCGGATAACCTGTTAGGCAACCAAAATATAGCAGCAGTGGAGATGATGGCTGAGATGAGGAGGAGCCCAGGGAGCAGAAATCCTCACCAGTGCTGGGGCAGTGATTTGGTGGAAGGTCTCGGGGGAACGGAAACATTCAGCTGAGAGGTTCCCCCCTCACTCTAGTGGCAAACAGCAGCAGTCTTGAGAAAGATGCTTTGCAAGGTGGAAAGTTATCAACAGGTGAGAAATACCAGTCCAACCGGGCCAGCAAATTGATACTGACCTTCCAGGAAAGCTGCTGCCACCATCAAAGCATCTGGCCTGAGCCGCTCCCACACAAACAACAGAAGGTATAATTGCATTGCTGATTCTGGTTGCCACAAGTTCAAAAAGAGTGAATAAAGCACACTATAAACATGAACATATTCCTGCTAATTAAGTAAAAACTAAAACAAAAAACAAAACAATTATCAAGCAAATGAAGGAAGCTAAAATCAGCCCAAACCCTATAAAATCTGCAGAAAAAAACAGCTAAAAACATGACTAAAGCAGACCTCAAAGCACAGCAGCCATCTGTGCCAGCTAGGATCTAGTAATAATGAAACTCCTAATAGCAACATGAATAATAAAAGTAAAACTCTCATGAGTTGCTACATTTTTTTTGCAGCAACAATAATAGATTTTTCTCTGTGGTCTCTGCTCTTTATGTACAAATCGTTATAACTGTGCTTAACATTTGCAAGGAGGATCCTCCTTTTTAGATGTAACTTGAGGGCATATTTGCATTCAGCGGGTTAAACTCAGCTCTGGGAGTACAATGCAGTGCTCCAAGGATTTCCAGGAAGAATTCCTCCCTCTCCAGCCGTGGAGCCCAAACTCCCACTGCTGTACCTTCTCTGTCAGAGATTCAGATCACAGCTGTTTCTAAGGAGATATTAAGCTAAGAGATGGTGTGGGTGTACACGGCTTCTTCGCTCCATCAAAGGAAGAGCATCTCTCCTTCCTTTTCTTTGCATTCCTGAATGCTCCAGAGATCCTCTTGCTCTTCTTTGGTGAACTGAAAAGTTCAAGAAACAAGCAATTTGCAGTGGAAGCAGCAGGACAGCTATTGCTTGACGGGGGAGTTTCAGTGGCTTCTGGCCTTATTGATAGTAGTTGGAGCAAGAGCAGCAAAACGAAAAGGCTGTCTCAGCTGGAGTCCTCTGAGAAGTTTGGGTTTTCAGAAGGATGATAAAAATTGAGTGAGGATTCAGAAAGAGTGGTACAGAAAACTCTTCAGAATGTGAAAAATGCTGCCCACTTAGAGAGTATTATTACAGGACTCATTTTATTCATCTTAGTGAAGAGGAAGCCAAAGGACTAACAAAGTTGGTTAGCAATGCCTGGGGAAGATATATGGTACAGGACGACCTTTTAAATGTAGAGATAAAGGTACAGGAGAAACCCCAAGTCTCAGGAGGTAGAAGCTGGCAGTAGTTGAGACTTCTCTGTGCTGTCTCTTCATTATCCATCTCATGGAAGTTTGTGAAATTAGAAAGAGGAGATCCCATAGAAGAGCTTTGATAATGATAAAGGCTGACCAAGTCCAGTGGACCCTAAGTAGAACTTTAAAACACCCCAGCCATGATAGTAACCTGATCAGAGCTTTGTAAAACATGCATGACATTTATTCCAGGTCTCAATGAAGGAAGTGCTGCAAGAGATTGACTACTTAATCAGAAAGGTCTTTTCTATGATTTTCCTTTCCATCCTGTGACAGTGATCTGTCATAGCACTGGTTTTCTCACCTCTCTGTGAGGAGTAGGGAAGGGATGTCAGAATATGCCTATTTCCAGGAAAGGAGAAATTGGAACATTCAGCAAGGACACACAGCAGAAGAGGGAAAATCAAATTTCTAATAAAGATCACAACTAACCAGGAGAAAAGGATTTTGAAGTTTCGTTGGTTCTTTTCTTTCAACATTGTTACGTGCTCTCTTTGTTTCTGCAGACAGAAACTCCATTAAGTAAGCCTCACATTTGACATCTCTAATATGTTTTAACTTGTGTGTCTTTTGAGAATGCAGATGTCTGGGCCTGCTTGGTGCAAAAGAGAGCTGCTATTCTGTGTGCACTTTCTACCCAGACCCCCTCTGTGGGAGAAGTACTGTTAATTTGAGGCAACAGCTTCCCAACAGAGATTGCCCAAAAATGAATTCCTTGTTGCCCCCATTATGTCTGTTCCCAGCTGGAGAGTCTTTCAGCAGATAGACTGTGCCCTCACAATTCTCTGCTAGGTGAATTTTCTGCCACCATGCTAAGCATCGTGCGATGTCCCCTGTGTAACATTGACTGAAATGTAGAAAACGATCAAGTCATCTGAAAGGATATGGGGAGGTTTTAATTTCCTGAAATAGACCTGCTGTTCAGGCAGTATTGCCTTCTCTATAATAGGAAGTTCAGGAATATCAATTTCTAAATTTGTCTATTCAAATTAGTCCATTACCATTAATGCCAACTCCATTGAAAAACCATGAGTCAGGCACCCCCAAAACCATGAGAATTTAATGGTGTAGAAACAGTGTCCCTTTTTCTTTGTCATTTGATTTTTTAAGCCATTTGGAGACAGGTTTTCAACTTCTTCTTCACAAAGGCAAGATTAGAAATTTACTTTTTTTCCCTCTCTGTGAGAAGAAAGGTTTTCTTGTCGTCGTATGAGTTCAGGAGCTGAGCCAATGTAAAACTGCAGGAACTGACAACACCCCCTGATGTTTTTTTCAGGTGCTTCTGTCACTAAGAGATACTGCACACCATCATAACCAAGCTAATTGGTTAGACCTGTCCAAGTGCCTGTGCACAGACGCTTAAGTGCACAGTCATCAGCTCACATAAAAATAGAGCTGGAAAGAGCTTCCTCTGGTCCACCTCTTTGGTTACGGGTGAGATCTGCTAAATCTGTGCCTTTCTTGCTCAATCTGTTCTTAAAGATCCCTGACAGTGGAAGCTCAATCATCTCCTCACCGCCTTATATTTAGAAAATCATTCCTAAATTGTAACTTGAGTCTATGGTGTTGTAATTTAAGATCATCTCTTCTTAGCCTGTGAGATATCATGGAGAATTTATTGCTCCATTCCACTGTGCAACAGCCTTGTCAGGCCTCCTGACAGTTTTTCTTTAGTTTAATAACTCAGTCTTCCAATCTTTTCTGTTAGATTGTGTTTTCTAGGGCTCTGCTCATTCTGATTGTTCTGCTCTGGAAGTCTCTCCAAGTGGGTCACTTCTTACTGAAGCACAGCACCCAAATCTGGACATGTTATTTTAACTAAGCCTAACTAGGACTAAGTAGGCAGGAAGGACCATTCCACATCTCTCACTATTAAACTTCTGTTTATGCATCCTAGCATGGCATTAACCTTTTTCATATCAGCTTGGTACTGATGCTCATGTTCAGCTTGTAGCCCCCTACGCCCTCTTGAATAGTTCCTGAACTGATCAGCTGCTCTAATTCTTGTAGTATGCAGCTGCTCATTCCTACCTGTCATTAATGCTTTACACTTACTAAATAACGCCATATATTTTTCAAATTATTTCCTCAATTGTGAAAACCTTCTTAGTTTCTAATTCTGCCCCTAGATGTATGTGCAATCTCTCCCAGCTTCATCTCAGCTGTACATTTAATAAGCGTATTCTCTATTCCATTGTGTGAATTGTTAGTGACTGGATAGAACAAAATTCAGAACAGACTGCTGCAGAACCTCCTCTGATAACTACTTTCTGGATAAAGTTCCTTAACCCAAGCTTTCACCCATGGCATCATAGTTTCATTTAGACTGTGTTTCCTTAGCAAAGCAACAACAAAAGCCTTTCTAAATCAAAACCTGCCACTCCTATTTTTTCCATATGCACCAGAAAAAGCACTTTTCAAGATTAGTGAACTAATCCTGTTTTAAGAATGTAGGTCACTACCATATTCATTTTCAAAGTTTAATAAATATTTATGGCCATCTGTAATTACCTTCAGAAGAATCATGTGTATTTCCACAGAAAATGCCTTTGCTCCATCCCAAATACATGTGCCTAACTATTCTTGCTACTGTTCTCTTCTCTGGCACTTAATTCTAAGAGAACCCCAGGAAATAATATCAACTATTTGAGCCTTTTCTCTCTTTCTGGCTCCTGCCAGGTTCTCTACAGGTCAGGTCATGTTGATTCACTCCAGTATTTCAAACCCATTTAAAGGAGGTAAGAAAGTCTAACCCTGGAACCTAGTATTGCACAACTGATTAGAGGAGTCGCAGACCATCAACATATTCAGAACAGCAAACTAACATACAAACGTGATCCACAAACAATGCTGTCAAATGATTAAAAGCAGTGATTATATTTAAGAGGGTCTTGTTCCTTTAGAGAATACCCTTGTTAAATTATTCTTCTTGAAGGTTTTGTTGAGCTTCACTTGTACAATATCGTATAGAGATTCTCACATTTCTTGAGGGGCTATACATGTACAGAGTTGATTCATGGTTTCATGTGTGGCCTCCATACCCAGCAGCAGGCTTTGTGCAGGAGTTGGCAAAGTCATGAGGCTTCGAGCAAGTACAAAGTCCTGGCTGCCCATTTCAGAGTAGGTTCAGGGATTCTGTTTATAACCCCCGGAGTAATTTCCTTGTGGATCTCATCTGAGGAATCTGTAGTCTATCACTTGGGTAGACTGTTCATTTTGTGGGAACCACATTGAGGCAGTCCAACAGAAAATTATGTTAAAGACATTCTGTAGTGAGGACTTGTAATTTGTACACAAGTCTGGGGAAGAGCACTGAATCAAGAAAACTTAATTTTGACAGTCCTGATATATAGTCTATTTTGGTTAACCAAAAGGAACACATACATTTTCTACATTAGAGAAATTTCCATTATTTTTCTCTCAGCCATGAAAATCGATTTTGATGTGATTACACTCAGAGGCTGCTTGATGTGCTTCTGACAGTACGAAATGGATAGAAACGGTGGGTGGTGTTGAATTGAGGATACTGTGGTTAGCTGAACTCTGTCACAAACTGAAAATGGTAAGATTAAAGCACACACCATTAATGTATTGAGCAGGAGAGTGAGCCTTAGGAAAAATGGTGATTACAATATTTTGATGTTGAAGATTGCAAAAGATTCAAAGAGCTTTCATCATCTTCTGTTTACTGTAATCACTGACATTTGTTGGACTGGAAGGAGGTCACCAAAACTCCTCAGATGAAAGCAGCCTTTGACAGTAAGCAATAGGGCTATGCCTAAACATTGCTGGATATACAGAAAAAGAGAAGTCATTGTATTTGGAACTGTACAGAACAATGAAAGTTTCATTCTGTTCACATTGATTACATTGGGCTCATGAGTGTCTTTGTGGACACTACTTCCCTTTTTGAACTCAGAATTTGACCCCATATTTCCATATTCCAGATAAAGTGTCATTTTTTTTGAAATGCTTATTGCTAGGCTACTACTTAGGAAGATCCTCTTCTGCCTTGGGAATTTTCATCGTTTAACACCCTCCTGCTCAGAACAAATAGAAAGAAAAGAAATGAGTAAAAGGTAAATGTCATAAAGCCTGAGGTTTCAAATTATCTAGTCACCCATATGTATGGATCCTCTTCTGAAAACGTTTAGACTTGGCAAGACTGGAACTTGCTACCTGGGTACTGAGGCACTGTGGTGTTCTGACCATGTTTTCCTCTAGCAGGACTGAGGGTCTTCTGTTACACACTTTGGTGGATACTTTACTCATAGATAGGTAAAACCAGAAGAAATAATATGTTCTCAACAAGGTTACAAAACCGTGTTGTTAACCCACATGCACAGGAAACTTCTACCATCTGAAGAATTTTTTAGCAGTTTCTCCATTATGTCTTGGGAGCAGAGGATTTGGAAAAGGACATTCACGAAGGTTACCTGACTTCTTGCTGTGTCATAAATATCATGGGGACTGTTTGTCTTCCATTACTCTTTCTGTCCAGGGTGACAACAAGTAACTACAGGTCTATTATGAAGTGTATTTTTAAGTCTTTATCTCACATTTTACAAGCATTGAAAATATTCTGGCTTGGTGTGGATTTTAAATGTGAGGGTAAGCTGGTTCTGAATTAATTCATTCTCAATAGCATTCTAATGGAGTTAAATAAAGATGCAATCAATAGGGTTATATGCATAATAAATCAGGTCCTATGGAAATGCTATAAAACGTACACAATTAAATAGCAATTTATATCCATCTTAGTTACTAGCTACGTTGAAGAATTGAGAAGAGAATTATGGTCTGGATTGAGCAAAGCTCCAAGCATGTGTTAAGCCTACAGTTCCCATTGACAGTAAAGTCTAGCCCACTAATGAATGTTTTTCTGACTGAAGTCTTTAATCTCTCTGAACCTCTGTTTTCACCATACAAATAATAGCTCTTTATCTCATAATACTGATGTGCAGACATACCCGTTAATTTTGCAAAAACCTTCAGATATAACAATTATGGAAGCGGTTATATGCACATATAAATATTTCTCTCTGCCAGTAGCAATCATCCTTCCTTTACGCTTCTCTCAGTACTTGAACAGTTGTGTTTGGCCTTCTATCTTTCATCACCTGGCTGCTCCAGTTCATAGTAGGTATTTCACAAATATACACGAAATATATATTTGAAATATATGTATTAGGTCCTACTATGTGTAGCTTTCTCTGTCTTCAAGGGGAAGTCATCTGTCCTTCTCATGGGTCAGGGTAGAGGAACTAAAGTGTACTCCTTCTGTAGAGTAATAATGACAGATATCTGGTCACTATAATTGATGAAACTCTGTGCTAACATTTTTCTTTTAACATAAACCAATGAAATTAGGACTTGGTTTTCTTTCCCAAACATGTCCCAGTCCTCATGCTCATTTAATAGTTTTCCTGAACAGCAGGAATTGCATAATCTAAAAGAACTAAATGGTTTAAGAGAACTCAAACGTACGTATGATATTGAAATAGTTGGTAGTGTGGAGATTTTGAAAACAACACTGTGAGCTGCAGATCATCTAACTTCATTTCAGCTGTGTAAAGGTTTGACTCTGGTCTAAGGTTGTCATCTGCGTGACTTCAATGTTAATGAAGAGACATTCATAAGTGACACAATCCACCTACTCTAGTCTCTTTTACAATGGATGAACTGTTTGTTGGAGGCATTTATTGCACTTCACTGACTTGCAGAGGAAATCTAGACAGCTAGTTAAGGCTAGATTAAATGACAAGATTAAACTGTCCTTTGAAGAGCTAAAATTAGGAGATGAATATGGCTTCAACACTTAAAAACAAACCCAGCTTTGAATGTCTTGGTTGTTTCTGAAAATGGAATTTCATTACTTTTGAAATTGTTATTCTCTCTATGCTTTTACAGTGTGAATGATGGAAAAGTATTAGACAGTAGTTATATCTTAATAAAAAGTGCTTAACAAGCAAGAAGTATTTATATAGTATCCTATTAATCTAAATTAAACTCAGTTAAGTCCTTCTGGGATACTTACATGGTATATTCTATCCTTAATGTGTTCACGTTTCTCCCTTTACTGTTAGACTGAAGTATGTGTATGTACCAAGAGAAAATTACTTCCATGGGGTTTTGTTTTAAAATCGAACAGGCAAATCCTATTATTAGGTCAAATTTTGAAGTCCTTACCAAGTAATTTCTCAGTCGCCACTCCATCAAGACTTCTACAGGCCACTTTTTACTTTTAATGGTTTGATCTGTGCTTACTATAAGTTTCACATCTAATTTTCCTGGTATGCAAATGTATCTCTTAATATAAAGTTTTATTTGCAATGCAATTTAGACTGCTTAGGGGTATTTTATTTTTATTTTGTTTTGTTTGCTCTCTATGGTTCTGTAGATATAAATATACTTCTTTACTGTGCAATTTTTCCCTCTGGCTGTGTAATAACTATAATCCAGTGACTTCCTTTTTTATTTTATTTTTTTTTCCTGGAAAACTTCCTCAATCTGTAAAGATGGGCTGAACTAATTTGTGAATTGTAGGCAATTTTTCAGCTTGGGAATTGAACAAGGAGATCTTGTATTATAATATCTTTACATTCCTTCCACTGATGGGTCCCTTGTACCCACATCAGGTTGTGCACTTTGCGAGACCTGAGAAGGTAAGGGTAAGTTTAATGCAGCTATGGTTCTTTTCAATGATCCCCTGATGGTTACCTTCTGTTTTAGTATGGTTTGCAATATGGAATAAGAGAAGAGAGAATGCTATTCCCCAATTTCTTATTCCCAGCCCCGGCCTCTCGTTCACTGGAGCTTTGCCCTGGTTGCTGTTTTGTGAAGGGAGCAGTAAGGGATGTGGAGGTTGTAAGGCCCCTTCTCAGACCTTTCCACTTTTTATATACACTCTTCCCCCCTGTCTCACAGCACTGGCTTTTGTTCTTTCGTATTATAATGGAGCTGACATAGTCAATCTGTAATTAATGTGAGCCTTTCTCTCTCTCCTCCACCATCTTTCTAGTGACCCCAAGAGCTGGGAAGCAGAAAGGGGTTTTGGGTGAAAAACAGGGAGTTCAGCTCAATCTCTGCTATGTTTACATTTCTGGCAGTATATTCAAGAACAGTTTATCTGAAAGGTACTCTCCTGACTGATTTTTTTTTCCTAAAGGTGCCAGCCAAGTCTGTCCTTTCTTTCACTTCCAAACGCTGTGTTTTGTCGCATGCCACCTTTCTGCGCACTGTCTTTGCTCCTGGCATGACTGCAATGCAAATATATAAATGAAGAAATTCAGGCTATTGACCTGAACACGCAAAGCCCCTGACAATCTTGCCTTATCCCACATCTCCATTTTTACTTTCCATGCATCTTTTCCTCCCTATCGTTCACTTAATATTTTCACTTTAATGCTCCCTTTGTCTCCTTTACCTCTCTGATTGCCTCTGTCATGTTTTATTCATTTGCTCTTTTGGTGTTTCTTCCAATCCTCTTTCAAAATACGCTTCTCTGAACAGTCCTTCCTGTCTTTTCCCACATAGTTACTAATTCCCATAACAGTGATCTAGTATCCCTGACGCAGCAGGATTTGATGTGGTGAAAAGCCAACATAGGAGCCACTAGCCTTCTCCTTGCCTCACTTAGCAAGCCTGTGACATGTCCTTCAATGTCACAGTGTGAGGGACAATGACTATTACTTCTTTGATTTAGATTAGCCCATTGGCTATTCTCATTCATGCTATGGACAGATGCAGTAAAGGGAAGATTAAAGTTTATATGGAGATTATAGAGACAGTTCTGTGCTCAGCCTCCATCCAGCTTCCCTGCAATCTCACTGGAGAACACACATGACCCAAACAGAAACAAGAACAGAGAAAGCTCATGCTACAAAATGGAAAACCCAGTCTGTGTGTTAGCCACCGTGGAGGTGGTACTTGGGATAAGATATGTTTTATTCAATGTTTTAAAACACTGCATGCATTTGTGGTTCTATTTGTGAATCCATTTTCGTGCTGGGTTTTCATTCATTTTATTAGAACTCTTCTTTTGGGCCAAATTCCAGAGTCCTGACTTGAAGTCAATGAGAGGTTAATTTGAGTACAGACCAAATAAAAATTGAGAAGGTGTTTATCTTTTGGCAGAGTGATAGTACCTTGCCTGGAATTCTGACCTTGCAATGTCTAAGATATACAGCCCTGAAATAGAATCCAAGAGGAGATTTGGTCAGGGCACAACCGAAAGCAGATGGCATATATAACAGAAATCATTGAAAACTAAAAGCCCTGCTGAGAGTGATGTACGACATTCTGAAGGAAATCTGCCTTTGACACATTGTACTATCATTTAAAAAATTTAAGATCTCTTTTATGAATTGGAAAAAAAACATACTCCAGGTCCTGCTGGTGTCTTCTTTGCATTTGCACTGCAGAGCAAAGCAGGAGTTGTGCTGCCAGCTCCCGTAAATAACACACCTCCTTGTACATTCACCTCATCCCATTTCGGCTGTAGGAACGGGGTTCCTGTCCCCTTCCCAAGCTGGGAGACTGCTGTTTGGGAAAGAGGGTCCACTGGGAAAAGACAGATGAAGAGGAAGGATGTGGTGTCCAAGAGGTGCCTCTGTGGCTCCTTCACTTGCTCATAAGGGGTTAGACCAACTGCTGGGCCCAATGTGGTCTAGCCAACAGGACACTGTCTGCCTTTTTTCCCAGCATTAAATGTCTCTCAGCCTTGGCTAGTCTTAGGAACTGCATACAGGAATGAGAAACCTGGGCTTGTCTTTGACAAGCCTGAACAAAGTCACTCAACTGCTTTGTTTTCACCTGTTCATGAAGTAATGCAAAATGCTGGTTTATTATTGATTTGATAATTATGTCTGAAACTTATGTAAACTAATGTATTTAAGTGATGTACGGTATGTGATTATGTTTTTTGCAAGAAAAATCATATTTATAAATGCAGTTCTGTAAACAGAAGAAACTCAAATAGCGTTTGTAAAATGCTAGTTACTCAGATGTAAATATTAAGTTATGATATCAGCATGAAGCTGATTAACCCAAGCCTTCTGTCAAAGCCCATATGACAGGCTTGCTCATCCCTGACAGCCTAATTGACACTATTAATCTCACAAGGAGAGTAACTTTCACAATAATGTACAGTACATACAAATACAAGGAATTTATACACACCAGCCACCTTTCACTGAGATGTTTCAAAAATGATATTTAGCCTGTGTAACAATGTTTTTCATAATTTTATGTTTTGTGGGCAACCAGCAGTAGTCCTGTGGAAAAAGAGATGGGAAACTAATTAAAACTTCTAGTGTAATGTGTTTGCCCAAGAGAGTTGAGTTGAAGTTGCAACCTTAACTGTGACATTTGCTAACTTGGGAAGATCTGACTTTGTAACCTTAGTAATGCTCTTTCCCCATTGGTTTGGTTAACATCCATCTTTGGTGGTGCACAGGGGATTATTTGTAGAGCAAATATGCAAAAAATCTTTGTAGTCCATTTTGGAGTTTACTTTAAAATAGTAAAACATTAAAGTGTCACTCTAAAGTTGGTTTTTTTTAAGGTCTGTCACTGCTTTGTCCATGTTGTGATGTTGTGGTGTATTTGTCCTTGCAGGACAGTGACAGAGCATAGGATATGTATGAGTTATAATGGAGCAGACTGGGGTCAAGTACAACTTGGACCTTTCCTAAAGATGAACTCTCAATGGTGAGAAAATTTCTGTTCTTATACAACTGGTCACGTAATTTTAAGGATATCTACATTTATGGTCTTTTGCATTAGTTTGTACAGAAATTAACTTTTTTTTTTTTTCCTATTGGAATCTGTATATGTTATCGTGACTAATGTGAATTTTGGAAAAATCTGCCAAGGGAGAAGGTAATGCTTACTTTAATAGTGTTCGTAACATACTTTTCTATTTATGTGGAGTCCCCTAGGACTATTAAAAACAGGCTGAATATTATAGTCTCTATTAATATTATGTGTTATGTATAGAATACCTACATCTTATGTATGCTTCTATAGTACTGGAGCATTGCATCTCCATGTAAAATATGAATTCCTAGAGCAGGAACTGGTATTGCATGCTTCTGAACAAGAAAGCATAAATATGTCCATATTGCTCTAATACAAGCATAAATGAGAATGGTATGAGTGTGATTTAACCTCAGTTCCCTTATCTTCTTATATTAGAATCTCCCATTTTAACCAGAGCATCTGAAAAAAAAGGTATAGAAGGTTGAGATCTATCTAGATTATATTGTGGGGAGTTTTTTGTGTTGTTTTTTTTTCTTTTTCTTCTTTCTTTTCCTTTTTTTTTTTTTCCGGTAACATTCCTTGACAAAGAAATAGAAGTTAAAATACTGGCTTGGATAATTTCAGCAATCATTGAAAAACACCCAGCTGGTGCGTAGTTGTGTGGCAGCAGTGCCTGGGGTTGCAGTCCTGTGAGCAAAAGCCATGAAAACTCGCCTCTAACCTCGTATTCCCACCTGTACTGGCACCAGCATTCATCTGAGACCACGGTGAGATGGGTCAGAGAGTGATGCTGGCAGAAAACTAACCTAGCAATAAAAAATTTCTGCTGGTTCAGCTCCCTGAGCCGGCTCGGTACGGGATTGGGCAGGTGCCGGGGCCGATGCAAAGGACCAGGAGATTCTGAGCTGGGAATGAGGGAAAACTGAAGAAGCATCAGCTTAGTTTGGCAAATGTTGTTGAGATTCTGTACCTTGACTGGCAAAGAAAAATGGAGATCAGGTCTCTGTTTCCAGCAGCAGAGGGCTTTCTGGGTCCCCAGGAGAAGCACCAAGCCAGAGTCCTTTTCCTCTATGACCAAGAGCAAAATGCCAAATTTAGGTAGGATTGGTAAACAAGAGGAGAGGTATCTATCGTTCTGAATGTGTTTTTCTAGCTGGAGTACACATGCTGGCAAACAAATAATCCTCGGTTTTGAGGAGGATCCCTGCTTCAGTGCTCACTAGGACTTTCGGTGGAAAGGTTGCCCACGGGGCTGTGGGCCATCATGGGCACTCAGCACCACCCGGCTCCAGGGGTTCCACCAAAAAGCTGACTGTCTCTCCCCAGCCAGAAAAAGAAGTGAAAACTCAGTCCTGTTAATTACAAAGGAACTACTGGAAGACTTCAGAAGGACCCAAAAAGTTATAAACTTGGTCTTCCTAATTAAAAGACTTTACACCATTTACAGAACTGCAAGCAAATATGGCACACAACAAAACCATTCTTTTAGGAGGGGATGTTGGAGGTCCATTATATTTCACTCACTCTTTCTCTCTCATATTTAAAACATTTCCATTTCTATTTTGATTTACTCTCTCCTTCTCTTCCCATTTCTCCTGCCACCTCTCAAAAATACAGAATAAACATCAATTCTTTAATGGTGACTTAGAGCAGTCAATTAGACTGTAGAAAGTTAGGAAAATATAACCTTCTATCACATTAATTTTAATTATTTGCCACAGAAATATTTGTTTTCACCAAAGTGCTTTGACTTATGAAAAATAAATGAAGAAATTTTTAATTGCAAACAGAAGGACGTCTGTATTGGGTTGGTTTCAATGTTAGTTATCATTATTTTTATTTAATAGTACATTTTCATTGTTAAGTGCTATTTCCTGTACTTCTGAGGTGCCTGTAAATTTAGATGTTATTGTGTATATAGAGGGTAGAAAGATATATCTGTGTTGATTTCAACTGGGTCTTTTTTTCTATTCACATGCTTACACAAGGTGCATAGCAATGGGTATTTTTTTTTCATTACCAAACAGCTGCATTTGCGTTCATTTGGTTGCAAAGCTGTTTACTTTTGAAATTACTTTATTAATTGAAAAACTTGTAAATATTAGTAATGTCTCCTCCTACTGTAATTGCTACCACATTTTTATCCACATTCCCCTTACATTTGTTGCATATCAAGCCTGTTCAACTACTTCAGTAAGAGGGAATAAGATATGATAAAGAGGGAATAAGATGATAAAACAGTATTAGTTAGCCTCATCTAATCCTTGGATCTCAAATGCTGATAGAAATATTAATGAAGTGAGACCCTGACAATGTTTTCAGATAGGACTGCTTTACTCACATGGGGACACTCAGATCTAGAGAAGTTGCACCATGACTCTGATTTAAACAGGCTTCACCTGACAAACCCAATCTGGATCCTATCACTGTGACAGAGCTAAAATAACACACAAGGCACTTTTTTCCTAACCATGTTCTTTAATTCATTAATCTGTAGACTGCTTTTTTCCACCAACCTCGAATTTGATACTCTTTTTATTTTTTCCCTGTTTGGAAAATCAGAGATGGTCCTGATGCATAAAGCACTTTTTTATATTTATTTAGTGGAAGAAACACATCTGAAATCCTGAATAAAGCACAGACCCCATTCTGCAAGCCCTCAGTTCTTACTGGGAGCTCTGCTTGGAGGGTTTGCAGGATCGGTTCAGAGAATACGTGAGGAAGATAAGACGGAAAAAATAGGAGCGAAAGAGAGAGAGATTGAAAGGGATTTTGTGGAGACAGAGATATATTAAACCAGACTATGCTTTCTATTTTCAGAAGTCTAAGGAAAGTTCAGCTCTGGCTTCAGAAAAAAGGATTCAAAAGAAAACATGCAGCCGGGATTAGTGTTTGCTAGCACGCTTCACTATTAAATTCAGTTAATGTGCTCTTCAAAAGTCAACTCGGAGAGAACTTTCTGGAATAAAAGAAATTGCCTTGTTTCTTCCTCTCTCCCTCTCTCTTGTCTCTCACGCAGATGTACACAGGCACGTTCCCAGGGCCCAACAGACTTCAGAGTGGATGGATGAGACACAGCGTTAACCACATAACCTTTTGGTCAACCTAATGGGTCTGTTTTCTCTTAAACATAACTAAGCTGACTAGTAACCTTTTAAAACTCAAACTTCTTTGTAAAGCAGAAAAAGAAACAAAACAAACAGTCTTTATAAATAAATTAAAATTCTAACTAAAAAGCTAATTATAAGGGTATTTGTTTTGTTTGAGGTAAGGCACATCTATTATCATAAAGATAATTAACTCAGTCTGACAGATCTAATAAAAGGACAAGTTTAGCATTGGCTTAGCCAGAAGCCCAAGGCAAGCAATTTTTATAATTACTAGTTATTGTAACTGGGCTCAGAGAAAATGGTCTGTGATATTTAAACAGTAATGTTAATTTGCATTTAGACCCATTTTTTTCCTCTTTCCCGGGCAAGATCTATTTAGCTGGAATGAGCAAAAGAAACTTGAATAACTTAAAAAAATAAGAATGGCTCTCTCTTTACAGAAAAACTTGGTCTCTTTATGCCTGGATAATTAATATCCTCACAAGGTAAGTGCTCTGGTAATCACAAAACAATTAAACAGCTTAACACAGTTTTAACACACGGAAAACGTTGAGTTTTCAGCCTGAAACGATGTCTGTAGACTGCATTTATTTGGAACAACTGTGTCTATTAATGCAGAGATCTGCTATGTCTACCTCCACTGGCCATGCCCTCCACATCCCCCGGCCATTGAGCAGGTGAAGAAAGGGCTGGAGAAGGGGGGAGGAAAGCACTCGGCTGCTGTAAAAGAAGTGGTTCCCATTCACAAAGAGAAAAGGAACAAAATAACGTTCAGGAATATATGCAGAAGAAGTAAATTGCTCCTGCTGGCGTGGCGTAGTAGCCCTTTAACTAATGCTTACCTCGACATTTCGCAGCGCATTCGCTGCGAGAAAAACAAATCAACATTTTAAAAGGAGAAAGTTATTTTTTAACTGCTTCTGTAATGAAGGTTTTAGAAATAAGTAATAACTAGAGTGAGAAAATGCATTGGTGATATACTACGAAAAAGCACTTGAAGTACTTGCCATTCAAGTATGAATTTCATTATGTCCTACAGGCTGATAATGCTAACCCAGTGCGTTTTACCCAGTGTAGGACCAGATCTGGGGAGCCCTTTAAGCTCAGATAGGCCTAAGCTCCCCAGTTTTCAAAGTGAGAGGGGGCTGGTCTAGAGATGCTGTAAACTGCCCTATACAGCAGGTTGTGGAATTGGGGTGCACTTCCTCACACATTGGCTCACAGCCTTTTTCATTGCAGGGTGTTTTTAATGCAGTTCTCTGGTTTTGGGCCCCAAGAATTTGCGCTATTATTTATGTATTCCATATTATAGCAAGGATTTTATTTTGCCATCAGTCCTGCTAACTTTACTGGTTTGCTTTTTGTTTGTTTGTTTGTTTTTTTTTTTCTTGCTGTTATTGCATCTGGTGGGATGTGCAATAATTGGCTGTTCCTACCATACACTGTACATCAGAGGGCTGGAGCACCTCTCCTGTGAGGACAGGATGAGAGAGTTGGGGTTCTTCAACCTGGAGAAGAGATGGCTCTGGGGAGAGTTTATAGCCCCTTCCAGTCCCTAAAGGGGGCTACAGGAGAGATGGGAAAGGACTCTTGATCAGGGAGTGGAGCCATAAGATGAGGTGTAATGGTTTTCAACTGAAAGAGGGGAGATTTAGATTAGATATTAGGAAGAAATTCTTTCCTGTGAGGGTGGTGAGACACTGGAACAGGTTGCCCAGAGAAGCTGTGGCTGCCCCATCCCTGGAGGGGTTCAAGGCCAGGCTGGATGGGGCTTGGAGCAACTTGGTCTGGTGGGAGGTGTCCCTGCCCAGGGCAGGGGGTTGGAACTCATTGACCTTTAAGGTCCCTTCCATCTCTATGATTCTATGATTCTATTGTAAGGGTAGAAGTATTGCTTTCTAGCCCTTTTGCTGCCTGGTTGTCTGAGACTGAAGCCACTGCCCTAGTATTTTGTGCTTCGCTATTAAAGAGTTTGATGTGTTTTTAAACAGCTTGGCCAAGACATTTTTTTTTTAATGGGAGGCTAAATTTAGGATCATAAATGCTTATTTGAACTCTGAAATTAGCATATACTCTATCTTATGTTTGGCTATTGGCTGTGTATTAATAATTCAGGTTTTGTCTTCAATAAAATGTACTTTTTCACCAGATAAGAAAAATGAGATTTTTATCTGTTTTGTCTGAAGATTTTGATGATATTTTAAAAATTTATTTTTTCAGCCTTCTCATGCTTTGAGGATTTATGCATTTATTTATTCAGAAGGTCCCCTGCCCACTAAAATCCCAATGTGACATTGTGTGTCTGAGTAGTCCTAGCATCTGATTACTCACTATCTGAGTAACTATGTGTGGGCTTTGCTGGAGGACTGCTCAAGGGCCTGATCATCGAAGATAACAAGCACTGTCTGGGCTACTGACTAAACACCACTTGCAAGGATTTGGGTCTTTTCAGAGTCATGGGCCAAGAAGATCAGCAAATATTCATCTCCAGCTAATGTGGAGGAGGGAAGGTTAAAGGCTGAGGACTGATTCTACTGACTGTAACCTAAAATGCAACCTCTGAGCTCCTGAATGCTTGTAGATATCAGTCTTATCTCATCAGTTCCAGAAGAATGGTACCACCTCTGTTAGACAGAAAAAGGCAGACGAAAATTCACTTTTTGGTCTGTATTTATGGCCCTTGAAGTTAGAATACAAGCAGGACCTGGCTTAGGATTTTGAAATTTGGGTGGGAAAAACCTCTTCTAAATTGTTGCATAAAAGACCATCAGCAGGATACTTTGCAGTTCCCATCTACCCTGAGTTTTGGAAATTTTTAATCTGGTTTCTCTAGAGCCCCGGGATTTTGTTCGGAGTGCTGTAATGCTAAACTTCTATCACCACCACTTGGTGCTCCTAACACTAATATTCAGTTTTCTTGGTGGAAGAAATTGTTTGTGACAACTCTATGGTTTTCACTTGCTTCTATAAATTTAAAAAAAATATATCCTAGGGGCAATTGTCATCATAATTTAAGAATTTAAAGTGGGTCAGCTTTTGGCCTAAATGGATTGATGGAGCCCTTTAAATAGGCTCTTGCAATAGCATGTTATTAATCACTGCAGCAGACCAAAAAAATACTTGTTTCCTTGCTGAGAATAGCATGTTTTCCTTTGTTTATGAATTGATCCCTGAAAGGTTCCTCCCGGGAATATGTTTGTTCTTTCTTTCTTTCATTCTTTCTTTCCTTCTAAGGCGAAATGGCTTTAAACTACAGATGTGCTAATCTGTAGGAGACTCCAGAACTCATTGATCTGTGGGCAGCGTAGGTATTAATCTACCTGGGTTGGGAGACTAAAAGAATGAACGATTAATTAAATAGCCTTGAGGTTATTTTTCAAAACAGCATTGTAAGCAGTGATGGGCAAACCTCAAAAGGTTTTTATACTGGGTTCAGTTCAGATAAACTCCCTAAATTTCATAGACTGATCTGATCATTGGAAGCATACATAAGAGGGAAAAATACTTTGAGGCAGTATTTTAAGTTAGACCAATCAGCCCAGTGGGGAAAAAATGAGAAAATGTTTAGAAAATGCATTTTAATCTTGGGCCTGAGAGTCAATACGCATCCTAAATACATTGAAATGAATCTATAAGAGAAAGCACGGGTGTTTAGACAGTTTTCAAAATATTGTTCAGGGGAAACTGCAGAATTTATTATCACATTTTATTGTTTCCAAAATGACTTAGCGTTTTGTAAAATTAGTAACAACAATTTCAACACAGTGCCATTTGTTCTTTTCATAGCTTTTATTTCTTGTTGCTCCCACTGAATGAAAAGACCTTCCTGAAGTGACATGCAAGATGATACATGTTGTTACTGCCAAATCCCTCAGGATCATTTCTTCTGTGACACCAACGAAATGAAGGCATGGAGGGATGTCCGAGTATGGATTTTGTACATCAGCCCCCATGACACTGCATAAATTGACCCATAAACTGTATACATTCAGGTATCTCCCCCTCCCTGCTCTTTGTTCTTTGCTTATTGTACATTCTGTCGATGCAGTAAACTGCTGGATGATGCAAACTTATTCTACCAGGCTTTAAGCTGAGCAAGAGCAGTGCAAAACCATCCTACGATGCCGAACCCCATTTAATTTATGTTACTCTCACCCAGGCTTGGCCTTCTGTTAACAGCCGCTGTCTATCTATTCCATTACTTTTCATCATCTCAAAGGGCAAGGGAGGACCATGATGATGCACAAAATGTTGTCTTTTCCAGCATACCATGGAGACATAAACTCAGAGTTAAAGCCCTTTGGGGCTGCGTATCATCGTACTGCCAAACATAAGAAGATCCGGGATGGTGGCCCTAGATGTGATGGCACCAGGAGTGACTTGAGTGAATGGGTGGATAAAACAATGGCAATGATTCCTCCCAGGGTTTTAAAGAGGGCCTGCACCCGCTTCTGCTGTGCAGTTTCTGCTGCAGCTTGGCAATGCTGTAGCTTTAACATTAATAGATCCCTCTTAGATCTAACAGCCAGATGGTCAGCAGTTGTGAACTGCTTACTGAACCGCTCTTGAAGTTGCGCCAAGATATCTGTATACGCATATTCTTGCTGCGAGCCAGTGCTATAAGGTCACAGGAAGAACAAGGTCAGAAGTGACTTGTCTCATGTTTTTTTGGAGGGGGGGTGTGTGTTGGCCTGACCGGCCACACACAGTTGCTGAACTGCAAACAGAAGAGGCGGAGATAGTAATTCATAACAAGTCAGTAATTCATTGAATTTTTGAATCTTCTTATGTTTGCAAATTGTCCATGACAAGATCCTGATTTTCCTGAATGCGTTTGTTACCCAAAGTTATTTGCTGACACAGGAAAGAGAAACCACCGAAATGCTGGCTAGGGCTTGCCCTTCTTTCTTAAAGGCTGAGCAGAATAGCCATCCACCAGGCACTTACCATGGGGGGCCAGTGAAAGAAAAATGGAGCGTAAAGTCAAAATATGGGAAGCTGAGAGACAGAGATAACCATCATAAAAGGGTTTGCAGCCTCTTGACCTCAGCACTATTACCAGCTACATGCCATAACTTGATCTTTGGCATTAAACACTCTGCTGAGTAGGTGTTTGCTTTGTTACCCTCTTCCTGGATGTTTTGTTTTTTTTTTTTTTCCAGCTGCCTTAACCCTTGGGCTGCTGCCACCCTCCTCCTGCCTCTCCTCTTCATCTCTTCCTCTTGACACATCCTCACAATGCTTACGGTAAGTTTAGGTTACAAACCCCCCCCTGAAACAATGCTCAGAGCTCCTTCCCAGACATTTTATGAGTAATTTGGAGGTAAAAATAGACCCGTAATTGTATTTCCTCAACCATTTTGATCAACTCCTTTCACCCACACTATAATTTTTGCCTGCCTCTGCTGCTTTTATCTGGAAATGTGCATATGTACAGTCTTGCCCTGCAGCACTCACAGTCTGAAGACAGAAGAGGATGTAAGACAATAAGAAACATAATTTCTGTCCTTCCTTTTTGGCATGCCTGCAGTTCACCCTAGAACTTTAAGCCATTGCCTTAAACCTGGAACATCCTGGACGGCCTCAGAAGCCTTTTGGGGCCAGTTTGCTGAATAGCTGCAATGATGCCCCCACCTCAGTGGAATACGTAGGAATACACAGAATGCTCCTCTCTGGCTGCCTCTGCCCATTAGAGACTTGTCATTGTCATAGTTGCAAATTCAAAACTCACTACCAATTTTTATTTCTCACTCCTTTTTTTTCCATGGCTGAGAACAGAGTCAAAATTTCCACACACCTCCCTCTTTCCCTTCTTCTTCTTTCATTTTTTTTTATGTTGAACTGGAAATTGTTTTGAGCAGCTCCATTTTCAGCAGATATTCCTGGCCTAGCATAAAACTAATGAATAGCCCATTTGTGAGAAGCGTAGGCAGAAGGAATGTGATTGCAGGCAAATTTGACTAGGAATTGAAACAAACGTTTGCAGAGTATTTTGTGGTGTTTGGTCACACTGGCTAGCCCTTAATTGATGGGCCTGAGCGTCTCTAGTTAAATGCAATATCTGAGTATCTGAGCTGTTCAACACACATTGTGGTTTTGCACTTACCATATTGCTCCCACGTGTGTGCAGAGGGGCTGTATGAAAACAGCTTTGTGGGTGCAGTGTTGGGTGGCCTAACAGGAACAAGGAGCTTCTGAAATCTGCCCCTCCTCTTCTCCCCACCTTCAGTGAAAATCCTAAACAAGAAGGGATACATTTGTGGGAGCTTCTTGTTTTTTTGCCTTTTCAGGAAGGATTTAGGGGTTACAATGGATGACAAGAATAATGCAATACAATAATTATAACACAATATTGTTATGTTGTGTAAACGACAGAGCATCATACTGAGTATCATCACAGGATGGTTGAATTTTCCTCTTAGAAAAGGTCTTTTCAGTAAGGCAGGTTCTTAGGTTGGGGCTGGGGTTTGCACAGCAAAAGCACAATCATCCTTCCCTACTTCAGTCACAGCCAGATTGTCTTAAAGCAATTACTGCCTCCTGGTCACTGGCACCTGCTTGGTGGGAATGAGCAGAGAAGGTCAGGGAGACCAAATGTGTACTTATCCCCTTTCTTCCACACCTTCAGGACTTCCCCAGTTCTCAGTGTGGGGTCTGTGATTCCATCACTGGTAAGTTGTTATTTGAGGCTTGATACTAATGAAGACAAAGGGTTTTTTTTCCTTTTTTTTTTTTTTTTTTTTTTTTTTTTTTTTTTTTTTTTGGCTTGACAATGACTCTACTGTGGTGAAGAAATCTGAAGGCACTGGAGCAATGGAAATGCATTCCTCTGCTTAGGGGAGTGTGTGGTGGCAACTACAGGCAGTATACTGTAGCTATCTGCCTTTGTTTCTGTTATGCTTTTGAAAGAGAGCTAGACTCATCCTCATGCCAGCTACTAACGTTCTCCAAAGGCAGAGGCAGTGGAGTGAGACGTGCTGCTCCCGTGCCTCAAGTTATCTTATCAGCTTCCACTCCTGATCCCCGGGATGCAAGGGAATTTCTAGCATAAACCTTAAGCGCTCCCACAAGCCACCGAGTCAGCTTAAAGGCAGAAATTATTAAGCTTCTTAATTTAGACACTTTATTTCTTAAGCCTGAATTTCTCTCCAGAAAGTGGGGGAGAAAAAGTCAACCGTTTATTAGAGTAGTCACTTATCTGACTGAGTTCAGCTTCACTGTAAATAACTTTTCTCCTTTCTCATAAATGTTTGTCCACCCTCTGGTCTCTTCATCTTCAGAAAAACTTTTCTGGAATCTGAAAAGTTAGGAAAGATGAAAGAATGTGTGCAAATGAATAATGTCTAGCTTTCTGGTAAAATACATATCTCTCCTGAACACAGGCAGGATGATCCCACAGTTGATTTACCTTGCAGTTTGGTGAATCAACTCAGCCTAACCCTGGCTCAGCAAGTGTGACATTAGGCTACTCTACATCCCCTCAGCTTGTGGGACAAAACACAATCCATTCAATACTTGGAGTACTAATGGTATTCCTCGTCTGAAACTGGTGTGGATGACATCAAAGTATTTGATTTACTGTGAACATTAAAAAAATAAATATGTTAAATTTGTCACATTATAAATATCCCTGTCACTTTCTGGGAGCCTTTCCTTGAGTTTATGCTCACTTATGCAGCACTGAATACCAAACTGCCAGCAGCTGTGTGCACATGTTTTGCTGCTTAGGCCTAATTCAGTATTTTGTTTGCCTTGCTCTTTCACCTTATCTTTTACAGATTCTTTTCTTTCCTATTTGTTGCACTTGTTCTTCATTTAATCCTTACCTGCTTAGATAGTCATCTGACCTAGTTTTATGATATGGATTAAAGTAAATCCTATAATGTAAGTATTCTTGCTTTTTTGTATTCTGCCCTGTCATCCGTGTTTTGCTGGGATTTTGGTTACTGGGGCTGGCTTTGGTTAAGGGAGCTTCTGGGTCTCTGAGGCTTACCCCCTAAGTGACTGGGATCATGCTGTAAGCAGCTTTGTTCTCCGAGTTCTCGGGTACCCATTATCTCATTGCTTCAAAAGCAGACTTAATTCTCCAACCTCTGAAGATAACTTTGTCTTTAATTATTCAGTCAGAAACTCCCACTGAGATGAATATGGAGGGGGGTGGGGTGTGGGGGGTGGAGGAGGAAAAGTGCCTGTATATTTTAAATCAGAAATGCCTGTTTGTTAGATAGTTTTGTGTTTTTGCAGTGTTAACTCACTCTGGGTAAATGCGTACTTTGGATGGGGAAAAGCAATCTCTTAACATTCTTGGGTTAAAAAGCCAGCAGAGATTTGTTCTGGTGCTGTAAATCCCTCTGCCAGTTTAGCAAGACTGGCAATGTGTAAGAACATTAATAAATAAAAGCAAACATGAACATCAAGGAAGAGAATTGATTCTTCCTTCTCTTTTCCACTCTGTGCTGATTCCTCCAAATTAGAGCTTAAGGAAATCAACAAAGAGTTATGTTAATGTCCCAGCCCTGGAAAAGGTGTTAGATTGTAGGGTGCCTGGCATTAGCCTTTTATCTGTGCATTTCTTTGTTTATGAAGCTCGCAGATTACTTTTGCTTAACAGTTGATAATCAAGTACTATGATGCCGACTGCTCCGTGCTGTGACTGATTTTCATGCCCTGTCTTGCCCCAAGACTTGTTCACTGATCCATACTTTCCTATGTAGGAATGCACCTGGATTTCATCTCTCATTTTCACACTTGCATAGTTTTTCCTTTTGGATGATAATGGCTGTTATAATTGCTATGTGACATACAGTCGGAGAGGTCTATCCCAATGTGAAAGTTCACACACATCACATTTTCAGGTATGAATTTGTCTTTCTGCCATGCAAGGGCATAGTAGTGGGGTGTATCTATTGTTGCTGTAGGATTTAAACAAAACTTGGTAGAGGCCAGTAAGTAGGAGTTGTTCATTAATGCGTGAGAGTAAAACTCCATCTTTATGGAAACAGACAGCTGAAAACATGCCTCTGAAGACAGGCTAAGTGAGTTGGGGTTGTTCAGCCTGGAGAATAGAAGGCTCTGGGGACACCTTAGAGCCCCTTCCAGTACCTGCAAGGGGCTACAGGAGAGATGGGGAGGGACTCCTGATCAGGGAATGGAGCCATAGGATGAGGGGTAATGGTTTTAAACTGAAAGAGGGGAGATTTAGATCTCCCCTTGATACTAGGGAGATATTAGAAGTAAATTCTTTCCTGTGAGGGTGGCAAGACACTGGAACAGGTTGCCCAGAGAAGCTGTGGCTGCCCCATCCCTGGAGGGGTTCAAAGCCAGGCTGGATGGGGCTTGGAGCAACCTGGTCTGGTGGGAAGTGTCCCTGCCCAGGGCAGGGGAGTTGGAGCTCAATGATCTTTAAGGTTCCTTCCAACCCGAACCATTCTGTGATTCCATGATTGTGTGAAATTGTGGGAACCTTTGCCTAAAACATGACTGTGACCAATGAAGCAAAAGAGGGGTTTTTTTCACATCTGTAATTAATAATAGAAAAGATTGGGGAAATGAGAAGAGCAACTAATTGCTTTGTTTGTTATAAACAAAGGAAACAGCAAAACTAAGGACTACTTGTGTATAACTGTTAGACCCAAAAGCAGTTTGAAACAGGTAATGGCTTAAAGCAAAGAGCTGCTCGGTAAAGTTCTGGCTGAAAGCAGAGCCATAGTCAAATAAATTACCCATGGCTGCTTAAAATCTACTGTGTGCAGAGTTCTCTGCACCTAGGATCATATGAAAAAAGACCCAACAACATCTTGCCCCTTCATCTATTTCTTCTATACTGGAAATTATCCGCTGCTAAATGTAAAAATTTGATATCTTCCCAGGTCATTAACAGGATAGATAGATATTTCAGGTATGCATCACTGTCAGTATTCACAAAAAGATCATGAGACTTCAAGATTTAGTGCCTTTTTTAAAGTCACACACCTTGGAAACATGAAAATCTCAGCTTTACCTGCAAAATTCAATATCATTCTAACCTTAGCATTTCTAGAGCTAGTCCTGGAAAGCAATGATACGAGTTTAGTTTAAAAATCTGGGATTCAGAAACTATAGAAAAAAAAAGTACCATTTTTTAGGGTTTTTTTCCCCTATTCCTCCTTCAAGAGTTTCAAAGGTTGGGGTTAGTAATTCCTCGTGTTTTGGGAACCACTTCAGTCGTTACTTCTTGCTTTTTAAATTCAGAATTCAACACCTGTCTCTGGATAGTTTAATTGCTGTGTGTTTTTGACTGTCAGGGGGACATTTGCAACAGGAGATGTGGGGATGTAGGTTTGTGAATCCTACTAAAACTAATGTAGGTTGTATGTTTCACATACATTGCACTGAAAATGTGTCCCTAAATGTTCTACGTGAACATTTCTGTTTCTCTGGGACTCCCAAAATCCCATCTTGTGTGCCTGCCTGAACCGTGATCCCCTTAAACGCTGCTCCTCAGCTTTGTGTTGTTGTGGCATTGGCTGCTCCTCTTTGCCATCCAGAAACTGTTTTACTGCTGGGCTGGTGCATTTAATTGTCAGTCTCCTGGTGCTTGTGAATGGAGTGTACGTACAGAGGCACTGTCACAGTCAATGCAGTTCTACCAAACAAAGTGTGCCATTGTAATACGGGACGGGTGGTGGGTACAAAAACCCACGAATGCAAGATTTCTTCTCTGTACACATACACACACATAGAAGAAGGGGGAGACTAGGCAGTACATTTCCCCCAGACAAACCCACGAAGATAAAAAAAACCACTTTCTATTCAGGGATAATATTAATTTATTTATTTTTTTTAAAACTGAATGCATGAGATTAAAATAAACAACATGTCTAAAATAATCAGTCCGAGTGTAAATGGCGCCAATGGACAGCATGCATGTCTTTGAAGAATAAGTGTACAACTACCATCCCAGATCTCCTGAGTTTTATTTTAATCTCAAGCTGAATTGCTGCAGGACTGTAAGCAAACCACGGGGGGATGGATTCCACCTGTTCCCTGTCCGGGTGTGCTGGGGAGTTATCGTCTGGGTGTGAGTGTGGGTAGCTGAGGATGGAGCCAGGCAGGCAACTCCATCTTTCATCACCAGGTGAGGGTACTCTGCTGCTTGCAGATCAGGGTCCCAAGGGCTTCCAGTCTTTATAGAACTAATAAAGGACTGGTGTGCCAGCCTTATTGCTTGCATGCTTTTTATTTCTAGATATATATTTTTGATGCTTTGAATTAAAATTAATCCCATGAATAATGTACATTTGGTACTTCAAAATAGTTGCATGACCTAGCCTGCATCTGTGTTGTCCTACTATCTAAGGCTACCAAGATATTTTATTATTCTAAAAAATTAGTTTCAGAGGATATCAGGAAATCTTAGCTTTGTGGTTAAAGAAGGAAGCCTTTCCAGGGGAAAGCCTGGTTTCCCTCACAGGGGGCTTGAGTTTCCAGTGTTTTAAAGTTACAATATATTTTCCTGAATGCTTACTATTTCAAAAATAGTTTTACTTGAATTAATATGCATGCTAGTCTCAATATTACTATAATCAGCTTTTTTATTTCATAAAGGATATTTTTATTTATGTTTAAATAAATTTATTGATACCTAAACAGTTCTACTGATGCTAGAAGAGTCCCCAACCTAAACTGCATGCCTAAATACTCATACAATTTTTGCTTAAGCAAATATTTTTTTCACAGTCAGGCAACACTTAATCTAACCAACGTTTACTCAGATCAATATATTTTAATTGAAACTAATGGCAGATAGCTTAAACCAACAGATTTTTCACTGAACTAAGTACATTAAATCAATAGATTGCTAAAAATTGCTATATCTTGTATAAAAGGTATTTTTATTCTTAGCTAAATGCATTTTATTGAAACATATGCATATTAACAGTAATCATAATACCGATATTTAGACACTGCTGATGGCATCAGTACATTTAGAAGGCTCTAGGCAAACTTACACAAAGAAGCCATACAACACAAAGAGCTAATTTGATGAAAGTGAAGAAAAAGAGGGGTGTGGATTGATTTCCTCGCTGTGCTACAAACTATTCATCTTTACTTGGGTAAAGTACTTAGAGGACTAATTTGAGAGTTGAGAGTTGGGGTTGTTCAGTCTGGAGAAGAGAGGGATCCAGGGAGGCCTCACAGCCTCTTCCAATACCTAAAGGGGGCTACAGGAGAGATGGGGAGGGACTCTTTAGGAGATAGTGTGTAGCAATAGGACAAGAGGTAATGGCTTTATATTGAAAGAGAGGAGATTTAGATGAGATATTAGGAAGAAATTCTTTCCTGTGAGGGTGGTGAGACACTGGAACAGGTTGCCCAGAGAAGCTGTGGCTGCCCCATCCCTGGAGGGGCTCAAGGCCAGGCTGGATGGGGCTTGGAGCACCCTGGTCTGGTGGGAGGGGTCCCTGCCCATGGCAGGGGGTTGGAACTCAATGATCTTTAAGATCAACCGAAATTCTATCATCATTCTATGATTCTGTGATTCTAATTTAGCCCAGGATTCCTCCCAGCTGACGTCAGGAAGGCGAGCAAGGCACGTGTCTCCTCAGTCGTGCTCTCTGTGCAACCTCCTGGTGGAGGTGACTCTGCACATCGATTATGCTGGGAGCTTATAGACAGCATGGCCATTTCAACAAAGTTTCTCAAGTCTGATGAAAGCTGTCATTAGTGGCTGTTATTGTCAAATCCATCAATGTAAAAGAGAATTAAGCACCTCGATATCTGTGGAAATCAGCATACTTCTTATCAATCCATAGCTCAGGTTCTTGTAGGTGGGACAAGGATGACAGTAGTTCTCCAAATCTTATCTTCTCTGACTGTAAGCTTTTGGGCTGGGGACTGTCTCTGACTATCTACTGAGACAACACATCACAACAGGGCCTCAGTCACAGCTATTATAACAGCAAGCTGATTGTAAATACAGAATTGGAAGAATTGATGGCTTAAGTGATAAACCAGTGGCATTTACCCATCTGGTACTTTTATATTTTCAGCAGGAGATACACCAGAGCAGAGACACCACTGTGCGTAGGAGCTACAGCCCAGAGACAACTGGGTGGGGTGGAGGCTGGCATATGGTCATCTGTTTTGGTATTCAGTTACAATTACAGCATAATTAGCCTACTAATTGCATGCCCAAGTTTAGTTGATGAGTTTGTATGTGTAATTATGGCTTATTGAAATGCACTGTGTTTGCAATGCTTGCCTCTGTTTCCATGTGACGGAGACATTTCCTTTTTCCACTCCCCTTGTGTTGATTGCACATGCAGAAATGTGTAAGATGACCATAACCCATAGAGACAAGTACTTCAGACCGTTTCAAAACCAGCAGTCAAACCATAACCATCAGTCCTCCAACCAGATCTCAGGCCTTGGGTGAATCTCGAATGGCTTCAGTGAAATCTGTGCAGTACCAAGGGCCACCCTAGCTTACAGAATGGGATGCAGACCTTCTGCTAATGGATCACCTATTGGAAATAGATGAAGAAACTCCTGTAGCAGCCCCAATAACTTTGCAAACCTGTTCCCTGATCTTTTTCTCATGAAAAGAGTGAGCAGAAACCACTAAACCAATGTCATTTCTTAAGCAGGAACAATGTATCTCTTATGGTCTGCAAGAGAAAGTGCTTCTTCCTTTTCTTCCACTTAGTTTCCCAGTATCCAGCTGAGAATTGTGAGCTAAGCACTAAGAAAGGATTTATTCTTTAAGAAGAATCTCAGATGATGCCTTAAACAATGTAAAGCTTTGTTTTTATTTGATAAACCTTCTTATAAAAGCCACTCTTTCAAGTTCTGGAGTGGTTGCCAGGACTTTCTGTCCCATGAGAAGGTAAGGTGGCAGCCACTTGACATATGGGTTGGATTTTATGAATCCTGCAAGAGGTTAGAGAGTCTGTCTCACTTTCAGAGAGATGCCACTGTATTTATAGGATGGTCTGTACCAAGGGAGAACCAAACTGAAACATGTAGCCTTTATTTTCTGTAATAGTTTGCTTTAATTAAAATTAGACCTGTTCCTAAGCAGAACTCCAGATCTGAATATATTCTCTTCAAACTTTGGGGAAAACCAGATAATGCAGTGGTTTGGGTTTTTTTTGGGTCTAGCTTCCTTTAAAAAAAAAATATTGATTGGACAAAAGCTTGGAACTGACAACTGGAGAGCTATAGACTCAAAGTTCCTTGAAAACCAAGTAGATGGACTATACTATTTCATTTTCCATGTATCTGTTCCTCATGATTTATGACTCCCACAGACCAAGATCTGAAAATTCAGGCCAAAATGCTGAAATGAAGAGCAGAGGAAGTAAACAACATTGACATTTCAGAGTGAAACCCTTTCAAGCTCAGTTATCCCTGTTGTTAAGGAAGCTACTGATGTAAGGGAAAGTTTTGGGTTGGAAGAACAAACAGAAGTGTACCTTTTTGGAGGAACATGAAGCTGTTGATTCTTTTGAGAAATATATTTGATATCTTAGCTATGTTCTTGGCTCAGCAGAAAGGTTATTAACCAGAGAAAGAGAAAAAAAAAACCCCAAACGCATCCCAAAACCACACAAAGAAATCTCAAGCCAAAACCAACCTTTCCCAGATTTCCAGATTTCATAGAATATCACAGTTGCAGATTTTCGTCTGATTATGGTTGGCTCCCTCTCTGTATTTCTGTGTCTAGCCGTGCTTCAAATCTGAGAAAACATGTCTTCTCATTCGAATACTGTGAAATAGGTGAAAGTATCTGAACCAGGAGGAAGGGCAGTGGAGGAGCCCATCTCACCTCCCCTGTTACTCTGTTTAGATTTCTGCACACTTTGGAATCCTCATTATTTAGCCACACCTTAGACCACAACCTTTAAATAAGTAGAAATATCTACTTAACAGGTTCCTGCACAACGTAACAACCCAGTGCCATTACCTATTTAACAAGGAAATTAATTGAGATGTTGCACACAGCACAATGTGCTTGTATGTCCAATTAATTCCTTACAAGTGGCCCAGACTTGCTGCCCTTCAAATACTTGCATGGAGATTTAGGAAAGTTAGTATAGTTACAAAAAGATGAAAGGAAGGGAGAGATGACCAGTCTCTTCCCACCTAGACTTTGTAAAATGCTTATTATACTGGACAATTTTATAAATTACATTTTATAGGATACACTGTCAGTCTGAGCATGTGGGTATCTCATTCGCACACATGTAATCTGCAATTGTGTCAGTTGTAGTAGTTAATTACAGTGGTATCATGAGGATATTTGTACAAAGCCTTGAGATATAAAATATAATTGCAGGGCTTATTAATTATTACTAATAGATTAGGAGTGCTCTGGTTCATCTGATTTTGTGGGTTTTCATGGTATCTTTTATTTTTAAGGCAGTCTGGAAGATACAGACTCACAACCCCGCATATAATGTGTTCTGTCTTGTTGGTTGGTCCTAAACAAGGGTTGAAAAGAGAAAAGTCTTGCTAGCACAGAGCATCAGCACTTTTTAATTACACTGTTTTGTGGTACAAGGTGGGCCGGTGAGATGACCTACAGGAGGAAGTCAGCACTTTTTGAGTGAGTACCAGCATATTTTTACATTTGCTTCCTTCAGCCTTCTCTTTCAAATGGATCAAGTTCCTTTTCTTTGGATCTTTAGCTTTGTCCATTAGTACATCCCCAAAGAGTATTTTGTCAAACAAAGCAAAACACTTTGAAGACGATTTGAAGTTCTTTTGAGAGTTATAGCCAATGCTTTGTTTATGTACAGTGATTATTTACTGAGTTAGCACTCCCAAAAGGCAAATCTGGGTAGATACCAGAAAAATGCTTTAGATAATTGCTACTTGGTTTGATCTCCTGGTATTTTGTGGTATTTTATGCTGTCTTAATGGCATCACCTGAGTTTCTTTGGGCACAAAAATATTTTAAACTGTGGTCCATAATAAATTGTAAGGGAGTGATTTTAAAATTCCCATAGTAAGAAGCTCTGTTGAAAATGTTCTCATGTCCAGGTTGTTGTTCTTGACAGCATAATAACAAATGGCTATATAGATCTTACAGCCATAAGAAAGACTGGAGAAAGAGATCATGATTGTTGTAAGCTGAAATCCTGCAACGAACAAGTGTTTCTATTTAATCTTTCCCACTTACAATATTTTGAAAATTAAAAGATTTTTTGCCATGGGATGCTAGGAAATATTTTCTCAGTTCATGTTGTCAGATGTTTCCTAAGAATTGCTTCTTTCAAAGATCCTTTAAGAACCTTGAAAACAACTCTTGGTTAATCTTCTTTGGTGCCTCTATTTGAAGGACACTTTTTAAAGTATATTAGCTGGTAAAGCTCTTTTCTTTTTTTTTTTTTTTTCCTTGGATTTATAAGATGTTGATGAGGATAAAATCACACTGAAAAGCTTGAACGTCCAATAGCAACAAGCTCAATTTCATTATGAGCAGATAAATATCAACCAAGAAAATGTCAACAGCCACAACTTCAGTAATTCAGAAAAGGTATGATTTTCATGTGTTCACAACATGAAAACACTGTCAGCACCTGAAAGAGTCAGGAAAACTGCAGGATATTTTGAGATCTGGCCGACAAGGAAGGAGATTTTTTAATAAGAACAATGCTGGGGTAGACTATTTAGACACCAAAGTGATGGTATGAATGATTTTTCATTACTCCACACTCTACACGCCTCTTTTGGAACCAATACTGACCACACAGCTTGGTATAATTGAGAGGCTGAGCTCTATTTCCATTTGATATTTTCCCTGCTGTTTCGATGGTAATATTCACATACAATAGACTGAGATAATAATACAAAACCTATATTGCTCTCAAAAACATCCTTTGCTGTCTAAATCCATTGTACTGCTTGGGAGCTAGTTAGTTAATTATTAAAACAATATCTAAAAATAATCAACTTCCAGAAAAATTGGCAAGCCAAATTCTGCTCTCATTCACGCCCAGGCGGCACCACAATGTATTGTGGCGTGTGAGAGCGGATTATAGAAAACAGTGTCAAATTATTGCTTTTCGATAGTGGATAATTCGTGTGGGGGTTGTATGAAATAGCCCAACTGTTTTGTGAATGGCCATTACGCTCCTTATCCTCTCTTCATCCCATCCTTTACCTGCTGGCTTCAAGCTCAGCATTTGCTGCAGGAAGACCCAGCTATCCTTGCAAGATCTCTTTCACCTCTCATTGCAGATAGGATCTGGCAAAGAGGGAGTACCACATTATTTTAGCACAAAGACAACTGTCACAATATTTCCCCAGTGGCCAATCACCCTGCAGGGGACAACTTCATCTATATTGTACCTGCTTAACATACTTCATTAACTCTGTCAATTACCAGCTACCTCAGCACCTTTTCTGTTGGCATTACACAATTTATTCTTCCCGTGTCCCAAACAGTGCCATCTGAGGAGCCCTCTTCGTAATGTAAGTAAGGAGATATTAATCTTTAAAATGTATATTAGGAACAATTAAAATAGATTTTCAAGATGGTTTATGGCTTGTTTTTCAATGGTGTTCAGCACCTACTACTATCACTGAATCTCAAATATATGGGAGAGCTCCCTCTGAAAAGCAGACATATGTCTATTAGAGGTGACTGCATTTTTATTTGACAGAGACTTTCCAGAGAAGTTCTTACTGCCAAGTATACCAGCTAACTTTTCTAGTTAAACATACTTCTTGAAGCTAAACTTTAAAGCTAAATAAACAGGGACTTAAGTTTAGTCACTTCTTTGAGGCTGGCTAGGCTAGAAGCTAAGGATGATATTCACCCTGGGCTCCTTCAACAGGCAATGGAGAAAGACTTGCCCTTCTGAAGGGAAATTCACCCCACCTGAGCCAACCTATACCCAGCAACTGTGTGAGACTCTGGTCTTCACCACAGAGTCTCAGTTAAGTGGCTTTTCATTGAATGCAGTGCTTAGAATACCCTGGTGAGAAGCAGGACTTTTGGTTTTATGGATAGAGCTCGAGAGAGGGGTGTTTTGCACGGCTGCAATGACCAGCAGAAAGGTAGGGTTGGATGAGGAGCTGAAATTTTGGGGGTGGAAGTAAGGTGACATTAAGGTTGGGTCTCCAAATGCAGGAAGAGGTATGGTACAGGAGAAAAGGGACTCAAGAATCCCAGGACAGCAAAGGTATGAGGAGGCTCCAGAGTGATGAACTGCAAAAATAGGAAGAGCATTTGGTTGTGCTAGCACTTGCCAGTGTAGGTAATTGTCTACTTGAATATTAAGCTCTGTTTATGCTAATTGGCTTCAGTGACTGAGCCCAGGTCACAGGAGAAAGGAGTTTGGTGGGGGTGGGCAATGATAGGTACAAAGAGCCTCACAGAACCTTGCAGAATTCAGATTCATTGCATTGCTCCCTGCTTCCCTCCCTGATCCTCTTCTCTCTCTCTTTTTTTTTTTTTTTCTTTTTTTTTTTTTTTTTTTTTTTTTTTTTTTTCCCTGTCTGGAATATGACAGGTTTCTTCAAAGGACACTTTCGAAACTAAGAAAACCTGTATTTTTGCAGAAAAAATCAAACAGTAAATGACCTAATGCCTGTTACAAAGACACCTGATTAAAGCAAATTCAACATACAGTTTAGAACAGACTAGCATCAAACGTTCTGAAAGGGAACAGATGAACCAGGAAAATTGAAAGTCAGTGGAAATCATAAATACCACCTGATTACGTGGAGTTTTCCCAGGCACTTTTCAAAAGGAGCAAGGAACATCTGATCTCTCTGCCCCTGCTCCAATTAGGTTGAAAGGCAAATCCATCAAAAAAGGGAGGCATGGCACGGGGTTCCCCATTGCACTTGTGGAGTCTGTTGTGAAGTTGCAGGTTTCTGCATGATTCAGCTTTCTAAATGAATATTTCTTCCAACTGAATATTTCGCTGCTTCTCCTCTTCTCTTCATGAGCATTTTCTTTTTTCCTACCCCAACCTAGACTCTTCTTCCAACTGTAGCTGCTGCATACTTCTGAGGTATTGATCAGAGTAGTCTCTGATCAGTTGGAGAGCAAATGACATGACCTGTAGTCTCTTCCTGTGCTATGACACTGTAAAATATGAGGTTTCAGTGCATCAATTAGCTTTAAAATACCATAAGTCTCTATTAAGAAACAGCAGACACCATATGCTCCATTTGTACCTTCACTATCCTTCAGGACACCCCTGGGGGCACTACAGCATTCCAAGTACAGTTGGAATGTGAGTATAGCCTAAATACATAAGGAAGAAGGGTCTTCAAAGTGAGGATTGTCTCTGCAATAGATGAGCTTTTTTTTGAACACATCCTTACTAAATACTGCTGTCTGGACTAAGTTTTGTTTTACTATTTGTAAAATACTATTGGTCATTTAAAGTGAAGTCTCTAATTGCAGTAAAAATAAAAGCTTGTGATTCTCTGAAGTGCCCATAACTTGAATTTTTGAATTAATCCAGAGGGGGGTTAGGGAGCTGCAATACACCAATCTACTTCCGCTTCTATAAAAGCTGTTTGTTCATAGCCAGGTGTAGTACGACTTCTTTTTTGTTTTCTTTTCTTTTTTTTCCTTTTTTTTCCCCCCTCCCCTTAAATAAAAATGAACACTGTGCAAACACCGGCTGACTCCTTTTTAATCTGTCAGCACATTCTTTACATCTGTGCATAAACATTATTATCACAAACTCAGAGTGTTACTGCAAAAATTATCAGAGTCCTCAAAATGCACTCTCTGCAGCTTCCATTGGAATACAACTTCAATGCGCTAATGTCAAAACAAGCAAGCTTTAGCAGGGAAAAAAAATAGGCTTTTCATTTTCACAGAAGGTTACCCAGGGTTTCCTTCGCTATCATGTATATGCACGGGGTAATTTTTTTGCATTTAGTACAGTATTGTCTTCTGACATGTAGTTGGCCTTGATAAGGTTTCTTATTGTGTTCACTTAAAATATTAACCGTTGATGAAAAAACACAATCTGATGGAGAAGGACAAGGGACGTGGCATATTTTCAGAGATTTTTAAAGATTACCTTTAGAGAATGGAACCTCTAACTGAGTATTTGTGTGCCTGTTTGTAGGAAAAAAATACAGTCGTCTTTTTCATGTTTATAGGGATGACCTTTTATGATATCGTACAATGCTTTGAAGCACAGTTATTTTTAATTGCTTTATATGCCTATTGAGACCATTATGCATGTCACTTTGTTATATACAGCACCGAGTCACATATGTTTGGTCAATGAATCTTTTGCTGCCTTGATATTTATGTTAAGGTCTGAGCAGGAGATGTGGAAACATTGTGTTCTGGGGTTTGCTGTTGGTGTTTGGGTGGTTTTTTTTTTACTGTCACTCTAGCTATATACCTAATGAGGTGACAGGAAGAATTAAAAATGACAGATTGTTTTGGCTGCAGTGGGGCTGTCTGAGCTATATTTTCCTACAATACAGCTCAATAAACCCAGCTTGTGGAAAGCCCTCTGAACGTGATTCACTGCTGCAGCGAGGGTCTTGCTGGAGGTTTAAAGACGAGTGGGCGGTGGGATGGGAGGCAGGGAGTGGGGGCTGCTGTCAGTTGGCAACCAACCCTGCTCCAGGGATGCTCCCGAAAACATCTCGTTAGAGAGGTTGGCGAACACGTACGTATTTCTCTCCAAACACCTTGTAAAACGGTAGCGTCCGGTCCATAACGTTTGGGGAAGTGTGGAGGCACCTTCTGCGGATGGTCCCTCCGAGCCCAGAGGCGGTGGAGATGCAGTGGTGTAAAACAGCCCTTGAGGGGGTTGGAGGTAACCTCCACCTCTGCAGTCATAAACGTCTCGGAATCCACGTGCCGGTTTGCTGCCGCAGGTCTGGTGGAACAATAAAACACATGGAAGAGATTCCTCAGGACAGAATGGTTAACTACAGGTGTTAGACTGATAGCCGGTATAATTAAGAAAAAAGATCTGTCATTTCACAGACCGTGCAGAATAAATTCCAGATATCCGTGCGTAATCTTTCAAAGTGCCTTTATCTCCAGAGCCAGGCAGGGTGACCACAGAATACCCTGAACCCAATTATGTACTTTCTGATTATCATATTTTTATTTCTCAAGACACAGGGCTAATAAGAAAGATCACAAAATGTTTGAACCAGAGTAATTTCAAATGTCAAGAACTAGTTATTCTTACAACAAGCTCCCAGGTCTTGACAATGTAAGCTGTTCTCTGGTTTGATTCCTCTTGGGGAGTGGAAACCAGGGACGAGGGGATTTAAAGTGACTTTGTACTGTGGAATCAACACATGCTTTTGAGACCTGCATTTGACACTGGCTTTGAGGTGGTTTGTTTCTTCTCCTTTTTTTTTTTTTTTTTTTTTTTTTTTTTGGATAAGGGGGGTTTTTTTTTGTTTTTTCCTGAAAAGGTCCAGCTTTGTGGGTGGTGGGGGGTGGAGATGCTTTGAAACTCTAATGTTGGTGTAAATACTTTGCAATTTGATAATTAAATACAAACAGACCTCACAAAAAAAAAATAAATTCCTCTTGGGGAGTGGAAACCAGGGACGAGGGGATTTAAAGTGACTTTGTACTGTGGAATCAACACATGCTTTTGAGACCTGCATTTGACACTGGCTTTGAGGTGGTTTGTTTCTTCTCCTTTTTTTTTTTTTTTATTTTTTGGAGTATGGGGGATTTTTTTGTGCTTTTTTGTTGTTGTTGTTGTTGTTGTGGTTTCAGTTTTTTGTTTCTTTTTTTTTTTTTCCAGAGAGGAAGCTGCATAGGAATTGCAGCCTATCACTATTGGGGAGCTTCTATTCAGTTCTTTGGACCAGAAGAACTCCATCAGGTAAGACTCTGTGGGAAGGAAAAAGACAAAATCCACATCAGAAATTTACTTGAGGAGGAAAAAGTAATTTTGCCAACAATATGAGCAATAAAAAGGGAAGGGCAAAGAGGTGGATTCCTCTGCAGTAGGAAATAAAACAAATTCTTGCTTTCCAAATGATTATTTGAAAAAGGATTCAGAGGGTAACTGTTTTTACTCTCTTTACACTTGCTCATGTTCAAGGAGCAGGAGACGTATGGATGTTAAGGAAAACCATGTGGTTCCCCACAGATAGTGTTCTGCACATATAATTGCCTACAGGGGAGGAAACAGCTTGAGCCTGAAGGTCTCTTGTTTTTGACTGAGGCAGAAAGCTTGCTGTTGTGGTCGTCTTTCCTAAGATGCTGAGCAGCCATATAAATACAGATGAAGCTGGGGTAGCCATACATACTAATGCTACATCTTCAGAGAGGGAGGTGGTTCAGCTCCTTGTTCTCCAACTGGTTCACCAAGGGAAGAGCCGGGAAGGTGCTGAGTGCTCCACCCTCCCAACCAGGGGCAAAATACTGCCCGTGTCAGCAAGAGGAAGGAGCTAATTAAAAGTAAAAACTCTGTAATGAGAAAGGTAGCCTTGCTCCCATTAGGACCTCAGTGAAAAAGAAAAAGTGAGAATAATTTCATTTGGATCTTATCCCTTGGCTGGCAATTGCACTTGCTCGTTACTTGGGTCTTGGACAAACTCACCAATGCTAAAAAGTGAAAACAAAGATGGAAAAATACTGCAAGTAATCATGCAAAGTAGAATTCTGAGGGTAGCTTCAAGAGAACAAAACAAAACTGTTTTCACCGAGATCAATCATGTTAGTTTTCTGTCGTTTTTTTTTTTTTTTTTTAGTCCTAATTATCAGTGCCAAGCAGGAATCACAGATTAGACACTATTGAAGCTATTTTTAAGTTTAGCTTATTGAAACCTGTTCTTTTCAATGAAGCTGCTCAGAACAAACTTCGCTTTTAGATTCTCCAGTATATTGCTCATAGTATTCTGCAAGGAAAGGAGCAGATGCGGATAATTCCTCCCGGGACCAAGATCATTGCAAGGAGTTCAGAGACTCACATGCACACATTAAATTAGTCAAGCATTTGAAGGTGGGGTGGAGGGGATCTGTTTCTTGATTATGCAAAAAATTTGCTGCTCAGGGTTTTTTCCCAAAACTCTTTGGACTTGGGAGTCCTTTTCTCAGTATGAGGGGATGACAGGCTAAAGGCTCCTTCTGCTCTAATGTCATTTGAAACTGGGAACGGTTTTAGGGAATCATATCCCTGGGCATTTAGATTAAAGTTTCATCAAGAACAGCAAATGCTGCATCAGGTTGAGGAGGGATTTTGAACCATGCCTCCTGGCAAGGTGGCATCCCAGGTAAAATTTTTCGTGACAGCTGACCATGGTCCGTCTGTCAGGCAGATTTTGTGGGAGGGGGAATTAGAAGGATCAGAAAAAGAGGGATATATTATTTGAAAGGTTATTTGTTTTAATCTCAGTTTAGGCTACTCCAGGTTTAACATAAAGGACCTGGGAAAGAAAAGATGTTAGAAGGGGAGAAGAGAAAGACAGGCAGACAGAAAAATGTGCTAAGACACGTTGGGGAAGAGTGAAAAATATGAGGATGGCAACCAGACCTGAGACAAAATAGAAGGCAGCATAGCAAGCTGCAAAGTTGTACAAAATAGGATACAAGGAGGGTAGATAGAAAAAAATCTGAATTAGCAGAAATTTTATATGCTTCTATGCACACATATGTGTGTGTATATGTTTAATCTCTTTATCACTTATGATGGACAAATAAAAGTGGACCTGCAGAGTGGACTGGTGTGTAATAGAGATCCATTGACAGCACTATATGCACTTCAGGTGGTTCTGCTCATGAAAAGTTGTAGCCCAGCCCTGTGGGCTCAGTGGCCATTCCCAGCTGGAGCACATGATGTGTGATTACAGGGTATATCTCCCTCTCCAGCTTGTTAGGAAGCCAGTTGGTCTGAGTGACCGAGGTCTGTTGACTGTTGTAAACCAGTAAGGTACAGTAAGTGAGAATGACAGGAAGACTCAAATGCTAATGTAGACCTTCTGCAAGAAGTCAAATAAACATTCTGTATCCTTTCCACGGTACAGCTGTCAGTACAGCTGTCAGTAAACCCCACATCCAATGGTTTTGTGCAAACCTATTTTATGTCATATCTTGAAACTTATTTGAGATCTACATTACGCTTGTATAGCAAACTAAGACTCCAAAAGGTTTGTGCATTATTAATGAGATAGTGGAAGTGCTCTAGAATCAGCTTTCATCTAAATAAAGGTGACGATGTTTATCTGTACCCTTTGTATTCATCGTTGTCTTGAGTGCACAGTGCTTCCTGTTGGTATGTATGTTATTGATTTGCTGACTAATCTCTTTATCTGATCAGTATTGATTGTAACTCTCAGTCTATAACCTTTAGACATAGTGATATTGTGGATAAATAAAACACAGATGCAAAATAATTAACAAGTTCCGATACTGGTACTTCTTTTCCAGCAAGTAGTTTAAGCAAGTCTTATATTTGACAACTAGAAGCAGTATTTTTAGAGAAAAGTGTAAATAGAAGATGAATATACAATCTTTAGTTCCTTAATATAAATTACTCAAGAAGAAATAGTAAGTTACCTTGGGGAAATCAACAGCTTCTTCAATTGGATTGCTTCTGTCACTGCATGGACACAGTCTTGTTTGATGTCCTCCTACCATTTGTCTTGTATGGAGTCTTTTATCTAAATCCAAAGCAATGCAGTCATCACTGCTGCAATTCAATAATGGCTCCACAGGAGCTGTCATCCACAGTTTGCTATTCATCTTGTAAAGCCTTTGAGTTTTCAAAGTATCCACTAAGGTTGGTATTTCAATGCTGTGGACAGATCACTTAAGGTTCTTTTGTATTTTGAAAACAGGTCTAAATTGAGGATGAGCAGATATTGAAATGCCCGACTTATTGTGCCCAGGTGCCAAAGGAGACGATGGAAGTGTCAAAAGGTAATTAGATAATCAGACCCACCTCCCAGCTGAAAATGTGTGACTTTGTGGGATTGAATGACACTTTGACTCAATACTGGCACTGCCTGTGGGGAATGAGCCCCTTGAAACAAAGAGAAAAAAGAAAAAGAGATGGAAAAAAAATTAGAATTAGCCACTAGCAGCCCCAGGAAGTGAAAAATTATTATGTGATAACAACATGAAGTATGAGGCACATAGAGAACTTATATCATTTTTACTGAAGTATAAGATGCCCTTTATTTCATTTGATGTAGACTTAGAAAGCAGGGGTCATTTTGGACTTGAAGGTTAGTGGCAATCCTGAAGGAACTCACATTTATCATGAGTCAAGAGCCTGGATGTAGGGAGCTGTTTAACAAGCTGCTGAGATTTAAAATAAACTGTTGAGATTTGGGTGGGATTTCCGGAGGTTGGTTTTGGTTTTGTTTTGTTTTTCAGATGCCATTTTACCTGGCCCAATCTGAACATGTGTTTTAGCCTTTTAGGTTTTTTTAAGCAAAAACCTAGCCATCTTTGGGCACCAATCTGGGATAATTTAGTACAGAACAAGAGATGAAGTGTATTCTTCAAGAGCGAGAGTTAGCTTGGATAAGGAAGCAGTATTCTTACCTAAGCTCAGCTTTGGCCAGGATGCTAAATTTATATAGCCTTTTCTTATGAGAAATACCATGGTTTGCTTAGTTTACTCTACACAGATTGGAGTTTTACCTGAAGAGAAGTGAGAGGTGATTGTCCCCCTATACTCAGCACTGGTGAGGCCTCACCTTGAGTACTGTGTCCAGTTTTGGGCCCCCTACCATAAAAAAGACATTGAGGTGCTGGAGCGGGTCCAGAGAAGGGTGACAAAGATGGTGAGGGGTCTGGAGCACAAGCCTTATGAGGAGAGGCTGAGGGAGCTGGGGTTATTCAGCCTGGAGAAGAGGAGGCTGGGGGGAGACCTTCTCGCTCTCTACAACTCCCTGAAAGGAGGGTGGAGAGAGGTGGGGGTCGGTCTCTTCTCTCAAGTCACAGGTGACAGGACAAGAGGAAACGGTCTCAAGTTGCGCCAGGGTAGGTTCAGGCAGGATATTAGGAAAAATTTTTTCACTGAAAGGGTTATCAGGCATTGGAATGGGCTGCCCAGGGAGGTGGTTGAGGCACCATCCCTGGAGGTGTTCAAAAGACGGGTTGATGTAGTGCTGGGAGGTATGGTTTAGTGATGGTGATGCTCCTTGTTTGTTGTGTGGATGTCTATTTTTGTCAGTGAGGTTGACGGTTGGACAAGATGATCTTTAAGGTCCCTTCCAACCTAGAAGATTCTGTGATTCTGTGAGAATGGTCTCTGTGGGAATACTTCACATTGAAAGTATTGAAGGAAGAAAGCTTCCTCTGTGAGAACCAGCATCACTTCCATCAACATCAAATCCATTTTTATTGAAAAGCAAAGAAAAATATTTCACTTTTTAAAATTGCCTAAACCCCACCCTATGAATTTATGAGATTGCCTTAAATTTAGGGCTCTTTGGCACGACTATTCTATGTGCCTTCCCCTGTTGCCTTTTTGGGGATAGGTAACGTAAATCTTGTACCACGTGGCTTCTCAGAGTACACACTAGTGTTAAGTTGTCTGCATGAGTATGGGAACAGGGTAATACAGAACAATTTGCCTTATCCCTACCCTGTGGTACAGAGGAGGTGTGGATGAATGACTTGGAGGCAGCGTCCTGAGCTACTGCCCAGTTCTGCCCTTGACAGTCCTAGGGCTGCCACAGAAACCTGCACGCTGGTGCCTGTATTGATCTGCAGAGGTCCTGGGAGGCTCTGTAGATGCAGCTCAGAGCAGGGAGGACTTCTCAACACACCGTGGAAATACAGCCCTGCTCTGCCTCTCTATTTTGCCATCTCCCTTCCCTGAGCTAAATCGTACCAATTTCCCTGCCCAGAGCTGGCTGCAGTGGCAGCGCTATGACTCACCTGGTAGTTTCTGAGACAGCCAGGCATTCCCCTCTAAATCTCTTCATCCCCTTCAGCCTATTTTTAAATGCTTGGCCTCTGTTCTTAAATGCTAGTATTGAACAAAATGTAAATATAGTGCAACCTCCGGTTTTAACCTTGGCCTTGATCCTCCTCTTATTCTAGTTAAATGTAATAAAAAAGAAAGGTAACATAAAGATGTATATTCTTTTTTTTTTTTTTTTAAAGATGTTTATTATTCTTTAAAATACATGAGTCAGCTAAGCATTTAAAAGTAAAATATAGATATAAAATTATTCAGACGGGGTGATATAATATAGAATTTAAATTGAGCATATTTTAGCAGCACTGGGAAACCTTACCCCAGAGCTAATAATGTAATAGATCTATCTCACCAACAACTTGGAACTTGCAACAGAGTTTTATCCACAAAGGAGAGTTCTCTGGCCTATTTTTTTAAATACCTTAGAGGACTTTGCCTGTAAGATTACATTTGAACAATGCAATTTATTAAAATCTCTGTTCTTATTTTTCCTACTGAAATTTTAGCCTTTTTCTATGAAAAAAATGTATAAACAAATCCAACAGGCTAAATAAACATAATTCAACAAATGTTTCATCAAACAGGTATATAGGGAAAACATCCTATAGTTTATTTTTCAACATTACTTATACTCTTATTGGTGTGTCTGCCTCTTTTGCTATAGTGTGTCAGGCAAGTTGCATCCCTGATTAAAAGTATTTTTTCAAATCTGAAGCAGAGCTGGGAATATAATTGAAAAATTCCCCATTAAAGACAGTCCTAATAAATAAATAATTAAAAACGAAGCAAATTGAAACACTGTTGTTATTTCTTATAAATGGAAATAATTTCAATTTTATTTAACAAATCTCAGTGTACTGAGTGCAATTATGAATCGTTGCAAAAGGATACAGACAAAGGCTGAAGCTTCAGCATCTTATAATTCACTTGGGATGGTCATGCATATTTTGGTGGCTGTTATTTAGCCATAGTTTGCATACACATACCACTGCTGGAGGTATAAGTATTTAAATCTATTCACTAAATAGGATTTTGCATGAAGCAAAAATAACAGAACTCAATATGGAGATGTTAATTAATAGGTATATTTTAGATTTCTGCTTAGATTCAGTTATATATTCTAGCTTTTACCTTGGAGTTTTTATGTAATTCTGTTTGATCTGAGAATTTAAGTTCATTCCATTTAGTGGGAGATGTTAGATACTCAACAATAATTATTATTATTTTTTAAATTAGGCCATTTATGTAAGTAGTAGGGTGCAGAGCTGGCAAGTAACTCTGGGCAGCCATTTTTGCAAAAGGATGTAAAGAATATCACAAAATTACTTTATTTCTGGACACTTGCCCTTCTCAGGTGCTACCTACCTGCCAAGTTCAGGAAAAGCAAATTGACATATGAGAAAACCCTAGAAGTCTAATCCTGGAGAACGAAAGGAGGAAATTTATACCACTTATTAGGCAATGCCAAAGTCCAGATGCAGACAACCAAACTGTCACAACAAAAATATCTAATTAACCTGTAATTCATTCCCTGTATATTGAGAGGTGCTAATGTGATAAAGGACTGTACCATGAAAAAGAAATGAAACAGATGAAATTTCCACAAGCCTATTGTCATGTGCAATCCAATTTAGAAAGAGAGAGGAACGTATTTGATCTGACATTAATAACATTCATTTACCAGTAGCTGATGGGAAGAAAACCCAAACCACCACCACCAACAAGAAAAAAAACTACTCCAAGACAAAACAAAAAAAAAAAAACCTCTGGGACCTCAAGACATGAAGAAATGATTGATGGTAAGGGGGTGTGTTTGTGTGTGTGTGCGTGGGCAGTGGGCTCAGAGACATGGGATTAATTATGAAGTGGGAAGTCATGGAGTCAAAAAGTGAGCATAGCTTAGAACCCCACATAAATGGCTATCCCAAAGGAAGCCAGGGAAGAATATCAAACTTGTAAATAATTAAAAAATTCTGGAATTCCTTGTACGTATTAGACAGTAAACAGAACTTTTAAGAATATAAGATTACAAAACTATATAGTCAAATATCATCAAATGAGAAACTGTAGGGGAGGTAGAAAATTAAAGACAAAATTAAAGGTCTTTTTATTCTGATTGGAAAACTCATCCTAGTCTGGCCAGCTCTAGACAGATTAAAAAAAACAGGTCAACAGGGACAGACTGTGGCATGCATAGGTGTTTCAGGAGTGTTCAACTAGAACCTTGAAGAAGGCTGTTGATGTGACCCCTCCCGTGACCAAGGGTAGTTGGGATGTGCCCGCAGGAGGAGCCTGCCCTTCAGGGTGGAAGGGAACTGCCAAGGAAATGTTATGGGCACCTGCCTCGGCTGAGAAAAGAATGAAACTACAGTCTGAGGGCTTTGGAAAGAAAAATGTGAATTTCCTGAGAGGTAATAGAATATTTCACAAGTGTAATCTCAAAACAAAAGGAAGGTATTTATGAAATAGAAAGTAATTCGGATGACTTACTTTAAGTTTGGAATCAAAATATTTTTATTTTTTTTACACAGTTTTACAGAGGAAAAACTTTAGCATTATTGGAATGCTTAATAGTTTCAATGTGTTTTACTTAAGAATATAATGAAAAATAATTTTAAAAATCACGTGATTTACATTTTAACTTACCGAGAATGCCGTTTTAGCATGGGGGGAAATGATAAAAATCTAACACAGTCTGTATAAAAACCCAAACCAAACCAAAGCAGTAACAAACCCGCCCACTCTGCAGCTATGCTACAGTATTTTAATCTTTGGTAAAACTTAAATACAAAACAAACATCCAAAACTATAGGTTTGGTGGGGATTTTGGTGACCTGTTAATGCACTTGTACATTAAGAGGTTTGAAATGGGTCCTCTGTTTTATCACAAACTGCTTTGCACTGGAATAATCCCTGTTTAGGTGTAGTACTGGTCTATAGGACTGTTCCCGTACTAATAATTTGGGGGACTTTGTTGGGGGACTCTCAAAGACACAACCCCCCCAGCTGAGAGGGTGCAGAGCTAAAGGAGGAGGCAACAAACTGTGGTGGCAGCTCTGAGGGCAGACACGGCATCCCACGTGTCTTCTCCTTTGGGGTAACAGAAACCCCACACACGAAGAGGAGGGAAAGGGTCAATAACAACAACCCCCTTCAACAACACTGCGTTTGCAGACCTTGGGCTAGACTACTAAATGTGTTACCTCCTTACATTTATGCTTTGTGCAGTTAATGCCTTCCTTGTTTTCATTTGGTTGGTAGAGTTATACATTTTAAAATTGGAGCAAGACAGTGCTCTAAAGTAATATCCCAGCGTAATGGGTTGGGATGGTTTAATAGTCTACAGTTTAACATGGAAGCTTGTACACATATTCACACATACAAAATCAATGTACACGCAATCATAATTATTTTGTAACTGTGTTTAACTCTCTCTCCTCTCTATATTTTCAGTGTCGCATTGTCCAAAGGTGCATCCTCTTAACTGGGATGCAGGCTGAAAGCATCCCTTTAAACAGTATCTTCTTTTTCTGCCTGACTTCTTGTTCCTGAACCATAAAATTATAGAATTATCTAGATTGGAAGGGGCCTTTAAGATCATCAAGTCCAACTGTTAAGCTAACACTGCCAAAAACACCACTAAACCACATCCCTAAGCACCACATCTACCCATTTTTTAAATACCTCCAGGGGATGGTGATTCCACTATTTCTCTAGGCAGCCTGTTCTGATGTTTGATAACCCTTTTGATGAATACATTTTTCCTAATATCCGATCTAAACCTCCCCTGGTGCAACTTGAGGCCATTTCCTCTTGTCTTATCACCTGTGACTGGGGAGAAGAGACCAACCCCACCTCTCTACACACTCCTTTCAGGGAGTTGTAGAGAGCAAGAAGATCTCCCCTCAGCCTCCTTTTCTCCAGGAGGAGAAACAGGAGGACCTGAACACCCCCAGCTCCCTCAGCCTCTCCTCATAAGACTTGTGCTCCAGACCCCTCACCATCTTGCCCGTCTCTGGACCCGCTCCAGAACCTCAATATCTTTCTTGTAGTGAGAGGCCCAAGACTGAACACAGTCCATTTTCCCCTACAACTTTGAGCTGCCTGCAAGGAGAGTCTATCCGGAAAACAGGTTGCAGGACTTTGCCATTGCTCCCCAAACGTGTACAAAAGCCAAACAAAATATTCACAAAATATTAATGAATTGTATTGTTTGGATATATGGTACTCACCTCATTGCCTGACACCGGCCATTAGCAGAGGCTGGAAAGCAGATGTGAAATAAAGACTGGGATAGTTAATCTCCTGATGCTACATCTCCAAATACTGATAAGACAAAAAAAATCCCTCATTTGTGAAACAGCACTCGATTTATACAAATTAAGTATAATCTAGAGGTTCTGTGATACACAATACCACACAAGCAGAAAAGCCGCAAGAGTTACAGATTTTCTAATGCATGCCATAAAGACAAGAGTTCAGCTCACTTCCTCATGTCCCCAAAATGCCCGTGACATCACTGGTGACACCAGCATCTTCCCATTGCCCTTGTCCAAGGCTTCCATTGCGTGTACAGCTGCGCAGATCCAGCATGACGCCCTGGCTGTATCACTGCTCACAATACACACACAGTCGCTCTCGGCCCCAGCTGTAATATTTACACAACAGATTGGATTAGAGCATTTGCAGGGAGCCTGTTACGAATACCTCTTCAGATAATTTTTTTTTTGGTGGAAAAACTTTTGTTTACCGATTAGCTAGATAATAGCCTTCAGTTCGGTATTTTTGGGTGAGGTTATTCGGAGACTGAAAAGGCGTGTGTGTAGGGGGGGTTGGAAATTCATGTACCTGTACGAGATGTGAAAGTGGTGGAATATTCCTTCTACTCTCCCAAGTGCCGAGGCAGAAGCCAGCCCCAGGGCAGGAGCTGCGGAACCGCGCTCGCACAGTGCTCAGCTTGAGACAAAAGGTCCTGCTAAGGATGTTGTAAGGTAATGAATGCAGACCTTATCCTTCTGGATTTAAAGCATTACTTTTTTAAATAATACAAGCCAAAGTAGAAAGTGAAAATGATAGACCTGCCCTTCAGTCGTGTTGTAAATTTTATACATGACTGAACTTGGAACTTCCTTCTATTCCTTGCTGGTGTTGTTTCTTGCCTCTTAAAGGTCTGCTCCTAGTCTCAGTCTCACATTTAATTGTTTGTAATTATAATTAGAATGTTAGATCCTCATCTTCCTGTGTGTTCATGAAGCCAGGAACACCTCTGATCACAGCAAACTCCTACAAAAGGATAATTATGTTTTTAAGGAAATGGATAAAGGAAAAAACCAACTCCCAAGACAAAACCTTGTGCAGTCTTGAGTAAAAGATAAATTGGGGGTTAATATCAGGGGAAATAATGTCAGATTTTAACAAGACTGATGAAGCACAAACAGTTTAATCCAGGAAGACTACATGTAAAAAAAAAATAAAAAAATAAAAAAATTCCTGTGTTAGAGACAAGGGTCGTGATTTATTGTCAGTGAGATTCACCTCCGTGCAGAGGGTCCTACCCAAAGCCTCTACAAATCCCTTCTTTCAAAAGCTTAAGAAGATCCAAGCAGTGCCCAGCCTTTATGTTTTCCTTATGCACATCCCTGTGAGAAAACTATGGAGATTTGCAATTGGCTTCAGTGGTAGCAGAACAGTAACATTTTTTAAGCTGCTTTTATTTTTTTTTGCTGCAATCTCTCTCTGTAAAATGTAGCAACTGGTTCAAATCATTTTCCTTTTTCTGTCCTCATACGGACTGTGCAGGGGAACCATACTGAGAATCGTGTTACCAGCACACAGAAAATTAAAAAATACTTGAGGTGCTTTCTGGGAATTTATTTTAGTTATCAGACAGCTTTAGGTTATTTGATCAACTACACCTGAATCTTGTCTTGATGTGAAAATTTAAACAAATATTTTTGTCAGCAGAGAAGAATGCCTCCAGTAACAAAAGGCATGTTTGATGCATGCTTCTGACTCTTTTCCTCTATGCTCCCATTTTTTGTGTCAGATCCACACAGCCAGAAGATCTGGGTATCCTTTCTTCAGGTTTTCAGCTAGCTGCAGTGTGTAAAATAATGCTGTGCCAAGATTATCTGTACTGAAGATATGGTATGATGAAAGCCGGTTCTGTAAAAAGATTTCTTACGGAATGGCCCTCTGCAAACTTTAACAGATCTCCAGAACAGCACAGTGCTGAGTTTTTGTGTGTCCCCCCCCCATCCTCCCCCCCTCAACATGGCTAATGTTAACTGCCTGAGTGTTAATTTTAGTTTCTTTTCTCCTCTTTCATCAACTGAATGTCAAGATGATGTCTATATTTCATGCACATAAAGCAAATGGGGAAACTTTCTCTGTGGATACCTTTTCTGCTTTTTAATAAATTCTTTCTTTTGCCTGAAGAGAATTAGAAGGTGGCTTTTGACCTCCATTAATTTTTTTAATTTAATAGTTCTCTGCATGCATTAATAAATATTATTAACCATACTTTGTACTGCAGCATTTCCATTTCCTCTTCCTCCAGTGCTTTCCCACTTGCTGCAGCAGATGCCCAGTTAAGAACAGATTAGGAAAAGCAGAGGGAATAAATCTGGGCCCGTATCCCACCTCTTCCCCGAATACAGACAGGGACTCTTGGCATGTCTCTGTCTACCAGTCTGCATTATAACTGACTGCTTCTCAAAGCAAAGCTATAATTATAAAATAGAGGTTACTTGATAGCTTTCTGAAGGCAAATAACACCACTTAAAATCCTTCAAGTCAAAAGCGACCAGAAGCGTTTTTCCGACTGCAATGTCCTGAGTAGCTATTGGGTGTGCAGGTTTCCAGCCAGACTGCCCTCACTTCATTCAACCTTGATTTCTGCAGGGCCGTTCTAGACCCAGGTAAATCCCCTTTAGAGTGGCATCCTCCAAACCCTGCCTTCAACGTGACAGCTCTTTCAGCACATCTTCCAATTTACTGAAATAATAAGTAATTCGTCTCCAGAGGAAGAGAGTCGAAGCTCGTAGCGTAGCCCGAAGCCAAGATGTAGTTGCCACCTCTGAATGGCAGCTCAAGCCATGAAGATTTAGACCTTTCCTATGGACTTTGTACAACAAGCAGTGCATGCAAGTCTAGGGGCTTCTTGTTCATTTGCTACTAAGGCAAATAGTTTTGTTTGTTTGTTAGAGAGAGGGGGAAAAAAGTGGCACCTACCTGGTAACATGAAGAGGCTTTCAATTTACCCGACCTCCTGCTCAGCATTTATCATGCAGGAACAATTGACCCCTCTAGTGGAACCAACAACGCACTGCAATTGTGTGTTTGTGGTTACTTAACAATTAGCAATGCAAATTGAGCCACAGGTTTGGTTTTTGTTTGTTTTTTTTTTTTCTTTTTGCAAGAGCCGTGCCATGGTGACTCCCTCGCACCGTGAAGCGATCTTTTCTCAACCGCCCTATTGTAAATCTTCAAAATGAAAGCCTCCTTTTTCTGATGATGTCCAGAAAAGATAAAAGAAGAGAGAGAAAAAAAAAAAAAATGTCAACCCTCCTACTTATAACTTCCTTTGTGCTTCTCAAGGCACAGTGTCTATTTTGCAACTGTCTCCTTTCAATGCATGTTCTTTTCTCTAGAGGCTGTATGAATATTGTACAATGCCGAGTACGGCTATTGGCACTTCACAAAGAACCTGGAATAATAAGGAAAAAGGATATGCCCCTAACCATGCAAAAAGGCTAATTCTTCTCCTGGTATCATTTATATCAATGATTTTCATCTTTTTTTCTGCACACAGATGCTTAAATATTTTCAAGTGGAGGTTGCCGTATGACAAAATTGACCCCTTTGGCAACATGCTTGACTTTTTAGTTACCTTTTCTGAGCCCCTTTAGGAGCAGTCTGTGGGTTGAAAATCCCTTATTTACATTTTACCACACAGATTGTTTGGATTCAGATAGTTAATGACTGAGGAATGATTAAAAAGTATTTAGTGGAATTTAAAATAATAGAGGCTAATTTTGCATGACATTTTTTTACAAAGGTTATTGTATTTTGTATGAAAGTTTTTACAAAGGTTATTGTCTCAGGCAACGTGTTCATAGTACTTTTCCATAGAAGAAATGGAAAATATGGATATGAATAGAATGAAGTAAGGAAGTGCAAATCATGTGCAGAGTGCACACACACCCTTGCCTGTTTTTCAAAAAGCTCTTTCATTCAGTTCCTTCCTGGAACTCCTCCTTTGTTTACCTGTCACCACTGGCTTTGCCCACATCCTTCAGCATTTTAATTGCTGCCTCATGATTTTCATTTTGTCTTCTTGCAACATCATCTTTGGCATTTGGGAAAGCTAGAGACACTAATAGCACTAGCTAAAAAGGTAAAAGGTAAAAAAAAGAGGCAATAATTTTGCTCGTGATGGAGAATCTTGCATCGACTCAAGCACACACATCCATCTCCAAAATGCAAAGCCTTTTTTTAACTGACCAGTAGAATAGTCCATAGGTTTCCGAGCCAGTTTTGTTGGCTGGCTGAAAGGCACATCTCGATTGGGCATTTGTGCTTTTTTGGTCCTATTGGTGCTCCTTAAGACTGCAGCATTTTTTAAGGAGTATGAGACATGTCAAAATTGGGCAGTGAATCTACTCTTATGACAAAGCTTAGGGGAAATAAATTATTCCCTAAGAGTTGATACTAAAGCCAATTTAGTACTCCAGAAAACACAAAATGAAGTCAGTCAATACTCATTAAAGTGTCTGTCTCAGTCTTGTAACATGCAGTTTGTGAACAAAAGTTTGTGTTTCCCTCCACTGAACTCAGAGTAGGACATGGTGGAGCTAGAGGCAAGAGAGGCCCACAGAATTCTTAATTTTTATAGAATTCTATAAACATAAAATGATCAATTAATTCGTTACTTACCTCCAAATGCCCACAATCCTGTTAGGATGCATGCTACCGGGGAGCCTCATCAGGAGCAACAGCATGTCATATCTGGCTCTATATACAGGAGCTTTCTCAAGGGGTAAAATCTGGAAAAATGGAATACCAAAGACAGTTACTTGTCCAATTACACTGAGAAAAATTTTGGGTTGCAGGACAGTGAATGTGAAATAAGAATAAAGAGAATTTCCAAGTGACATGAATGCAGAAAGCGATGTGGTTTGATGAACAGAGGAGTAAACACCTTGAAAAGGGAATGGCACAAGTTCAATGATCCAACAGGTCTGGTTCAACCCAGACTTCAGTAATCCATTTTGCCATGTCTATCACAGATGTTGGACAACGCGCACACACCCACCCACCCTTGAAAGAGTTCTCAAATAAGAAGGGTGTTAAAAAAAAATTCAAATGTGAATGTAGGTTTATGTCTTCATCCACTTAACCATCTGTATTTCCCTGTATTATTTTGTCCTTAAGTTTTGTTTATGCCAGAGAATATACACATGAAAGATCTGTGATTTTCCCATTGACACTAAGGTCATTATGATCTCCATAGAGATGTCTGTCGCACGCTATTTTTCTACAAATCACAACATGATAGACTGTAATGATGCCTTTTAAGATGTCATGGTATGTGATGTTAACAAGTATTTTGGGAAATCTAAATGGCAGTGTCATTGGCAGGATACTCCAGAAAAGCAATGCTATGCTGCCAGAGGATCATATCTTTATGTCCTTCTCTCTCTCTTTCTCTCTCTCTTTCCTTCCTTCCTTCCTTCCTTCCTCTCTTTCTTTTTTTCCCCTTCCCTTCCGTTCCCTTCCCTTCTTATTACATCATAAACCTTAGGACTCCAATTATCCCATATAACTTTTGTCTCTGCAGTAACATCTGCCAAAACAGAGCATTAACACTCACAGAAAATTTCAGTGCAAGGTGACTTCCCAGTACAGGTGCAGGTCTCTGATAGGGAACCCTTTAAACAAAGATCTGTAAGTCTGGGACAAATCATATTATTTGGAAGAAAAATAGCAATAAATAGAAAAAGAGAGGATTTAAAATATATTTGTCTGATACTGGTTACATGGTGGATTCCAGCCAGATGATTCATTGTCTCCATTTTTACTTCTGTAATTCTCAAAACTGCATCAAATATCTGAACACCACTGCATTCTGCTTTTATACGCATAAAAGGGATTGCCTCTCTAAGGATTACTTTTTGTTTCAAGAAATCACACTAAAGCTTAATATTAGCAGTTATTGAAACACTCCTGAGTCCATTCAAATCAGAGCTAAAGAATTCAGTCTTACCTATAAGAGATAGCTCTGGACTGTAACTACTGTATATGTATTTTACAACTGTCGAGAAAAGATCTGACATCAGTCCAAGATTAAACTAGTGATAACATCAAATCTGTAACAGGAAATAAAATAAATACAAATCCTTGAAGGGCATGTGTAAATTGGATAAGCCCAAATCCTGTAAGACTAAGAGAATGCAAGAGGTATCCAAAGGCAAGAGCCAAAATGTAGGGTTCTGTATACCAGAAAAGTATTATACATGTCATAACCACATGTGAGACATCATTAGCCAGAAAGATTTGACTTCAATGTGTAGTCAAAGAGTTGATGTATTTAAAAAAGAAAAGCAAGAAGAAATTCAAGCATAACACTAAATCAATCTTACAATAGTAGGAATATAGAAATTATAGATAGGGCAAGATACTATCGTAAATCTTGTATGTGAAAATGAAGCTGGGAAATCCATCTGTTGTGGACAAATCAAAGCCAATGTTTGACATCACATGTAGCTGTAAATTTTAGGCATATGTGTCTACAGTAGTGTTGCTTGTGTATTTAGAAGCAGCAAATTCATCTATAAATTGGAACAGTAAGCTAGAGAAGCCAGTAAGATAGAAGACTGAAACTCAGAATAAAAATAAATCAGTTTTGTTAGCCTCTAACAGATTGAAATCCTGGCAGGGTAGAAGAAATGCAAGGGCCCTGCTGTGAGACTGAGGCAGGCTCCACAGATATCTGATGAAGGTAAATGCTAGTATACTAATGAACCATTTGTGCCTGAAGGACCGATTTGGAAAAGTTAAAGTTGTTTACTATGTTTAGCAGAACTCTACAAAGCCTGAAAGGATTCTGCTGGCACAGGAATAGGAATTCAGCATCTTTACTCCATTCAAGTGTTCATAAATCCATAACTGAAACTAAAACAAATGGCATATCTGAAAAAGTCTTCATGAGCCTATTTCGCCACTGTGTGGGAGGATCAGTGGTATCTATCTGTTGATCTGGGCAGATGTTAGTCTAACCTGTTCATGAAAATTTACAGTGTTGGCAACTCCAACACCGCAATTTTATGAAACTTGATTTCATAAAAGGTTTCAAATTTATCTAGAACATTTTATTTATTGCAAGAATTTACTTTAGAAGAATTTATTTTACAACTCTCCTCTCCTTCTAAACAGGTCACCAGCATCCTGGAAGTTCTTCTCCACTTGGTGCCACATAAGTATAATCATAATTTTTCTAGACATCCAATCCCTAGTGATAGAAATATTGACACAAGGAAAAACCCTTGTGGAAATATAACATAAATATGGCAATTAAGCTACTGAGACTTCCTTGAAAATATTCATTTAATCTAGATTCTATGAACATCTTTGTCACTGGAAGTATCTAGAAGAGCCACTTTTTTAGTTTCTAGAAGAAGCTAAAAAACTGTGTTAAATCTACTGTCTTCTTGGCACTTCTGATAAGTTGCTTTTCTATTATGCTTAATGGGAGAATAATTTTTTTCCTGGTTTGACTTTGAATACTCAAGTTCTTAAAAAATTCTATCTTCTTACACCTCATGCTCCTTACTAAGTGCATTTCAATTTGTTTCCATGCTCTTCTCATTTTTGGCCCTGAACTTGTCCTGTGCTTCTATACTTATGCTTCCTTTCTAAACTAAATTCACCTTATCTCATGTACAAATTTATATTACAGTCAAATTGTTGTTGTAGTGTGCTTTCTAGATTTCCTCTGTATTTGTTCTGCAATATAATGTCTGAAGCATATGCTGGTTCTCCTTGAGCATCATTCCCTGAGACCAGCACCACTGGACACTTCACCATATTTTTTTTAAATCTATTTGTTGTATTTGTGCTATCCCACCCCAAGCTTTTTAAAGCCTACCATCCTATGGTAATGATCATTTCTTAATTAACTGTTGGTTAAAGACATTTTCAGAAAACTCATCCATCCCACTATTTTCCTATTCTTCCATGTAAAAAGTTGTCTCACTAAGGCATTCATGGGCTTGCTGGACAGCTTGTTTTCTGACACGCTATTTTGCAACAGATACTTGGGTTGTTAAATCACCAACAGCTTGCGTGTTATGGTTAATAATAAATAATTAATGAAACAGAGCTCTTCTGTCTATGGGCCTGTATGAGAAACAGCAACCCCTATACCTGGGTAGCATATACAGTCCTTCAAAAGAAAAATAAGGGAAATTCTTTTTGATGGATGCTAGGAGAGAAAATCAGTAAGTGTTTGCCTTTAACAATAAATACAGTCTAATAATATCCATGTCCAGTTTGGCTTGAATCTCTTAATTTTGTAACACTGGTTTAAAAATTATTATTGTGTCTTCTGTATTCTTGGATAGTGATTAAGCTTGCAAGCAAAGGGAGCCTAAATTCTAACAACGTTTGCCATTTATTAAAAGCCAGGGATATTACCAAAGTCCTGACATTCCTGATCCTTCAGTCCCTAAATTGCTAAAAATCACTCTAATAAGATTCATGACTTACACCAGTATTATAATTATTGGTGCTAATTTTCCTGAGACCTGCTATTGACAAAGTATATGGACCAAATTAACCTCTGCAATCAGTTAAATTCTCTCATGCTGTTTCTCCCAAGATGGATGTGAACCACTGTGTAATGTAACTCATAAAAAGGCAGTCGTTTAAGGTAGAGCTTACAATTTAGGCACTGGATGACAGTTTTAGACTTGGAAAAATTGGAGTACATCCATGGATTCTATTTAACTTTTTAAAGTGACAGTAATTAAGGATCATAATTGTAGCATACAGAGAAAAAGAGAAGCATATGTGCACAGAAACCGAACAGTTGTTATTGAAGCCTTAGATCTGCTAAAGCAGTTGCCTTTTACAAAAGTCTACAGCTATAGCTAGTAAGGCATTTTACAACCTTTCCCTCCTTCACGTAGTCCTGTCTACAGACTGGGAGAAGATACTAACTGATGTCATGTCTGGGTGGAAACAAAGTCAGGTAGAATAGCTGACAGAAAATCTTCCCTTGTTTTAGCTCAATACGCAGCATATCCACCCAAACCAAAACTATGTTTTTTTCCAAAGCAAAAAGAATATAAGGAAGGTTCCCAATGCATTTCCTCAATGGAAAACTGTTTTAATCCTACACACATCGTTCTAAATTATTCTTAAGGAAGCTGATCACTCCAAAGGTGTCCCCGTATAAAGGCACTTAAAATCTCTCTTTCAATCATTGTCTAGGCAGGTATATGCTTTGGTGAGACATTCGACACTATCAGGATGTATTACACTCACGCAATACTTCTGTTGACTTGGTTAACCCATTATACACTGTTTGGTTCTTTCCACAATAATTTTTCCCTCAGAGGTTCTGCTCTAGTAACGGTAGAAGTTTATGTGGTTTGACTTCTCTGTATGAAGGTTACGTGGAAGATTCTTTTGCTAGATTTCCCCAGGACACTCCACATTATAAATTCATTAAGAAATACTTAAAAAAAAAAACAACCCAAAACAACAGAACAAACACCGTGCACAACCTCTTTTGCACAGCTAGCAGCAACGGACTACTTAACTACAACTTTGATAAGTTCTTCTCTTGCAACTGTGCTTCTATCTACCTTTAAACTGTTAATGTAAGAATACATGTATTTGCTTTTGGCGACAGTATGAGAAATGGAATATATAAACCTGCTTTTAGCAGAAAATTTGCCACAAGGTTCTTAAGCCTTCGTTGGCTATTTTGTAAGTTCAAGCAGCTTGCGAACTGTCGCAGAAAAATCCCTTCAAAAGCATTTTGCTAACTCCAACCCAATTGTTTAATGCCAAAAGCAGTTCTAATCAACTTCCTTTTTTACCCCTTTTTTCATACCTGAAGTCCAAAGAAAATGAGAACAACAGTAGAAAGAATTCATTATATACATATTAGTGTTCTGAAGTCAGGAAACAGGATTAATCATACCCAAAATACCCAGAAGAAAGTGTGTTTATAATCCCTGTACATTCTCATTAGCCACTTGAAACCAGTCTGTGGAAATCTCTAATTGGGGAAGAAATTCTATACAAAATCTTTGCCCCAGAATTGACTGAATCAGGGCTCTAGGGGAAAAACAACATGATTAGCTTTGGCAGTTAGGCTCAGCTGAAAGTCTGAATAAGGAAACAGATTCCCTTAAAGAATCCTGCTGCTGTTGGCCTAACTCAGAGCACACCTCTAACTTTGGTTAGTTCACAGAAATCAGTGAATCTTTTGCAATGTAATTTTGAGTCCAAGAAACAAGGCTCAGAGGTTATTTTTTTTCCCTTCCTGTTCCTATGATGGCTACAGTAATCACAGTTACCTATTAACAACTTTCTCCCTATTTTAGTAAAGACTGCACGAGGTAGATTTTGGTGATATCTAAATATTGATTTTTTTTCTGAATATTTTTGAGAAGGAACTTTCCCTATTTTTTTCCCCTTTAATTTGCTAGTCCTTGTGGTTGCTTCTTTTAAGGCAATCTCTTCATCTGACTAGACTGTAACTGAGAAAATTACTGAGAAGACTCTCTGATAATTTCTGTACCATTCACGCACAGCCCAATAAACCTGGGGTAGAAGTTGGATATCATTGCATGCTCCAGCTGTGATAGCTGTGTTAGAGCAACATAAAATGGAGAAGTTGCTGAAATTATCTAAGTGGCACCAACTTATGTCCAGGGAGTACAGCACCATTACCCTCATCCTGCTCTTCTGTTATGCTTCCACAGTGGCGATAAAACGCGTGAGGAGCTGTGGAGGAAAAACTGGAGAAGAGATCTAGGATGGTGAAGGACAAAGCTGGGGGAATCTACCACAAGATAGCCGTGGAAATGTTTCAAATAATGGTGAAGTAAGACGGAAGGACAAAGCTGGGGGAATCTACCACAAGATAGCCATGGAAATGTTTCAAATAATGGTGAAGACATTTTAGAAGAATCCCACTGGGATGAGAAAGTTGCATAGAGTGGGTAAAGTCACAGTAAGGATAAAAATTGAAATTGTCATCTCTGAACATGGTTGAGCAAAAGGAAAGCTAGGGCACAGGGAAGACTTGGAAAGTTTGTGAGTAAAACAGATGCTTGAAAAAGAATAAAAGAAGTGAAAGGCACACCAAAGGAACAGAGAATACTTCCATTAGCCCTCTTATGATGTGGAAATGTGAATTGCTATACTTTCTGGCCAGGCATATATATGCAAATATATGTAAATTTTATGCAGATTGTATCTTCAGCTTTTTTGATGCCCAATGTAGTCAGGTCTATAATATAGTTATCCAGAAGGAATCAGTGAATTCTTGCTGGCGAGGCAGAAGCATTTGGGTATGGATGGAGATCAAGTAGTTTTTCTTCCAGTTCTACTTTAATGACTGAAGCAGAGTGAATAACTCTCTGAATTAGGCCATGTGCTAACTGGAAGTCATCTGCAAAGAAGATCAGAGGAGCCATGTATCTATGCATTGAAATAAAGGGATATATGTCTTCTGCTGGGAATTCCAAACTATGAGACAGTTGTTATAAATCCTGCTCCAATTTTTGTCATTCATATAAGGAGTCACCAGGGATGTACTTTGGGGAAAATCCATACAGAGTTAAATATCCATAGCTTGTAAAAGTTAGTTAAGAAATATTTTACATTCCTTTAAAATATTTTTGTATAAGCAGATAGTACGTACAGGGCAATGTAAACCATTATTCTGTACTCTCCACTGTATGGTACTGGGGACAGGGAATCCTAAATTAAAAATTTCTATTTAAATATTGTAATCTGAGATTTCACATTGGGTATGGCTTTTTGACAAGTCCTGAAAAGACAACTGAATGCCAACATCTGTCCCTCAACAGACAATAAGGCTCGAAGACAGGAGAGGAGAGAAGATAACAGTGACTACCGTTTGGTGGAATATTCCCAAGCATTTTTTGCAAATAGTTGCTCAAATGAATGAACTGTAATTAACTATTCACATCCTCTTTGTGTTTGCTTTCCACAAATATTCCAGCATATCTGTTTATTGGCACAAATGATCAATGCAGCAATGACTTTGCATTTGTAATTATTATTATTTTTACTAGCAGGCAGATTCTGAGAGCTATCCTCAACCAATTAGGAAAAAAACATGTGACTGATATGTCCAATCGAAGGACTCCCCTTTGAATTTCTAGTATCAGATACTTTGATTAAACTGCCTTCCAATAACCTGCATATGAAAAATATTTATAGAAATTATTCAACAACAACAAAAAAATCAAATAATTGCATGTAAAAGTGGCAAATAGAAAATGAAGCTAAAGGCCCCTCATCACAAATGAATTATCATTCATCCAGCTCTGTTGCTGATATATGACTTTCTCCAGTATTTCAGCTATATAATCAAGTTTTTTAGAAACCTGAACTGCCCAGCAAATGGGTGACTCAAGGTAATTCAATGACTGCATTTCATCACTACATCCAGAAAGTAAAGTGCAACCAACAATCAGGTTCAGCCCTGATGGTATCAGGGCAGTCGTAGTTAAGCTGTAACATGCTATTTCACCTTGACTGAATCTTCATCATCTTATCTTTATCCAACAGGTCCACCACCAACTGACAGAAGAAGTTAAGATGCTGGACTGAGAAGCAGTGGCTCCGTGTGTGAAACAAGCTTTGCGTTGCTGAATTTATAGGAACTGAAAACATTCAGTTTTCTGTTCAACTTACAGAGTAATGCCTCAGAGAGGAAGGAATGCAGTGCCCCACTTTGGGGTGTCCATTTTCCTCACTAACGTTTGCACATTGCAGTTTCCTTTTGGAGATGCAGTGCATCCCAGGAGCAGCTCCCTGTGCTAGCTGCATTTCAGACTCTACCCTTCACCACACATGAAGGAAGTTTCAGCTAAATTCCGTAAGTACTGGATTATTTTTTTTTAAATATTTGGTTCACTCCCTCTTATTATCATGTCTGAGGCCCTCTCAAGCAGTTTTGTCACGTTTACCTTCTTTTTATTATGGAAAAACATTATTCTCCCTATTGTTAAGGTTGCAACCAGCTTTGAAAGTCCTACTTTTGCCCTTCTTTAACTTTGGCTTGGAAATTGGTTTGGCCTAAAAATTTCCATACTTTGAAGGAAAAGAAGGATAATTAATTTTCTTCAAACAGTGTATAATCAAACTATTTTTGGTTTAGAGGTCATTTAGAAATTACCCTCATTGGAAATTTACGTATTTAATGTTTTGCTACCTCTAACTCAAAAGCTGCTTATTATAACCCCTTCCAACTTTCCCCGTACTTAGATCTATGTGATAATTTTCAGCCATCTTGAATAAAAAAGAAAACAAACCCAAACCTGCAATTTTGAAAGATTTTTCCATTATTTTTCTGCAATTGTCTGTGGCCGTATGTCTGTCACTATTTCAATAGATGCCTTTTTTTCTGTTGGATTCAGCAGAAAAGTAGTGGTTCATTCTGCAAGAATAAGTATGGGTCTTGAGAAGAAATGGTCAGTAAGATATTTTCACAACACAGGTAATAATAATAAAAAAAAATTGTTAAATTTTCTAATGATCGATTGATAAATGAGAATAGGGCAGATCCTTTAAAAACCCATTGCTTCTCTTCACAGATCGCTCCACCTGCATTGCTCTACCTGTTTCCCTTGATGTAGCCAGAAGAACTCTTTGTTAATATAATGAAGGAATTACAGGAAAGGTGAAAGCAGCTGCCACGAGAGCAGTAACACACACAGAAGAAGGGGAACACAGGGAAGCTCCTCATGGTGTGCCCAAGTCAGCAGTTGGGAAAAGGAGACAATTAACAAGGAAAGCTAAAAGGCATTTAAGAATTTCTGACTGATAGGGTTGAGAAGGAACGTTTCAACTAAATCAGAAACAAATGAAATCCTACAAGTGGCATAGATCCAGAACTTGACCAGGATTGCAAAATTGTCAATTTCTATGCAGGAAAAACAGAAGAATTCATCATTAGCATGATGTATTCATCTCTTACAGTGATTAATTAAATACTTTCTATTCCATTAGTAACTGGGGAGGATGTGAAACAAAAAACATTAAGCATTTTAGAATCTACTATGCCCGATAACTTGCACCCAGTAGTATTAAAGAATTGGCTTAGGAGCTCTCTGAATATTAATGTTGATTTTGAACAAATCTTGATCTGTGGAAAAAAAAGTTCCAGAGAGCTAGTAAAGAGTGTTACTATTTTAAAAAGATATGAGATGATATGAGGAGCTACAGGTTACTTAATCTTATATCAGCTTCTCTTAAAACCATGGAAGGGCTTGTATGGGACACAATCAGTAAAAAAAAATAATGAGATTTTAGCATAAATAATGCCAGTTAATACGGTTTTATGGAAAATAGGTCTTATCAAGAAAATTTGTTATCAGTTTTTCATAAGATCATCTAAGTCTGGGTGATAAGGATTAAAGTGTTGACATAATATACTTAAATATCTGTGATTAATTTTACCACTTCCATGTCACATTTTAAAAAAAAACAGCACCGTATATATACTCAGTGCAGGCCAGTGGAAAAAATTAATGAAATAGGTTAAAAGTCTGCTAATGAATAAAACACAATTAGGAGTTGCAAGTAGGATGCAGTATAAAATAAAGACTTTTTAAACTAAGGCATAGGGACTGTTGGAATCATCTCAAATCAGTCTTATTTAATACTTTGTCCTCTGCAGCACTTTGGATGATTCAGAGGGAGGTGCTCAGAGAAACTTGAGGATAGGGATTTGGGATAATTTGTGACACCGTAGCTCTCCCTAACTCAGTTTGGTTCAAATATGAGCTGCTTCTATCAGTTGTTACCCCTGAAAATTCTGGGTGCCCCCTGTGCTGGTCTGGCAGTCTCTTTGTGAATCCTCTTCAATTCTTGGCCCCAATGATTTCCTCAGTTTCAGAATCTAACTGCAACTTATATGAAAAAAATATTAGTTTTTCCATTTCACTCGTTCTAATTGCTTTGTCTCTCCCTTTGTGTATTTGTGTGTTGTAAGACACATCCTCACTTTAGCCTTCATTACAGTTTGTAAATTTGACATCACTTTTTTCATGGTCAACAGCCCCAGCGTCTTCTATCTTTTTTCATAAGAGAACTTTTTAATGCTCTTGATCATTCCCATTGTCCTTCACTGAACCCTCTCTAAATCAGCATTATTGTTTATAAGATGGAGTCACTGGTACCGCGCACAGTATTTCAGATCACACTATAGCATTGGCAGTTTAATCCTTTCTCTATTAGTTCCCATTCTTTATGCATCTTAATATGTTTGCTTATCTGGTACAGCTGCACATTAAGCAGAAGTCTTTACTGAAGTAATTTACAAGGATAACTAGGTCCCTTTCTAAAGTTGGTACGCTAATTTGGAGCTCTGTGAGGTGTTGAGTAATTCATATTTTTTCCACCTGGTGTACCTTACTTTGCTTTTGTTGATAATTCATTTGTCAGAGTGAGCAGGTCACATAGTTTTGTTTGTTTCAGAAGTTGCACACAATCATCTCTGAACTTAGGCTGAACTATTTTTTATCCCTTGCAAATTTTGCTGCCTCACAGCAATTTCCTTTTTCCTAGATGATTAATAAATAAGTAGACGAGCAGGAACCTTGGGGCCCACCGCTGTTATCCTTTGACATGATGAAATTGACCATTTAATCCTGCCCTTCACCTCCTTTCCCTCCACCACTTCTTGATCCATCACTACTTAGATTCTTTCGTAGCTTCTCGCAAAGAATTTTGTCAGTGGCCCAGAGAGGTTAGAATAAATTACGGCAGCTGCTCTTCTTTATTAATATATTCAAGGAGTTCTAGGAGATTAACACAACAATATTTCCCTCTGCAGGAACCGTACTGATTGGCCCCTATTTGGCCACGGTCTCCCAAGTGTTCTGCTACTTGGTTTTACATTATTATTTCAACTAATTCATTATATTCACCCATAAGGCTTCCTTGTCCATTATTCCCCCAAACACCCAGAACCTCTTTAAATATATAAGTATTTAAAGACACACATATTTAAAGATCATTCCTGTGTTTGTTCTAGTGCTCTCCTGTATATTTATCAATTACCTGCAGCTAGTACTATATCTTTACTGGTGAAATTTCCAGGTGGTGGTTTGGTGGTGAAAGTAAAACTGATGAGGTGAAATGCAAACACCTAAGAATTTTGGGTGGGTGAGCAGGGTAAAAACAGCTTGTAATACAGAAGTGCTATTACTACTGAAGGTAACATTCCTTACTCATCCTGTTACTGTGAGTACTTTGGTACCTGGGCCCAAACTTCACAGAGAACAAAGAGGCCGAGACAGAGACTGATATATTAGGTAAGGTTTGGGAAAAAAGCATTCCAAGATCTGAAATACAAAATAATTAGCAGGGCATTAAAGAAGCTTGGTCTATTTTCTATATTAAGATGAACAGGTGACTTAATTGTGTTTCACAAATATTTAAAAGGAGAAGACTTTTTTTGATCTTAGGAAATGGAGCGGAAAATGTCATGCAAAGAGGCACTGAACATGACTGGCAGCAAAAGGGATTCAAAGTAGAGTTCCTACATGCTTTTTTTTTTTTTTTTTTACCACAAGGCTTTGTGGGCTGCGGAATAATTTGCCAATTGGTGGAATTGCACTCACTTGAAGTCTTAAAGCCAAGAGTAAATTTCCTGGCAAAAGATGTGTTGAAAAAGAAGTAGCAGGTTCCATGCAGAAGATACCAAGCAAAATTGTTGGCATATAAATCTATTTATTAACACAAAAGAGTATTAACTACTACTTACTCTATCCAGCACACAGCGTCTCAATTCTGAAAGTGGCCTAAGCAGTCACTGGCTTGCTTTTTCTAAGCAGCTCAGTGACTCAATTTGGTTCCTTTAAATAGCTCAGCAAATCATCTAATTGTCCTCAGAAAAACCAGCATGACTACTGTTAGATGGAAAGATAATATTCTGAGTAACCTTAAGCAACACCTTCCTCATTCCATGCTTCTTCGTGAGGCATGGCTTAATGGGCTAGTTCCTACCACCTTCCTAGCATGGTGAGAAAATGTGGTTAGGTCAAGAGGAAACTGAAAGGCAATGAAAGAGCAGAGAACTGGTTTGTAAAGGTGCCTGAGAACAATGTAGCTTGTATATTAGCTTGGTTTGCCAGGTAGCTGAAGAGATGAGTTATGCCGGGAAAGTGGAACCTGTCTTGAGGCTTAACTTGATCTATATAAAAGCATCAGGAGTTGGGGAAAGCCCCTGGATATGCAGCTGGGAAGAGGAGAGGCTTGAGTGCTGAGAGGAGGCAGGGGGACCAAGCGTCCTGCTGTGAAGGTGTGGTCCTCACCAGGCCTGTGCAGGGAGGATGCTTTAGATGCGGCTGCTTCTGAGGTCATTGTTTATTCTACTTGATGCATCCCCGTCCCATCCCCTCATCACCTCTGAAGGAAGAATATGTTACAACGAGGAGGAAAGAACTGCTGAGGCCAGTGCTGGATGTCCCACCCATAATATATCATTTCAATATCAAGGTAGGCCTCCCTAGTCAAGAATCCCTGTATTAGATACTCACAATGGTCTCCAAAGACACTCAGGTTCACTCAGCAAAGACTACACAGTGCATTTAACTCTCCACATCTCCAAATGCTTTGAGGATCTAAACCTTGAGAACTTGCCAAAAATTGCAATATAAATTTGTTGAAATGTTGAAAACTGGGTCCTGATTTCTGAGGCAGCATTTGGGAAGGTGTTGGTTAGCCGCAAGGGCTGCACAGGTATCAGGAAAGACACGCTGGAGAATTCTGAAGATTTGCTGACCTTAAAAAGAAACTTGTCTCAACTCAACCCCCAGCTTCTCATTTCCACAAATATTCAAATAAAGAAGTTTACTGGCACGAAACAGAGAAATTGTGAATTCTTACCTTCACTGTAGTACTGAAGAACAGAAACACGGTATATGATTAAGGTTACCAGTGATGCAAGACTACTTGGGTAATTGACACAAACTGTTAACCTGAGAGTTACAGATTAATAAGCATTCTCAGTTTATAAATGGATTGTGGTTTTAGATTTACTGAGTAAAATCTGAATTATTTATCCAGATCTCAGCTGTGTGATTCAAAATCGTCTGCAGTACTAATTATGACTAATTTTAGTCTTTGTTTGCACCTGCCATTTGTTTCTAAAACCATAAGGAAAAGAAAAATCTGTTTCAATAAATAATTATATCCTCAGGCCAGCCCACTTATGTTTGGTTTTTTCACTTATGCCTGTACTTTTTCTGGCACTTTTTATTGATTTAGGATATGCTTAAAATGCAGATTTGTTAGCTTCCATCCTGCCCATAGCTGGATAAAATACTCCAACACTTTGTGACCATAATTCAAGCACATGTTTTGATGATATATTCTTAGAGTGACTAACTGGTGAAGTAAGACTAAACTGGAAGTTCATTTTCCCCTCTACTGCCCCTTAAAGCCAGGAACTGTAATGGTAGCACATGGGACAAATGTTTAACTCCATCACAGGCTCCCTGTTTCAGCTGAAGAGAAATTGCTTTTTGAGAATATTTTGTTTAGAGAATGAACTTAAAGCTTGTCTTGGCGTGGGACTAAGCATTGCAAGTGGAAGGTCCAAGACATTCTTTCTCATAGTTTGTGAGCCTGGGGAAATAGCAGGCAGTACCCTCGTGTTAATCTGCTTTCTTTGTCCTGGTCTGTCCCCACTTCAGATAGACAGAATAAGAAGAGAAAAAGGGAAAGGGCAAAGGGTAAGCCCATTGCAAGCAATTGCTGTCTCCGAGAAATGACAGTAAGACTGTTATTTCCAGTCTTTCATGTGAGTGCAGTATGCTCAGATGGTGTTTGGGCTTGGGACTCATGTTCTAGCTTTAGGATTCCAAAGCATCATGCAAAACACCAGGACTCCGATCCTGAGCTTTGACCCAATATTTCCAATGAAATAGAGTACAAGCATAAAACACATTTTCAGCTAGCTAGTGACTTTAGGTCATATTTTGGTGACTGAGAGTAGGTTAATTTGTCCACTGCTTCAGACAAGCTAGTTAGACCAATATCCTTCAGTGGATTTAGGTCTCCATTGAGAATGATCGAAATTGTCTCAATACCTGCAGTGCAGCTACGCTTTCAAATAACTTGGCTTTCCACTTCACTCCCAGGTTCTGGTCTAGTGATCATCAACACTGCGTGTGTGTGTTATTTTGCCCTTGGATTACTCTTTGGGACTAATTCAATTTGCTCTCTCCAAGATCTAATTTGGCTGAAATGTGGGGGAGCTTTCCTCAAGTGGCAATTCACTGCAGGCACCGTAGACAAGTCTACCAGCTTTGGTGCATACTTTTTAAAAAAATCCTTCAAATCTATCTTTGTAAAATATCCAAGGGAATAAATTTAAGGCAATCCTAATGCTTTTATTTGGTACCTAAGTACAGAACCCTTGGGGGCACGCCAAAAACATCGCTCTACTGAGCTGTGACAGGTCTCAGGTTTACAGACTTCTAAGTGTAAAACACACACAAAAAAGATGTGTCTGTTAAGGTGCAAAAGAACACACAGGGTTATCAGCCAGTCAGTGTGGATTTAGCCAGTCTGTTCTAGAGGGAGCTAAACCTGACCAACAGGAGGAGTAAAACCAGTCTGTCACTTATCCTATAGCCAGGGGACCATTGGCCAAGACAGATGACTTTAGCAGGGTAGGTGTAGTCTTTGAAAAGGTGCGCCCTTGCCTCGGGGTCTTTATTTTTGAAATTGGATCATGACACTTTGCAGACTCACAGGAACGTGGAAATGGAAACACTGTCAAGTACCACGTGAAAGCACAGAAGTCCTTCAGACAAAGGTGGAGTGAAAAATGAGAGATTTTTCCCTTTAGGGATGATCATCTCCAATTTCCCCTCTGAACTTTTGGAGCCTGGCTGCGCTGTAATAGCGCAGAAAGCCCTTGGGTCAGGTTCTGCCTTTCCTAGCTCAGCGTGACATTTGCACTGGCACAGGTGCTCCTGTGGTCCTGCCGCAGCCTGGGAAGCTGCTCAAGCACCTGCCAATACCCAAAAGGGGTGACTCTGCCTGAAGGGAAACTGCACACAGTTAGAAATCAGATGTGGCAGTGAGGTGGGAGGGTGCCGTGGGGCAGTGAGGCACCCTGAGCCTCAGGGGTGGTGACTGCCAGGGTGGGGATGGAGGGAGAGCCAAAAGGAGACAAGTCGGAGTGTCAGAGGGCTTTCCACAAGCACAAGCAGTAAGGGAGTCACTCTTTCCTGTAAAAGTCTGGCTGCCTAAATCACAGCTCCTGGAGTGAAGGGGTGCTGTTGTAGATGAGTTGCCCAGTGGAAACTAAATTAAACTACTCCGGAGATCTCAGGAGTGGAAGATTTCATTTCCTAGAAAAACTGATTTAAAACTGCTTATCCCACCTATCTGTCCATCTATCATAGGTAATTCCGGGTGCCTATCACTGTCACCACCAGTCTTGTATTGGAAACCTCTTTATATCAACTCGTCTCACATGATATTATCAAAGGGTTCATCTAAACCAGATCCTAGGAGCAAAAAAACCCACCTCATTCAGCTCTGCAATTACTCTGATTTTAGCCAGATTAAAATTATAGGGAAGAGTTGAATTTTAATTCTCTTCAAATTCTGGCATAAAAGCCTAATTATGATGTTTTTGTTCTGAATCCATTTCATAAGCAGGTGATACAAGTAAATTCCTGAGCAGAGGGTTCTGTAGAGGAGTAGACAATGGTAGTTTTGTTACTCCAAATGTACTGATTGAGTAAGGCTTCACAGATGCATGATTTGTATTTTACTGTTGTCTCATTGGACACTTTCTGAATGCATACAATACTATTTTCAAGTATATTCCCACGAGCAACAAGAAAAAGACAATTCATAAGGAATACACAAAGGAAAACTTTCTTTTTGAAAAATTCAGTAATTTTAAAAACTTTTTACTAAGGATTACTATTAGGTGGTTTGCTAGCTGCTACTGTCTTAGTGTTGAAGCCAGCTGAATACACACTTCAGTGATGAAGTCCTTCACTTTATCTTCTTGTGGTTTCCCTTAAATATTTGCATTTAGATAGCACTTCTGTAATATGAGAAATCTTATGGAAAACTAGAATTTCATAAATTGCAGGGAAAAGGAAGATAGAAAGATTATGTGTCAGAGACAAGCAAAGGAGAGCAGAAGAAAAGGGGAAGAAGGGCTTATGAAACAAAATTAGGAAGCAAAGAGGATGCTAATAAGAGGGCATAGATATAGTAAAGAGAAAGTTTGAAGAAAATGAAATAAAAAATGCCAATATTTTAATATTGTTGCAATGCTTCAGTTTTTTTTTTTTTTCTATTCTTGAAAGAAAAAAATTGAGGGAGACACAGAGAGAATGAAAGAGCTTATATTTCTTTCAATTCAGTCTTTAAAGAAAATGAAATCTCAAACATTGGCCCACTGTCACCAGCCTCCTGGCATTGCAATATTGCAATGTTCATGATGCAAGACTGTTGTGACTCAACCAGAGAATCATCCCACAGCCTCCACCTGCCTGGGATTAGAACCAGGCAAAGGCCTGCAATATGTTTGCTCACCTTTTGGCACTAGGAAACACAGAAAACCGAAATACAACTTCTCTGAGTAAATGTTTTCATTTCGTATCACCCTCTGCAAAAGCATATTTTGCATGACATTGGCAAATCTGCCAGCCATCCCAGTTGCCTTCCAGTTCTTTCTAGAAAGAGCCTACTTTGAAGTGCAGCAGCAAAAGCCCAAAAGATCAGTTCAGGTTTTGTCTGCACCAACGAGCTGATCACTTTGTAACTGCATCAGTGGCAGGGAAGCAGTTTAGAAATAAATGGGTCAGGCTTTAGTCAGCTGCTCACTGGAAAAAAAAAGAACAGCCAGGGCATTTAAAATGTCACCTCCTGTTATTACACAGCTACAGGAGAATACAGCCCCTATAACAGAGGCAGCAGATCTAATGCATGAGCATTTCTTATGTGCTTCAGTGCAAAGTCAACCAATTTGGTTTAAATGTCGTTTTCTGGCGAAGTGCATCAGTAATATGCATAAATCTTTTCCCTTCGGTGTATTGTGAGTGTAAGTGGACTTTCTGCCAGAGCTCTGAGAGCAGGCGGCTGAGGAAAGAGGGAAGTGAAGAAGGCAGTGAAAGATGCCTCATCGTGTTCCACAGTGGGCACCAGGCACTCTCACAATATGTTCCTACCAGCCATGTGGAAGCACACTACAGGACCTTTCCAGAGTTACCTGGTGTCAAAACTAGGGATGTTGTTAATCATTTCCAACAGGGCCTACAGGAGAGATGGGGAGGGACTCTTTATCCAGGAGTGTATGAGGGGTAACGGTTTTAAACTGAAAGAGGGGAGATTTAGATGAGATATTAGGAAGAAATTCTTTCCTGTGAGGGTGGTGAGACACTGGAACAGGTTGCCCAGAGAAGCTGTGGCTGCCCCATCCCTGGAGGGGTTCAAGGCCAGGCTGGATGGGGCTTGGAGCAACCTGGTCTGGTGGGAGGTGTCCCTGCCCATGGCAGGGGGTTGGAACTCAATGATCTTTAATGTCCATTCCAACCTGAACCATTCTATGATTCTATGATTTTGGTACCCCCTGGCACCTATTCTATACCTTCAGCCTCATTCCCGGGCACAGTGGCCTCTGAGGACGGGATGGCTGTTGCCATCCAGCTCCAGCTGTGCCAGCACAACCTATTCCCTTCTCCAGTGTGTCCACAGCTGCTCACTACTGACCTTCTGTTAGAGATTATTCCTCTTCCTCCCAGCCCCACAACTCAGCCTAGTGTCTCCCCACTCCGTTGCTCATAGAAGCATTTCCTACGTGTTTCTGTGAAGATGAGCCAGGTTGGCTCACTCTATTTAAATCACAGGGCTCACTTATCTGACCTGTTGTAACTGAAATGGGTTAGGGAGAACGTCATAAGAAGTGACTCCAAGGTGACTTATTTTCTGGCAGAAGAGTTATGATGGACAAGCTGGGATCACTAAAAGCCCTCCCCTAGCAGATATTTTACAGAGTGTGCCTCTACTTACACCTTTTGGAGATACCATCAGATGCAGACTGAAGAGCCAGAAACCTAGTCAAATCTGAAGAATGAGCTATTCTGCATTCCCTGTACCTGGATTTACTGAGGTTGAGGTATTTAGCCCTGCTGATGGACAGGTTACTCCAAAGAGCACTTAGTCCTATAAACAACCTGGAGCAGGTACATGGAATCGAGCTATTTTACAGTAATTTGAAGGGTAGAGTGCAGGAAGAAGGAGTTTTTAAATTTCCTTTTAAGATGTAAATATTTGGTCTAAAATTTTTTTTTGGACAACAAAAGACCTCTTGAGAGCTGCTGCCCTCAGTGATTAAAAACTCAGATTTTTGTATTTGTTTAAAAGACTGGAGTGTTTCTGTGTAGGAGATGGAACTAAAGAAGCCTCAAGATATAGTTGTCCCTCCCCTTTTTTCCTGTAATTCTGAAACAGCAAACTGATTATCATATATTCACTTTTCCTAAAGGCAGAGAGCAAGATGCAGCACTGGAAGTAAAAAATAGCACTAGAGCCTAAGGTAAGCCCCAGAAGCTCTGACTGTCCATGGCACTGAGTATTTTGATGGGGAGAACGCACACTGGTCAGAACTGGCAGATTGGAGGGTGAGTGTGTATGTACTGGAGCCTGCCTGACCTAAAACACAAATTTGCATTGAAATCCCCCAGTGAGAAATTCCGCCCCACCCACCCACCTTATTACCATTAATTTGGCCCCTATCTGGAGCATTTCAGTGAATTAGAGTATCATAATTTCATCTTGAAATACAGCTATGCATCAGAGGGATCCTCTCATGCCAGTTTTCATAGCAGATATGCAGGCACAATATGACACGATATAGAAGACATGTAGCTGCACAGTCATGATACTCTAAACTCTATCCAGACACCTTACAACTGAGGACATCTTATTCTCTTCACACCCACCATCTAGGAGAATAACAGCAGAAGGCAACCTGAGAAGTTTCTGTCTTCATAAATTTAGTAGACTATACTCCAACACATCGATGCGTGGTCTTAGTTTGACCGTGATCTCTCACCAAAACAGAGGTAGCATTTAAAAATTGCTGTGTCACTCTTAAGCATCAAAACTGAACTGTTCAAAAGAGAGAAAATACATCAACAGTACCTTCTACCTCCACAGAAGCCATTTTTCACCCTGGTTTACAATCTCTTAGCTCATCACCTGCCAATAGCCTTAGGAGAATTTAAGATGAATGCTCTTTTTAAAAAAAAAAATCCATAGACTCACCAGTTTTTGAAGCAATCCTTTTGTCACAATCCTTTTCATTTGCCATAATCTACACAAGACTTAGCTTTCCCATAGGATGTTCATGGATGTCTTTTGTGTGGGCAAGAGAGTCCTGCAACCAGTTTACTACTTTGCTTTAGCAGGTTTCTGCTTGTTTCTCCTTCAGCTTGGGGAAGCCAATGAAATTCAGCTGGCACTGTTTTGGTTTCTCATTAAGGAAGGAAGTTCTGTTTTCACAACTCAAGGGGATTCCCCTAAGGACTTGAAAAGAGGTAATTTAACCCAACACTAGTCCCCCTGCTAGTCAAGGATCAGAAAAACCTATATGGTGATGCAGTTTCAGGCTTTAACTTGCAAATGCACTTCAGTTAAATGAAAGAAGATGGAGATGCAGTACAAAGAGAAGAACAAGAGACAATCATAGTAATCAAGCATACTTGAGGCATTATCTCAAATAACATTGTGAGGCTGGTAATACTGTGTGAGAGTTATTGCAAAACATTTCCCAGTGTTCCAGAATGAGTGATATAACACAAAATCACAGTTGTAAAAAGCATCAACTTGTGAGCCCACGTACATTTACCTGTTTTTTAACTGCAGGGTATAAACTAGGAATGTTTGCTATCATCTTTTCAGATTTTGTAATTTTTTTGCATGTGGTTGGAAAGGTAGTGGACACAGAGAGTACGACGAAACAGTTGTTCAATCAGTTTTGAGAAGATACAGAGCCAGGTTATGAACCCTACGCGTGCCCTTGATGAGCCATCGCTCAGTCCCATCAAAGGGAATACTCACACAAATGCTAACAGCTCACCAATATCAGTAAGCATCAAACTACTGTTTTATTTATTTCAGTGATATGAAAGGCTTTTCTATTTTTTTCCTCCTTTCCCCCCTCCTTTATTATAACAAATACATCAGAGTGCCTCAGGTGAAAGTATTTAGGATAACAGAATGAACATCAGTTTGGTTTTACAAGTCCCCTTTGGCTCTGCAAGTTTCCTCCAGAGCTGATCTGTGGCTGTCAAGGTTGGAGTGCCACAGTAGACAACTTTGTAATGATCTGAGGCTTATTGCCAAATAGTTCCTTTTTGATTTCTATCCAACACAAAAAATACTATTAAATTTACCAACTCTTGTATCATGCTGCTGACATATCTGGAGGGTGATTAATTGTGCCCCTGGGGTCTCTGTAATGTTCTATTCTGGACAAAAAGAGCTTTTAAAATCTATCTAAGAACTATAATTATGAGTGAGGACAGAGACCCATAACTGTAAACGGGTTCTCTGTGTTTCTTATTTAAGTACCTGCCAACAACTGAAAGATGGAAAGCTGAAGAGCATTTTGTACCAGCAAGCAGAATGCAGCAACTTTTCAGGATAAGTTCTATCTGCTGTGAACAGTTTTGTCTAGTAAGAACCAATGAATCTATTAATCTGTTCCGCAAGACAATGGATAGCAATGACCTGTCAGCTTTATGAGATACATCAACGTCCTTCCATATCTTTCTAAAGAAGGCCTATATGCCCTCTGCAGGCTCTGCATGATGCAGTAGTACCATCAGCAGTCATCGCTGCTGTTACAGAGCTCCCTTTCCCTGGGTTTCTAGCGCTGTTGTTTCATTAAGACATATTGCATGGGGTTAAAATTTTGCAGATAGATTTTTTTTTCCTCTCAGTGAGCGATTTTGAATTTGTATTCTTTTTTTTTTTTTTAAAGCTATAATTGAAACAAAACCAGAAAAGTCATTCTGAATTTGAATTTATATAGTTATAAGAAAAATGAACAATGTAGAGATATTTGTATTCCTAGCTTTAAAGGGAAAAGCATATAAAACAAGAGACAACAGTGGCAGAGCTATTGATAGCTTGACACTGATACATTCCTTGTGTGGCATCTATATTGATTTAAAGAATGAGAAAAGAGAGGTATAAATTTATGGGGACATTTTGGATCAAATTTTGCATTCATTTATTAAATGAAATTTATAGAGTACTAAACCATTGACCCTATCATTTGGTTTTACAGATTTATGGCCAAATCCCAAGCCTACTGAAGTCAATAAGGGTCTTTTCAACAGTAGACTTCAAATAAGGACCTTGCTGCCTGACTCTCCTCTCACATTAAGCAATGTTATAGAACCCAGTGACATTACATCAGTGTAAAACTATGAAGAAAGCAAATCTATTCTGAGTCTTCAGGGAAAAAAAAGTGCATTTAGTGATTTAAATTGTATGTAGCGGTGTGGATGTATGTTCCAGACTTCACTAGCATCATCAAAGGTTCAGAAAGCAGAAAACAAAGGGAGGGTTAAAAGATCATAGGAGGAGTAAGTAATAAAGAAGCTGGCTAACTGCCCATGAGATTTAACATGGGAAAAATGAAAGCTAATGTACCTCAGGAAAAAATTGATCTGCAGCTCAAAAATTTAACTAGAAGAGAAAAATTGGAAGTTTTTAGGGTTGAAAAAGTCCTAGTGATTGGAGGAACCAAAGAAACTCACCTTAAACAACAAGTTCTTCCACTTTAAGGTATATGTTGAAAGTTGTACAATCTTCTTTGAGTGAATCTGATCATATATGATCATACAGATATAAAGGTGCTATGTAATGGTTTAGATATTCCACAGAGTAATGGAGTAAAGCAATCTCTATCTAAAGTACATCTATACTTATATCTTCACATTAAGATACCCACTATTTTTAAATAACAAGATCATCATCCAAATTGTAGCAGTATAACTTTCAAGGGTAGACCTGACCTGCAGATGCAAGCCTACAGTGTACATCAGTGAAAAGGCAAATGCACCTGTAGTCTGTGAGTTGGATGCTGTTGCAATAGCACCGAAACGTGATATTTATTTGTAAGCACTGCACTATAAAAATGATGTCATTAAATTGCTGGCAGTCCAGAGATAAGTAACAAGATACCAGTAATGTGGATCAGCTGACCTGTGAAGAGAGAACTAGGTAGGTATGCAATGGTATTTCACTCCCCACCTGATGGAGTTTGCAAGTTGGTGTATTGGTGGTCTTTGAAAGAAGGAGGCTGAATGGAAACTGAAACAAACAAACAAAAAAATATCTTACGCCACTTCTGCAGGAAGAAAGTAAAAATGCATGCAGTACTATGCTCCCAAAGTTCATAAAGTATCATACTCAGCTACAGCAGTAAAGCTTAGAGATGTGTTGACTTTCTGCCCATATTTGAAGAACATTGGTAGAACAAAACCATGGAAAATCTATTTTAAGTGGTAAACTTTATAGTTACAATTGTTCACAAGATAATTCAGGCAAATGTTTCATCTCAGTACCAGGCAATATTCCTGACAATGAGCCTCCACAAGAAATGATAAAAAGACCCATGATTTGCCTTTAAAACTAAGTCTAAACTATAACTTGCATGCAATTGTGTGTTGAAAGGATGAGGAAAACATAACAAAACCCACTCATCTCATATCCCAGTTGAGTTTGGAAGTGCTGAGTAACTGGGGTTTCCCATCCTCATGCCAGATTTGTTGGATCTATATGAACAAGGAGGCTTTACAAATGGCAAAGGACACTAGTCACAGGAAGGAAATTTTGATACCGGCTTAGGGCAAGTATTTGCCTGTACAGATATACCAAGTTATGTCCAGTCTGAGTTGTAAATTTGTACAATTTTTGGGTCTTCTGAGGGACTGAAGTAAGATGTCAAGTTATGTTGGCAATAAGAACCTGGTGTGGAGGCTGCTACCTCCCACAGCTCCTCATTCCAGATGTTTTTCCCTGTAGACTCTGCAGAGGCTTGGAGTAACAAGGCTCAACTGAACATCCCAGATACAGGTGTTCAAAATTAGTATGAGTTCAGACCAAAGCGTTTCTTCTGCTCTGGAGTGGTATTCTTCACTCTCCTTGTATTGCTCTTTGCTGTGATCCTTTGCCGCATCTTTTCTTAAATTAAATATGCAACCAAAACCCTAACTTTGTGTCCTATTGACCTCTGGCAATGACGGTGTTTGTACAGCACTCAGGATAATAGCAGCTCACCTGACTGGGTCCCATGAGCTTTACCTTCATACAAATAATTATTGGTACTGTTAGGCTAAATGATCTTTGAGGCATTTGAGGAAATTATTTCCACAGAAAGGAAAAAAAAAAAAAAGAAAGAAAGAAAAATAGAAAACAACTGCCATAATATTAAAATCATTTGACAAGGGTATGTAAGATAAAGGAAATTAAAACCACACTTTCAAAGAGAGAGAGGTACGAGACGAGTAGAAATATGCTTTTAAAATTTAGTGGTCACAGAAGAAGGAACACCACAATGTGTCACATTAATAAGCATCATAAGTAGGGATGTTGATTAACTCAGGAATGACTTATTATAATATAAATGACAGGACATAATGGAACTGAAGTGACAAGGTATGCAATGTGTATTAGAGAAAATAAAATGAAAGCTAAATTCCTGTGGGACAAGTAAACCTTTAGAAAAGTTTGTTACAGGTTTGTTAAAAACAGTGTTTGGAAGTTTCTAGCTTAGGGGGGGGACAAGGAAGTGGAACAGAACCTGGGCAGAAAGCAAGATGGCTGGTGCTGTGGTAGCCTAGAAAAAAATGTGTAAAAAATAAGCTATTAAAACAAAAGGAAAGAATATGTGGAAGAATGTATATGTTAACTGAAAGAAGAGAGCAAAATACCCATTTTTTCTGTATGTAACCCTTACCGTACTTTAGTCAAATGGCAGTGCTCAGCTAATAATTGAGCCTCCATAAGTCTAAATCACACCAGCAGGATTTTAAAGGACTCATATTCTTAAGATTAAGAAAATGCACACACCTTCCTATCACTGACAAAAAAATAGGTAATTTTAAGCAAATGTACTAAAATAAATATAATTTGATATCTGTTTAAAAACAGGTTATTACAAATACTCTCTGTGGCATTAGGGAACTCTTTTTATGCCAAAAAAAATCATGACTGCAAAATATACGTTAGTAAGAAATGACTATTAAGGAAGGCATCTATTAAGGAAATAAAAGGGTGTTTGTGTTAGTGTGGAGACACATCAGTTTCTGTAAAAAAAACTGGTTTCAGTTAAATTAAAAAATAACCAGAAGCTTTACATTCTTTAACATTTTAATTTCTGGAAATATAAAATGACTAGGACTGCAATGACAGTGATCGCTTCAGAAAAGATACCAAGAAGGCTCACCAAACCCAGTGCATTTGCATGCTTACTGCAAAACAAGTCAGGGCAGAAGAATATATACTGCATTACCAGATATGTTATGCCTCATGAAATGAGGTGGGACAGGGAGAAGAAAATGATGAAATGGTGGAACTGAGGAGATGTATTCAGACAGAAGAGTGACTGCAAATGAAGCTGCAAACCCGGGGCTCAATGGTGCGAAATGAATGTCTAGGTTAAATTATTTTGTTGGCAGGACCCTGAAAACTAAGAGCAGACATTTTGAATCTGGCATATTCAAGACTTTGGGTATTGCAGAAACTGAATATCATTGAGGTGGACTATAAAGAAATGCACAGAAGGCAATAAAGAAGAAAATAAGCCATGAATATCAGCTAGAAAGATTAATAACATAACGGAACCAATGAGAAAGTAATTTTATGCTGGATATCCTAGTATTATTATTTTCTTTAGCCTTATGCTTTTGGACTATGTATGCCAGGTATTTGAAATGCTTGTTTTACATGCCACATTATGTGAGCAGAGTACAGAATGCCCGGACAGGCATTTGTGACACATGGCTCACCATTTTTAGTCAGTGGAAATTAGAAGACATTTGTACCAATTCAATTCTGCAAGTATTTTTAGTAAAATTAGAGACGCTGTTAGAACACTCTGATACATTTTTGAGACTACTAAAATGCTGCCATGACTAGCCTGGCAGTCAAGTGAAATTTTTTGAGAGCAAGCACACCATTTATACAGCTAATGTAAGCCACTCAGACCCTGGTACTAAAGCATTACATCCAAAAGGTGATCAATTTAGTATATTATCTACGTGAGTTACCTCTGCAGCAGGAGCTGGCCCAGTTAATTAATTGTTCTTTTAAGAAGCATGATTAGGACAAAAGTGCAAAAAAATTGAGACCAAGGAAGATGATTCAGAAATCAGAGACAGCGCGTGACAGAGAGGAAATTGCAGCTCAAAAGAGAGAACATGGAAATCCTCAGCTATGACTAATGAGGGCAAACATAAATGCAACAAAAATACATTTAAAAGCAATTTTTGAAAGTAGTCAGTACCTGGCAATTCAGGGAAGTCTTTCAGTTGACAGTGGCATCCTCCATAAAGCCTGTAAGAAGTTCAGTCATTGGCAAGGGTGTTAAGGGTAAAAAGGACTGAAAAATCCAAAATTCAAGATAGCACGAGGAGGATTAAAGAGAGCAGCGTGAGGGAAATTGTACAAGCTAGATGAAAAATGATAGAAAAAAATTATCCAGTCACAAGAATTTTAAAATGTTGCATGCTGCAAGTGCTGAAAAGTTGTAGGCATATAGCTTCTGCTTGAGGAAAACAGAATTAGCATCAAAAATACTTGACAAAGTATTCATGTGTCATGCTTGGGGGAAGAATTAATTTCAAAAGAACATAACAGTACTCAAAGAATTTCAGTTGTCATCATAAGCAAATGTATGTGGTCTAAAAGGAAGGAAAAAACCCCCATGTGGTCTTGTTTTTGTATTAGTGTCCTGTGGCAGGAGGAATTATTGATTAGTCCACATAGCTGATGTCTGCTCTGTGATGCTGGAAATTGAAAGCTGAATGCTAAAAGGTTAATGAAGGATTAATAAAGGTAAGTTGACACACAGACCACTCATGAATGCGCTCTGAGAGTGGAGTTACTGTGTAGCTGATACTCAATGATTCATATATCCTATAGACAAAGGGGGGCATTACACTAACTAAATACTCCTCTGCTTATATAAGGAAAGAGAATTTTAAAAGTTTAATTAATTAGAAACTGTATTTGCCTGACAACCAGAAGTACCTTTCACAGTGAGTTTAAAGATAAGTCAGGATACAGACTGAAAGCTGAGAGCAAAATTTGAAGTGGTTTTCCAAGGACTCAGATAGAAAACTTCAATTAACTTTAACAAGACCTATGTCGTTAAACCAAAATGCAGTTTTAAGAGGTGAATTTTAAATCCTGACACAGGCTTCTGCAATTGGACAAGCTAGGAGTGTAAAGAATAGTCAGTTTAAGTGGGTAACTAAGATGTTAAGTTTAGAAGGAATAAGCTCTTACGAGAGTCCAGCTCTGATTTTGTTAGGGTCATAGACAACTGGGGGATTTCACCACCCACCCCACACAGATACCACCAAGCGAATTACCTTTACTGAACTTAGAACATGTCCACTATATATATTTTCCAAACACAGTATATAATTGTTGGACAAGTACATATCCCCTCTCCTAAAAAGTCAGCCTCAACTCCATCTTCGCTCGGATTATCCTCCTGTCCTGCTGTTCAGAATTTCCTGGCTCTCATGCTCACTGGGATTTCCAGGAGTTGTTATGTATCATTGGAGAAGCAGGAGCTGTTTCTGTGTGCCAGCATCTTTCTGCTCCCCAACAGCTTCGCACCCTACCTCCTAGGCCAGGCTCCTCCCCTTCTGTGCTGTGGTGGGAAAGCTATTCATCCTGGGTCAGAGTTAAGCTTTTCACAGTGAAATATCACATCGTAGAGGGGAAAACAGTACTCATACGCATAGATAGTATGTTATACCAAACTATTCCTTTCTCTGATCCTATGTATGTTTTGACAGAACAGAAAATTCTATAGATAATACCTCATTGCATTTGGAATTTCTGAAGTTTTACATATCTTTGATTACAAGAAAGCACCTTTTATTACTATTTTTAGTTTGAAGTAGCACAGAGCAAAGTATTTGTTTCTGGTCTGCACAGTTTTACAAGTGATCCCAACTCATTGATTAGTCAGTCAAATTAAAAGGCTGATTTATCCTACTAACTTCAACGTAATGTAAAACGTCTTCTTGAAAGACAGTCCACTGAACTCAGCCACAACAGGAGGTTTCCATCCCTCTTGAGCTTATGAGGCTGGTGAAACATCTTGAGTGCCATAAAGAAATGAAACGTATGGACACTTAATGATGATGTTGCATGGAATTATTAATGATACTGTTGTAGTAATGGTTTCTGTGTATGTCTCTTCCCAACAGGAGTACTTAAAAAACTGCACTCACATCTTCCCTTTCAGAACCGTTCAGTGGGTTGGCTCTTTCAGTAAGCTGTCCCCTGTTTCACCACCTGCCTGATGACATTCTTGTTCTGGCAGATACTTGACACTTGCCAGATGTGTTTGCATCTTCTGTTTTGCACAGCCTTTGCAAATCTCAGCATTGGTTATGAATTAGTTTTATTGAATGAATTGTTCATATCTTTGTTCTATTTCTCCTGTATTTTTCCCCAGTCACAGCTTTTATTCTGCTTAATATGACACTACAGAAAACTTTGCCTGTCATTGAAAGACATGTAATACCTCGGTACCCACTGCAGCCAGGCTTTCACCATGTTCTGTGCTTCTTTTGGTTCCTTCCTTCACTGGAAATTTAGGGAATTTTAATGGGAGCCTTATCAGAACTAGTTTTCAACATTTCCCTGGTGACACAGTTTTGCCTGCTGCTTTACCAAGTTTAACTAGAAGATAAACTGTCTAGTTCTGAGCATCTAATTTCTTTGTCAATGTCAATCATTTCTTGAAGTGACGGTCCATTTAACATCTCTAAAAAGTACTCTGCCTATCAATGCCTCAACTCTTTTTCCATTTTAAAAACTTTGAATGTTTGTGCTCAAAAAAATGCATAGCAAGATAAATGTTCCCAAGTTGGAATTAATGTTTCTTGGTTCCATATTCAAAATCTAAACAGAGCACTTACATGTATTTTTTTTATTTATTTATCATGCTCTGAGGTTACATGTGCATTTTCATTTGTCACACAACTTGTGAAATCATCTGTGAAAAATACGTGTTGTCCACAAGAAGCAGTGAAGTTTTATTTCTGGAAGAATTAGAGTCTTACTCCCAGCTCTGCCACACTTGTGCAAGTTCTGGCAGGTCATTTTGTGCTCCTCAGTTAATCCCAAGGAAAAATGAACCTGTATCCATCTCCTCAGTCAATAATAAGGACAAACCAGTTTCCTAAGCAAAGTTTAAGAGCAGCTGTAGCAGAGCCTTAGGACAAGAGCTACTTGTACCAGATAATGGTAATCACTGTAATTCACTGTGTTGGATACCTAGACATGTATGTATGAATGTGATACAGATCATGGTGCCTATCTGCATGGCACTAAAATTGGACTGCAGCATGAGAAAATTAACTTTGCTTGCCTGTGTGCAAGAAGAGAGGACAATTTTCAGTGCTGTCAGCACTATCAGTATGAAACTTATTATGGGTAATAACATTACTGTAAAATAGATGTTTAAAAATAAAGATGATGTAATATTTGTATCCACTGTAGAATAAAACATGCTTTAAATGAGATAGACTAATTTTATTGATGGTGTCAAAGAAATGGATGTCTTTCTTGATGAAAAATCTGAATAGAGCCCAGGCAATGGTCCGTAGTGTATCCTGAAATTTAATACGTCACCCAAAAATCTGTGCTACTTTTTTGAATGTATCAGCTAGATCCCTTGACTATTAAATTGATTTTAATACAATGCAGCCAGTGACTGACATCAGTATTATAAAATATAGAAATGTAGATGTAAACCTGATACCGTGTTTCTAAGTCATGCTATCAAGTCTCTTTCTCTCTTGTAAGTGTCTATGAAGGACTGCTCCAAACTTGATTTAGAATTTTTTTCTGTCTCTTGGCCTAGAACAGATCCTTAATGTTACTTAAATTGACTTTTGTATCTACTGGACCTAAGCAACCTGGTAAGTATGATCTGAAGGACAATAAACCATCCTAGCACACAGGCAATTGGCTGACCTAAAACAGTTGGAAAGTAAAGGCTATTGACACTTGAATAATACTAGGTCAGGTTAGACCGGACTTTCAGCAGAGTGTGTAAGATCTGCTCTATACTAATTTCTTTACTTAAACAATGACAATATGCCCTCTTGCTCACAGACCAGATTAAAATACAATTTGATCTTTACTAGAGACAAAACCCTTGGAAAAAAAATCACCTTAGGTACACAGGTTGTTGAAATGGAAAACCCAAACATCTCACTGGTATAGTACAACTAAAGCACATTTGTCTTTACAAAAATAATATCTACTGTGTTCTAGTAGAAAAATGAATGTCAGCTAACAATCTAAAAGCAATAAACAATAAACTTAAATTATAGTAAAAGTCAATTAGTATGCCAATTAGTCTATATTGCAAGCAACTTACGTGAAAAATCTTATTTTTCACTGTCATACAAGGTGTCAAGGAACGAACTCTGTCATTTAGGATTCACTAATAATTATAAAGGGGAGTTTGACAGATTATGATGTGACTCCATAAAGTAGTAATGCAAAATAGCTACTCACCAAATGGTAAAAGCTTTTATACTTCAGCAGCTTTTAAAAGGGTACACATGGTAATAGAAACTCACTTTGCAAAAAGACAAATAAATCTGGAGATGCATATGCTTTGTGTCAGTTTCATGTGGTTCCTAAACAAGATTTTTACTGAAAATGTTCTCAGTGCAAAAAGATAATAACGTGGAGAAAAACACATTCATCAAGTACAACACACAAAACCCAGGACCTCACTTCATTCTTCTGGGAAAGACACAAAAAAGTTAACAATCTGTTCCTTGCCACAGAGTTCACTATCCAAGAATGCAAAAGGTACTGTAAAGGCAAAGACTACATTATGCAAATATCATAGGCATGAGGAGGCCATACAATTCACTTCACAGCAGAAGGTAATCAGCTTTCTCATTTGAGTTTAACTTCAAAACAGAAGTATCTTACTTCTAAAAGAGCTGGACATCCAAAAGTTCAGCCTACATGTTTGTTTCCATTTGTTTCTTCCAGCCTACCTTTTTGTTCCTTTCGTCTCCTTTGGCCCTTGGCTGTGATTTTATAAGGCTTGCGCAGGGGTAGATTGAAATCTATTGCTTCTTTTTGGCTCAATTCTTCATTTGGCTTTGGTCCTGTAAAAAGCATAAGCAGTCCTTCTGGAAGGCTCTTGAAAGCATCTAATTATTTATTGCCATGTAATGGTAATATGAATTTATATTACCTACAAACTACTTTGGCTTAGATGAGTAGGAACTTCCACGGTCCCCAAAAAGCTGTTCTACCAAACAAGCCTTGAGAAGCCCACTTCTCCCTGAGAAGATTAGGGATATGCTACATTTCTGTGTCTGGAAATTGATTTTACTCAAAGCAGACATCGTATCTGACTCTCACAAAGGAACTATTAGTCTAGCTTCCTTGAGTGCAGCATAAGGTCTGATCTTTCTTCCTACTCTGTAATCATATTAATGATTTTTTTATATTTTATTTGTAGTAAATAGCTCTTTGCTTTTCATCAAAGAATTTGATAAGGGAAAACAGGAATACATTAGGGAAACAGAAAGCAGAAAGAAGTATGATAGACAAAACTAAGGACATTTATTTTTGGTAAAAAATTCTAGCCAATTATAGAATAGCAGAAAAAAACCATCATGAGTTCTAGAAAATGTCCAGCCTTGGAAGAATTGATTCATATCTGACACTTTTGGAAAAATTCACCCTTTCTCCATATATTTATTTAAATCATAAAATCATAGAATCATAGACTTGTCTAGGTTGGAAAGGGCCTTTCAGATCATTGAGTCCAACCACCAACCTAGCACTGACAAAACCATCCCTAAACCATGTCCTTCGGCATCACATCTATCTGTCTTTTAAATACCTCCAGGGTTGGCGATTCCACCACTTCTCTGGGCAACCTGTTCCAATGTTTGATAATCCTTTTGGCATAGAAATTTTTCATAATATCCAAATTTCCTAATATCTAAAAAAACCCCAACCAAACAAATCCCATGTGAATATTCACTACTTCTTTATTACATGAAAGCATGGTAGTAGGGAAGCCCTCATTCTCTGCATTCAGCACTTGCCCGCTGCTGGCAGAGGAGTATTTTTCTCAGACATGCCAATATAAACTTGAGTTTGCTCTCAAGTTCACCTGATTGAAGTGCTTGGGAACACCTCAAGGACTGCCTCACAGTCACCATGTACAAGGACTCAGGGAAGAATCTGGAAAGGATGTCTATCTTCAAGAAAAGATACCTCTGGATGATAGTACTGGCTTTGGGAGTAAAGTATAACCTGGTGGTACTGTAGGTACAACTATAATCATAATTTGAGATGGAATAAATGTTTACGGCCCTGCAACAGAAATATGCTCTGATAAGGAGTGTGTTACTAAATTGTCAGTGTTTAGTTGCACGAAGATAATATTTAATGCCAAATGTAGTTGAATTATTTTCCCGGTGCACATTTTGCAATGCATTTCTAATGTGATCACTTATTATTTAGTTCTCTATTTGATGAAAGCATAAATTAAGATAAAGTGCATCAAGGTTACTGATGCTTTCTGATAATAAACTAAAACTGTTGATTAAGCAGATGATGAGTTTAAGTCAACATCCTTTGTATTAAAATGCTTGATGTGGATTTATGGACTAACCTCACAAAAGTTTCACAAGTACAAAAGAAATGTTAAATAATGATAAAAAATTTTTTACTTTAGCATAATTTAATATCTACAGTTTTAATACAGAAAGTCATTTAAGTAAGAAAGGACATAATTAAGTCCTATCAATATACAAAACTATTTATTTTTCAGATTAAAACATCAGAAGTGATCTTGGTCTTTCATCTTGATTAGGCAATGTATTTGTTTTGGCTTTCCATGGATATTTAATGAATGTTATCTGTTTGAATGAATCTCTCTGTGTTGTGTTTTTTTTCTTATGAACAATCTAAGAACTAACTTTTGCCATTTCTATGGCACTTACAGGTACAAACTCAACAATACCTGTACTAGGCATAAGTTCTCCTGTTCTCAACCTCTTGGGATATGAAATGGGAGGTCTTTTTTTACAATGAAGCAGTTACTTTATACTTCTTTTGGTGGTTCCTATCTTCCTTCATCAAGAATTTTTCTACCATCTTTTTTCCAGGCTGCTCCTTAGGCCAGATGAGATACTGGCGCATTCTGCTAAACTAAAGAAATGCCTTTGTGGCCAGTTTGGGAAGGATTCATGTGATTTTCCTGGGACTCCTCCAAGGAATCCTCTTCATTTTGGATCATCTCCATTCCAGAGCAGAGAATGTTTATGGACAGCCATGCACACAGGCTGCCATTGTGCGTCACCTCCAGCTGTGTCACTGCCTCTTCTGGTGAAAGGGCCTGAAGAGTCCTTTCTAAGATCATCCTCGATGTGGCCTGATACAAAACCCCCCATCCCTCTGTTTTAACTCAGATTGAGTTGAGGTGCCTACAAGGCACCTTGTGTATGATGGCCTTGGCTTTCACTACAGTCTTTTCAGGATGGGCTTATCAAATGCTTGTCAGCAAGGCAGGATGCCTGCTGGTCTAGGATCCTTTCGATTTCAGTTTCTTTCTTAGAAACACATTCAATTTAACATTGTTTAAAAGGTACTTTCCAGTTATGGATTTAATTCAACTCCAAATTAGCAAACATCAACAATGAATATCGGTCCTTTTCTTTCCATGGACATTCCTCTTCATACTTTGTATTCAGCCCTTAGTGTAGGTAGATTAGCTCATTACAGGCAAAAGAAAAAGCAAAGGAAAAAGAAATTATTTGAACGTATCCAATAACTGTTCAATATTCTCAGCAGTTCCCAAAATGACATTAAAAAGAATAGCATGCTTTCCATCATAACAAAATCTAAGGTTATTCAGTATTGTTTGAAATACAAATAATATAGAATTATTTTACTATTTAACTGAAAAGCTTGCAGCTGACTGCAGTTCATTTTTTTTGGAGTTATTGTTTTAAGATCCTCTAAATCTACTTGTAATGCTGAATAAGAATGATCCAAGGATTAAAAATCAGTGAGGAGCTTTAACAAAACACAGCAAATAAAATACAATAGTAACCTTACACTTCAGATACAGGACAAGTATAATCTGCACAGCAGACAAGATGGGCAAGATCTACATGGGCTAAGAGAAATTAATCAAACTGTACTGCAAAGCTTGGCCTGAAATCTGGAAATGCTTTGAAAAGTCAATAAAGGAGGTCTTATCCCCAGCAGGAGTAAATCCATCAGATAAAGTCATTGCAGCTCTGTCCACTTACATCAGTTGAAGATCTGCCCCAGTGTTTGCAAAATTAATGGGCTACACTATATTGCTTTCATTTTTCTGCTGGTAGGCTGGAAAGGTAATTAGTACACAGCTGCATCCCCAATAGTATTGTCTAATAGAACTGGGTTTTGTCTCGCAGCGATGTGTAAAAAAATACAGAGAGAAGCTAAGAGCCAGAGGGCTTGATTCTGCACATCCTGACGGGTTGTATTCACATACACCAGAACCAAATAAGTAGAAAATACTTCTTTCCAGTTTGATTCCAGTTTGGTACACGATGTTGAGCGAAACAACCCAGCAAACTAAAATGAAAGTAAACCTGGAAAGTGGGAGAGGGTAGACCCAGTTCTCCTTTATACAAGAATTTATATTTGCTAAAATTTTTAGCTAACAGAAAAAACATAACTACTTGCTTGATAAATCAGAAAAGTGAAGGAAAATACAGTAAATACTACAGTAAAAAAATTAATTTTAAGGACAGGAAAAAATCATGGACGCGCTAAATAATACCGAAAGTTTTTTGGGTTTGGTTTAGTTTGGTTTAGTATAGTTCATTTTTGTTTATTTTATTTCATTTTAGTTTTTCCAATACACTGAAATGCACTAAAACAAGGAATTAATAAAGGAAGTCTAATGAGAAAAAAGGGAAAACCATGGTTAACTCCAACTTACTTGAGAGGTGAGCAATTCCTATCAAAGCAGGAAACAGTAAGTCCTTATCTCATAATTAAAGTGCTTGAGTAGGAAACACCAGGGGAATAGGCTAAATAGAGTAGTATAGCTGTTAGTTAACGAAAGGAAAATGAAAAATAGTATAAGTATTCTCTGTATAAATCAGTACAGAAAGTAACCCCACACACTGAGTCTAATTTTGGCTCACTGACCAGCTGGATTGGCTGTATTTACAATGCTGAAAATCAAGCCTTTTGAAATGAAAAGTGTGGAACATAGACTGGTGCCTTCTTAGTGAAATGGATATTATGTAGAACCAGTGTTCTACCTTAATATGAAATTACAAATGGGATTTTCAAGGAGCCTAAGGGAATTATGGTTTCCAGATCCTGTTGAATTTTATTAGGATTTAGGAGTCTAATTCCCTCATGCTTCTTTGACAATCTCAGACTAAATATTTACCTCCTCTCTACATCTTATGCCCTTTCTGCATTATTTACAAGATTCAGAGATACCATTGCTCTCTGGAGCACACAGCGATTGTGTAGTGTGTTCTCAACCATTTTATCTGCTTGTGCCCAGAATAGTTGGACAAAATTTGACGGTGCACAAACTGTTTGTAGTAGAAGAAAAGAAATTGGATTGAAGAATCAGGACTTTTAAAAAATTGATCCTGTTATTTACAAGCAATTTATGTTCCCTCTGATTTCCCTAAAGGCAGCAAGAATGAAGCAAAGCCAGTTCCTTCCTCAGGATTCTCCAGATCACTTTCCAGCAGGACCCTGTCAGAAGGGTCACCTCGAGCTTCATGGCTCCTAACGGTCCTGTCTCTAGACCTTTCTTCTGAAATCTACAGCTGCAGCCAGGTGCTGCCACTCATTGGCTACAAAATGCAAAATAAAACTCCACCTTTTTGTGTGTTTGTTTAGTCCACTGAAAATTTTTTCTGTCCTCCTTGGTCAGCTTCAAGTTTTGCATAAGACCTGTGCTCTGGGTGTTGGCTCCTTCATGAATGATATGAACTACTTTTTTTTTAATTTATCCTGAATAAATAGGATACATTCCTACACTCTTCAGTTTCAGTTACAATCCATCCAACCAACAGCACAACAAGGCAATCTTCACCAATGATCTGTTCTCCGGATAACATCTTCTATTGAGCAATTTAACATAAGCTTGCTGGAGAATGGAGTTGCATCTAGATCAAATGATTTATTACTCCCCCAAACGTATATTCTTATTAACTGATCTTAGGTTTTTTCACTCCACTTTTCAGGATTTTCTGGCTCCAGCAGTTTATTGGGAATCACACTCAGCAAAACCATGGATAACAAAATGCTATGTGCTTGTATCTTCTGCATGCTAAGGATGCAAGAGGAAGGTTTTGTCGAAGTGATTTCTAGGCAAAAGGAATTAATACACTCTACAGCCTGCATTAGGAAAGCAAAATGGTATAGCCCTCTAGACTGAACACATTTGGCCCTGGGTATCAACCATATAATGTCAGTAATAATTATATCAGATTTTCTATAAGATTCTAGATTTTCCAACCTAAATGATTCTATGATTCTGTAACTGTCTATAGCATACCCAGATAATTTCTAGACTCTTTGATCTCAACCTAGAAGCAAACAAGCACAACAAGTGCATTGGCATTTTAAATTCTGCATCATAGCACATCTCTGCCTGTTGGGATCACATATTAGCTATCAACAGATATGGGAATAAAACTACAAAATGCAAAGTTGAGTTAAATCAGATTTTTAAAATATCCCATTAAAAGTCCACCTAATCCTTTTCTTTCTTTCCTTCTTAATAATCCCTTTTACTATATGGCATGGAATTGATATCAACAGCTGATATCTAGAATCTTAATAGGTTTGTATCCTGTTAATTCCCTTTGGATAGAGGTCAGCATTTGTTGGCACTGCCTTCCTCCAAGGAGCAGCTGGGAAATGATATCAAATGATCTGAGTTGTTGTCATTTTTCTGGTAAGGACTTGGAGCTCTGGTCATTTTACAAGCAAAATCCACATTTGTTTCAATGGGTCCTAGAAGAAATCTGATTTGAATCTCTTTCCTTAAAGAGACATCACACACTTACCTAACAGTTATAGTTCACAAAATTTAATGTTGCATGTTTTGTATCTGATACACTAGAGGCAACTTTTCAAGTTCCTGCAGCTGCGCAGCCTAAATCTTGGCACAATCTACTAATATATCTTAGACAGAAATATGACCCCATAAAAGTAGAGTATTATGAGCAGTAAAGCTCTGCTATGTCTCAGTCAAAATATCAGGGTTTTTTACTGTAGTATTCTGTTCAGTATTCATGGAATAGAGTGTGATTAAAGAAGCACTCTTGTTCTTGGTGTGACGATTCGATAATTATTGTCTTTGTTTCTTTTAATATATGCGCAAAGTCTCATCCCACACAAAACATAATATCATAAAGCTAAGATAATAGTAGAGTGAGACATCTCTCACAGTGGTAGTAACAAACTGTGGGTGGTTTTTCAATGTTTATGAACATCAACACTATATTCACACCCTGGAAATGTATCCCTTCTACACAAAAAGAGAAAAAAAAATTCTCTTGCAATGACTAAGGCAGAACAGGATAAAGAGAAGGCAAACGTGGCTTTTCATTACTTTTATGCATGGAGGCTCAAGGGACACAAGGGACAAAGAACACAAAATGTCTTCTGTAATTTTTGAAGACAAAGAAGTGCTTTTAAATTGCTCTGCCTCTGTTAGGGCTCCTTACAGAGCACCCAGAGCTGCCTTATTACACAGGCTCTTTCACTAGCTTATCCTTAACTTCTTTTTTTGTTGAATTTATCTGTGGCTTTCTAGAACATCCAGATCACAGCTTATCCAGGGCCCACATCAAGGTTTCTCCCAGTCAATGGGAGAGTTCTCCCTCTGTAACACAAATCCTATATGCAGGCACCTCAGCAGAGGAACAGTCTTACCTCAGTCCTGCCTTGGGCTATGTAACAGCCTGGGCAGCATTTTGAAACAATGCACTACTGTGGCAATGGAGATTGATGTCACAAGGACTTTAAATGGCAAGTGACGAAGATGTTTATCTGCTTCATTTAATTTTTAAAAGGCTATTTTAAAAGAATAAAACCCCAGTATGTTTTATGAGAAATAATTAGTTGTGTAACACTGCTTCATAAACATGGAAATTTAAAATCTAATGTTATGAGAATTTTCTTGATTACCGGCAGCTTTTTTGCTAAAATGATTGATCACAGCACATAACATAAGAAAAAGTGCCCTCTGATTCCTGTCTGCTGAGGTTCTGACCCAGGAAGTCCAACAGAGTCTAAATGGATGGTCCCTCCAGCCACTTACCTTTTCTTCCCTCTTCCTCAGTGTGTACTTCATCAGGTTGGGAGATCCCTGCAAAGATCTGTCTCTTCTGGGGTTTGTTATTAATAGCTGTTCTCAGTACAGACTCTTTTCTGCTCCAGATGTTCATGAAGTCTGATGCACACTAGGAATATCTTGTTACAATTAAACCATACTAATCAGTACACACATCAGTTACTTGGTATGGTAGCTTCACACTAAGTATAGAAAAGGTAAAGGAAGTTCCCCCCCCCCCCCCCCTAAATCATGTAAGGCTAAGGTTTCATGAGACGGTGCAAAAAGTTTCTATAACATATATTTATCACACATACTGCATTCTCTTTCATTACTAATTTTCTTTTATTAAAAAAGCAATTGACTGTGTCTGGCAAGACTATTTGTATTGATTTACAACTAATAATGAAACACAAATTACAGCAGTTTCTGAGTTAATTGCACCTTTGGCCTCATTTTTGACTGCAGTAAGGGTTTTCCAATCAGTCTCAGACACCTGGCCATCAACCTTCTGGGACCAGCACTCTTGCCCTAGACATCTCTCTTCTCCTCTCTGCAGACTAGTGACAAAAATTGCTAAGTACTTGGGAATCTTTCCATTCAGTTTGACAACTCAGCAAGTCCAGTGTCAGGTAAAGACCTACACTCTTCCTTCCAGGAAATGACAGCATAAAATAATGATGGCCAAAACAGGCTGATTTAGAACCAAACCCTTACAGAGAAAACAGATATTAGGTGAATAAACATATCTAAACATGTCCTCTTTGTCTGGAAGCTGACAAAAAACAAGATGCAGAACTTGACAAGGCTAAGGCCAAATCCATAAAAGGATTTATGTGTCTGGATCCTCTTCAGTAGACTTCACTGCACAGGGGAGAAAGTCAGCTCTTGACACAAAAACCTTGCTTAGAGCCACAGAGAATCACATCTCCCCACTGGGATTCAAAGCCCAGTGTTCTTTCCTGAACCAAAACACAAGTAAGAATTGGTGTTGACAGAGAAATATTCTCCCCATTCCCTCTCCACATTCTAATAAATCAAGAAGATTACAAAAAGAAGAAGGGGGGAGAGGAAGAGGGAAATAGTATCTACAGGTTTAAATCTCTCTTGTATTCACTGATTCCATAATTTTTCATCATGTTTTCCTTTGTTTCTGTACCACTGAAGTGGCAAAATTGTTGCTGAGAAGTCCAGAGAAGTCCTTAGTCCCTCCATTCCCTCATCCCTGGTGGATACTGTACAATATGACACAATGCCATTTAAGGCCATTGCATTTGCACCCGTTTAGCAGCTACCCTATACACCTGTTAATACTTGTAAAGTTGTGTGTATCCTGAAACCAGGAAAATCAGGAGCATGTGCCTGCTGCAATTATGCTTGAAGGCGTTCTAGGCCGCGTTCTAGGCCGCGTTCTAGGCCCTACTGCAGGAGTTATATGGTCAGACTGCTACACACCAGGGCTTTGTTTATCTCTGAGAAGACTACCTGTTTCCCAAAAGAGACATTTTGCCAGACACCATGCAGAGGCTGTACAAAGAGACTGTACTGTGTCTGTGAATCCTAAGCAAAACAAAAAGAAGGTGAGACATGCAGGATGCTAACACAGCTCAAACCTCTTCAGTTCTGATACCTTTCTTTCCTCTTTTCTGCTTTCTCTCTGCATTCCTGCCTTGCTGGAGCACTGACAGTAATACTTCCCTCCCAAAATGATTCAGAATTATAGAATGGTTCAGGTTGGAAGGCACCTTAAAGATCATCGAGTGCCAACCCCCTGCCATAGGCAGGGACACCTCCCACCAGACCAGGTTGCTCAAATCCGCAGCAGACGTCTGTCCTGTGTCTTTTCAGCTTAGAAAAGATATAGCTGAAAACCCCTTACTGTAGTGTATATCAATAATTGGCATATTCTTATGAAGACTATAGAGGCTCTATGAGCTTGGTTTGAAAGATGTTTCACACTTGCAGGATTTGGAATGCTGGATGTTTTAATAGAGATGGACATTAGCTAATAACCCTTCTGAGAACTCTTGGATGGCAACTATGACACCTTTCATCTCCTGGGCTAGGAAGCAAACAGTCAAAGGTTTTGCTTGAAAGGTTTTGCTTTGTGTCAAAAGTGCTAAGATGGTGTAAAATCTGAAGCAAGGCTGCCAGTGGTGCCTGGAGTTTGGATATGGTGTGTGGAAAATATAGTTGGGGTGGTAACAGCAAGGAGTCTGACAGAGCTTCTAGTTTCCTGTGCCTTCCTCTCTGATGAAAGTTGTTGTCTGCCCAATCAGGCAGTATCTAACTGAGAAACTGCTTACTTTTCTAGGTTTATCACTAACCATTTGATTTTAAAAAGGCAAAAGCAGTCAGCCTCTGACTTTGGCTTACGGCTACCATTCTTTGTTATTAAAATCTTTCATCAAAGCACAGTGGGAGACAGGGCCTACTTCAGCTTGTTATCTGTGTTTATACTTAAAATTTTGTTTATGCTTTTATTACTACCAAGAAGAATAAAGTAGCCTAGTGCTGATAACAAAAAATAAGAACACTCCAAAGAGATACCCCTTTAAGTATACTTTATTTTGCTCTATCTTTTCTGCCTTAGATACTCATTTTCCCAAAGCAGTCCTAACTCAGATTTGGTTAACTCCAGGTTTTCTAATTTTGAGTGCTTACAAAAGGCACTCATTAAATATACATCAGATATATCAGCATTTATCATCTACATTGGTGATATTACAATTAAATCTTAACCTTCTAGAAGGCTTATTAAACATAAGTAATATTCTTATGCAACCCTTTTCATAATTCTATTTTTCTTTCTACCCAGTTGATAATGCCATTAGCTTTTTTAAATAACAGGGTCATTCCTATACATGTCCACAATTCAGTGATGTACTAAGAAAACTTCTCACCCCTACATTTTCCATTTTTAGCTTTCTGAAAATTACACTAAGAGTAAGGCCAGAAAGCAAGGCGATTTCATGACATATATAAACACTAAAATAAGATTGCATGATGGTATTGAATTTTTCACTCTTAGAGAATAATTCATTTGAAGAATTTGGTGGTGGATGGAGAAGAAAATTCCAGATGGACTTTCTAGCTATGGACAGGAGTCTTTGTGTTCCAATAGCTCTTGGAAAGACCTTGAGATTTCAAAGACACAATCTATTTCCACATATCTTTTAGTGCTGACAGACAGAAAGGAATGAGATGGACGACCATTGCACCATGACTGACAGATTTTTCCTTTAGAAGTACATCTTCCCTTTCAGTATCCTTCCCACCTCTGGCTGAAGTGCACTGGATGTGCAGTGAGCGTGCAAATCCCAATACCCATTCCAATGCTTCACTGTCACATGTAAGGCAGAGAATTTGTGACATTGTGCTGATTCAAAAGATGTGGCATGAGGAGTAAATATAGAAGCGGACTGACAAATAAGTGCAAAAGGCATAACTGCAGGCTCCATTCTCTCTGTCCTGTCTCTTCGAGACTTATAGTATTAGTGGGATGCAGCAAGCTCCCAAATTGCTCTAAATTAAGCTATTCCTAGAACAAAATCTGTGACATTTTCTCTCTCTGTTGTTTACAAGCAAGCCTAAGGATGGAGAATCTCTGTTCTGATAATTGATTCAAGGACTGAATAAGCATTTAAGGGAAGACTAGAGAGAATTTCAAAAATAGATTGAGGGCAAGATGCTCTCTGGTCCCAAATGAATATTGTCATCACTGACCTACAGAAACAGGTTGTCTCTTATGTTTAATCTTTCCTTACTCTTAGTTCCTGAACTATTCACTAGACTGACTTGAACAAGAGACACAGAAAGTGCCAGTACTGACAGTAGCCTGAAGATTGTTGCTTTCTCCTAAGAAATTGTAGAAATTGTCTCAAAACTCCTCCAGCTGAGTGAGATACCAAATGCTAGAGAAAGAGAAGCTAAGGATGCAACACACAATATTTTTACTAATCTATACTGCATCTAGAAGGAGGAAGACTAGCAATATCCAAAATAAGATTTAACTACTTCCACAGGTAAATTAGACTCGCTTTGAACACAGGGCCTCCTTCTCGGAGGAGCAGCAGTAGAAAATAACTGAGTTAGGGTGATTTTCCCTTAAACTTTTTATCAGGGCTTGGTGCTGCAGTACAGCTGGGATACGTGAACAACCAAACAGGTTGTCAAAAATCCAAAAACCAGCATACAAATGTGAGCAGGCAAGAAACTCCACAGACAGGGAGGATCCTAAGACTGGAACTGGTTGAAGGACGCCTTGCTTAGCAGAAAGGGAAGACTCTGGCTGGATCATTCAGCTTAGTTTTCAACAAGTTTTTGAAAGAATTGAGTAAACCAGCTTCTTTAGATCTCAGAACTGCTGTTCAGTGTCATTAAATATGCTTAGTAATCAGTTGGTATATATGATTGCATCTTGCCCTCAGTTATGTGACAACAACTTCCCCTTTAATTAAATGGGATTGCACCTGTGTAGGTAATGATACAATTGGGCCTATAATATATAATAAATACTCAATATCTTTGCCAAAAAATCATTTAGTTGCATAATTTACTGAATGTTAAATAATTATTAGGAACATATTTACTGAAATTCAGTTGTTCAACATCTATCTTCATGCAAATTATTGTTACACTTCGATAAATATTCATAGTAATCAGTGTGTATTTAATTAACATACAATAACTTTCTCATTAAGTCTGAGTTAAATCCTTTTAAGGGGGGAGCATTTCATTTAAAGTGTAACTGGAAATCTCTCTTTGCAAGATTACATAATTAATCGTATTTTTGGTTCCTGACCAAAAAAAAGGGCAGTTGATGGCTGTGAGGGATTGTCTATTCATAGGATATGATCCTGTGCTTTGACAAAAGTCCAGCCAAAGCATCTGAGCACAAAACAAGAAAGAATTAACAGATTTTTTTACTTAACTTGCCCGTGATTTAAATTATTTCAAAATAATTTATTTGGAAGTCATAAGAGCTTTGAAATTAAATGACAGAACAGTGCATTTTACAGTAAGAAACAAAGTTAAAAAAATTAAATTACATCAAATAGCAAATCGGGCTGAAGATTAAAATTGATGGCATCTTTAGAAAACATACAATTTAGTCACTCTCCACTTTTCATTCAATTTTTACCTTGTTTTTCTGTTTAATGCTTTTCTTGATTGGACCTATCAGTAAAATGTGTTGCTTTCTTTTGGTTTATGTGCAAACTAGACTATCAATGATTTGAAATTGTTTCCTCTCACCTTTTAATCAAATTAGCTAAGATTCCAAATTTCTGTTTTCCTTATTGTTATTTTGTTTTAGGCAGAGCTCTGTAAATTCTTTTGTGGAGTAAACGGAAGGTTTTAGAACATGTGTGAAAGATAATGATTTTCATTTCTGTCAATAATTTGAGATGTACCAGGGTTCTTTTCCCTCCAAAAATCAACAAGAATGAAAAAATAGTCAAATTCTCCATTCAGACGAATATCTTATGGTCTGCAGCTGAGAGGGTTTCCTCTGAGAAGTAAGAGGTGAATTTGAAACTAATCATGTAGCAGGGACAACTGGGCTTTCAAATTTCCTTGGTAAACGTTGAAAACAATCAATCTACATAGAAGAGTTAGCACCAAGACCTTCCTCAGTGAATTAAAAAAAGGATAATGAAATCAGGTCAACTTGAACAGTCCAGAAAAAAAGGTTTATTCTTTTGAATTAAATTAATTCAGAATTAGGGATCCAATCCAGTTGTGCAAACACAGGCATACAGTGATATTTAAGATGGTTCCTAACTGCCAGTCCAGAAAGGCGCAGGCCTTCCATGAGTCATGGGTCCTGTCTGCAGGAAGATACTGCAGCTAACCCAGGATGTATCAAAAGGTACTAGAGACCTCTGTTCAGGTAGCTGAATCATTTCCAAATGCTATATACTTGAAATGCAGCATCTAAGAATAAATAGGTGTTCTGCATTGTACTTATCTATAGAGGAATTGTGACAGATCTTATATCAAATGAACATATGCTCTGCAAAGTACAAAAATTCTGAAGGACACTAGTGAAGGGGAAAGGGAAAGAAAGAAAGAAAAATTTTTATTTTCCCTTTTCCTATTAACAAGATAGCAAAACTTGCCCAGCCTTGGCACTGGTGAAACCTGTCTCACAGCTAACGAGCACTGTTTCTACACAGAAAATTTGTTGCCAGCTCACATTCTACTTCAATTTTTCCATGTATATAACTCTTCTGCTCCGTATAGCTGATCATTTAAGTACTATGTCCCAATACATAGACTTTATGTAAAGGTCTTGCCTGGCTTTTTGATTTTTTTCACTACTCACCACTCTTTCTTTCAAAGAGACTATCTTTGGGGACTTAGCTCTCAAATATGCCTTGTTTAATTGCAGTCCCCAGTTACCTATACTCCACAACTACACAGTATCCCCCCTTTTTAATGGGGGAATTAAAATTAGGAGTAAGAACTCATACACGTGAGGCCACAGACTTATTAACAGTAAAAAAAGACATCTCAAAACATTTTAAATTTTCTGCATGAAGAATTTTTGTGGCTCTCATCTGAGCAGTGTAACACATTACATCTTGTGTTCACTTTTGGTAAAGCTGAGAGTCATGTTCAAGCAGTTATCTGTAGCTCTTCTGATTTTCTTCTCTTTATTACTCATTTCTTTATTCCCGTAATGTGTGAGCCTTTCACTGATTTTGAAATCAAAGTGAACAACCTCAGGCTTTTAAAAAACAGCTCACTACGTTATTTATAATAATTTCCCTTCCAGACCTCATCCTATGGATTATACAGAGCAAATAGGCTGTATCTGTACTTTACAGATGAGATAACTGAAGAAAACTCAATAAGAACATAAAATAGGACCAATTTAAACTAGTAAGATGTATAAACAAATATTTACAATTCCTGTGATACTTGGAAAATGAGCTTCACAACTGACTGGAAACTCTCTTGCTTTTGTGTTGCTTTTCCTCCTTATCTTTTAGAAACTGATGATGGTTTTCTCTCTATATTCACCATACTTACCTTCTTTTGTGTGGGAGAGTGTGTAGATATGTAAGAGAACACACAATTATGTGTGTGTTTCTATGTTTACATATGAAAATAGCAAACATGTAATACCACTTCTTCCTGCTTCGTGAATCAGTGTGCTCACCAGACTAACAAATTAAAAACAATTTCCATTTTCTCTCACAAATACCTAGTGGCTAAATATTATTAATGCATTTGTCGGACTGGCATAAATTCAAAAATTGCTCAGTTAGGGAAGAAGAATATAAAGCATCGATTGTTTACAATCAGTTTTTATAATCTATATTTTCCTCATGGAGGTGAAAGTTTATCTCATTGTACAACAGCGGTTATAATTTCACCACAACTATTCATCAAAACTGATATTTTGGAGCTGCAAAGCATCGCTTTCTGAGGCTACAAAGTAAGCAAGCTGTTGGCCTTTCCTTTAATACCCTCCTTTAAAAAAAATAGCTGCCAGCAAGTTATAGGTTTATCTCATATACGTGAGAATACTCCAATAAATCCCTTCTGCTTGCAGCAATCATAGATTATGAGGCTTTTATAATCATGAAATAAGCCCAATAGTCCACTGCTGTTCTCAGAAGATTGAAAATCACTGTGTATTATTCTCTTTGTGGGGATGTATGAGCCTCTTGTTTCTCAGGGGCTAGTGTTACATTTAGCCACGCTGCTGGTATGTACCTTGTATACCAGAAATGTTTCCTACAGGTTGGGAAACATTAGGGTGTTTTGTCAATTTCTGACATCTTTTCCTACGAAAGAATGAAGTGCACTTCAGGTGTTTTAACTCCCTAAAATAATTCTTTTTGTTCTCCTTTCTTTTTTTCCCCAGGTACAAGATAATCTTCTACAAAACAGTGTTGTGAAATGCTTTGACACTGCAAGAAGTACATGAAAGCCATTGGAATGAAGTCTATGAAAGAGGTTTATCTTAATTCTCCCTTGGAACAATTATGGCGATTAGATACACCGATACTTTTGTATGCTTAGAACCACAATATTTGTAGAGCAATGATTAGAAGGAGTTTCTTACTGGAAATAGATCTAAAACTATGGTTTTGATGACATTCTTAGCAAAACATTTGTGCTATAAGCAAGATAATGATGACAGATATCAAGGTCAGTGTAATTACTTTCTATATTTGGATTAGTATTACCCTGGGTGTTATATACAAACTATCTACAAGCATCAATCTATTGCTATCCTTCTTTAGGAACAGACTTTTCACTTTCACATTATGAAGTTTAATGTGTGTGCCAAAATAAGAAATTACAAAAAAAAAGAGATTTGTTGTATTTTTTTTTAAGCCCAGAAGGTGCAGTATAAAAACTAAAGAAAAAGAAAAAAGCAGAGCAAAATTGTCTTTAAAGCTGCAAATATGCAAACTCAGAAATGCAGATTGCAAATGTGTATTTTATCCAAGAGAGAACTGGATGGCAGAAACTAGCTAGCATTCAAAAAGGAATTGGTGTGTCAGGTTCTTATTTACATTTCTGATACTCCTGAAATTAATAGATAGCTATTTGCTTTAATCTTTTCATATCAGCCACAAACTGCTTGTATGTGTTGTATCATAATCATTTTGATAGGAATTGAATTTTATTCTAGTGGCATTCAGTTTCTAATTTTCGAGTCCAAGCTTTTGGATGGTAGCTGTGCTTGAGGGTGATATAAGAACCTTACGTAAACAGTGCTTCAGAACTATACATACATCTTGACTGGACTAAATCAACAGAGGTAGTAGAGTGCTGATTCAAAGGCACACATAAATGAAAAATATTTCAAAGCCAAACTAACGGCGATCCTCTGAGCTGTGAGTTAAATTTAATGTGATAACAAAAGACAAGGTCAGTAAAGTAAGCCTCACTCCTTCAGATTCTTTGTTTTAATGCTATTAAGTATCTGGACACAGTACACCCAGTGCCCCCACCGCCAGCAGATCTCCTTCTGAATTATTTGTCTTTGAAATTACTCATTTTTTTCCTCCAGCTGTGTTGCAATGTTCAGCTGAGGCTATAAATAAACAGCTCTTTCAAATGTCATTGGCTAACATCATCCTATGCATTGATCATGGAATAATGCTTCCAAGTTTCTATTGCATTGTGAACTGGATGTTCCTGGCCTAAAATGTGTGTAGCTTGTGGTAATTTGGTATGAACACTCTTGAGTCCATCAAGTTTTACAGCTTCTGCATCATCAGTCACAAATTTAAATCTTCTGCCATTTTCATACAGTAAAGTCATGATAAAATGATTCTTAAGCTACAAAGTGAAGGAAAAAAATACTCTTTTTCTCAGTGGTGACAGCTTGTCTCTCTCTATTTTTCATCCAAACAAGTAGAACGCTGTAAATCCTGTCCAGAAGACACAGACTGGAAGAATTAATCAAAGGTTTGTTTATGAGCTGTTTGGAGCAGATTAAATGTTGTGTTGACAACACAATTTACAAATTATCTATCAACATCAACAAAAGCATAGCACCTGATCCTTATATCAAGGAGAACAGGTCTGAGACCTGACCAAAGAGCTAAGCCAGTGTGGTTACCTCCAAATTACACCCTCTGAGGGTAGTCCTTGAAAACTAGTACTTGCACCTGAGCCTGTGCACTGGAACCCAGACATTTCCCCATGGATGGGGCTCACCATGGAACGACTGCATGAACGTTCAAGCGGATCAGTTCAATCAATGGGACAGTTTCTCAGTATCTAGAGAAAAAAACACATGCCCTGAAATCCTCCAGGTCCCTTTGTATAGCAGTTGATGCTAGTGAATAGATTTTATAGCTAAATGTTTTATTACAGCATTTAGGTTCCAGTTTTTGCAAACACCTTCATGGATATAGAAAAAAAACCCAAAAACCCATAAAATACCCAACTCCAGAAACAGGAGCCAGCAAAGTGCCCTTGAGGCAAAGGTGGCCAACAGCCTCCTGGGCTGCATTAGGCAGAGTGTTGCCAGCTGGGAGGGAGATGATCCTTCCCCTCTGCTCAGCCTTGGCAAGACACATCTGGAAGGCTGGGTCCACTTCTGGGATCCCCCACTGCAACACAGACCTGGGCTTGGTGGAGCTAGTCCTGGGAAGGGTAACAGAGGTGACCAAGGGACTGGAGCATCTGACTTACGGGAAGAGGCTGCAAGAGCTGGAATGGCTCAGCCTGGAGAGGAGATGGCTCAGGGACATCTTGTCAGTATTTATAAATACCTGAACATATAGAAGACAGAGACTGCCTCTTAGATGTGTGTTGTGAAGGGCCAAGGGGAAATGGACACAAACTGAAGTACAAGAAATCCTATTTAAACGTAAAAGCTTTTTTTTGTTTTCTGTGATGAGGCTCAGACACTGGAACAGGTTGCCCAGACTCTTCATCCTTGGAGACATTTAAGATCAAACCTCCTTCAGAACAAGTGAAACCCTAGGTTTTCAAGAGTTTTAAACGCACATCTGTCGTACCATATTTACTTACTTATTGTATCTATATATTCTGAGGGAGATGGAATCCTCCTTTTTCTGGCAACGCACATGACTTATACAAAGGATTACACTTCACCATGTAAGATTAAGACAGGCCTTCATGTCTTTCAAGATCAAGTCCTGTACTTGAAGTGACTGGTGGTGACGCACTAATTGATGAGTACAGATAGAGGCTGAATTTCCACTGAGGAACAGCGAGATCCGATGGAAAGAAGCAATAACATTTTTTAGGGTCTTGGGCTATAAAAGAAGCAGCAAAACTATGACTGTGCAATTCTCAGTCAAACATCATTAATTGCTCAATATGGGGACCCAGGAATTGCCTTTCTGGAATAATCCCAAGGAAGGCTTCAGGCAGACCTTACTGGGGCCTTTCAATAGTTAAAGGAGTTTTATAAGACAGATGGGGACAAACTTTTTTAGCAGGCCTTGCAGCAATAGGTCAAGGGGTAATGCTTTTAAACAAAAAGAGGGAAGATTTAGACTAGACATAAGGAAGAAATTTTTTATGCTGAGGTTGGTGAAACAGTGGAACAGGTTGCCCAGAGAGGTGAAACAACCAAGATCAGTTTGGACGAGGCTATGAGGAACCTGCTCTAGTTGAAGATGTCCCTGCTCATTGCAGAGCTTTGGACTAGATGACCTTTAAACGTCCCTTCCAACCCAAACTATTCTATGAGTCTATGATTCTATGACTGTACCTTCCATTACCCCTAATAGTTGCAAAAGGCCTTATAAGGTGGTTCCTGGAACCCCACTTTCCACTTCTATTTTTTTCCAGAAACACATTTTTAACTACTGGATCTGAGAATCTATTGCTTTTTAACATGTTGTTTTACTTCAGTATCTGATCGAAACTGACATTCCAATGTCTGATAGTCTCCCATATTTTTTTTCCTGATTCTGTTATTTTTATTGTGATTAAATGAGAGATTTGACAATACTTTTAATTAGTTAAACTAGCAGAAGTTTAAATGAAAGACTTGGGTGGCTGGATTGCAGGAGCAACACATGCTTATGGTAATTTGGAGAGCAGGGTACATCCATGCAAGTCTGTAGAAGAACTGTGCACTAACAACATCATGTTACCAAATAGTCACACTTGCCTCAGGTGGAAGGTGGGACTGTTTATGGAGAGGAGTGAGGACAGGACTAAAGTCAGCATTAGAGACAACAGATTTCTGTGAGTGTCTGGGTTTATCGAAACCATCACATTTCTAAGCCAGCGTTAATAATAATGGACTGGATTTTCATCATCTGAGAGTTTTGTTCACAATAAATATTGAGTATTTGAGGAAAAAAAAAAAAGGAAAAAAATGCCACGGGGATTGGTTTGCTTCATCTTCTAGACATTCCTATATAGACAATGGGAGACTCATTAAAAATACTAGCACTTGAGAATTTTGCAGTACTCTGCAAATTGATTCATTCAAGAAGTGCTGTATTTCTCATTGTTTTGAATCAATTCATTTGCAGGAGGCACGGTATTTCTCATTGTTTAAAGCAATTCATTTGCATGTGCTGAATACTCCCATGCTACAAGATGCTTAAATTGTGAAAAATAAGCCCTTTCTTCATGTTACTGGCAATGGACTGCAAGCAACAGCATACCAAATAAGCCATGATGCAAATGATTTCATTAGGTTATTAGATTCTTAGAGATTAATATTAACAACTGACAGCACCCCATGTAACAATAGGAGCTTTTCTTTGCAACAGCTAGTTTTAAAATGGAGTGTTGTTGTCCTTCTTATCATTTAGTACCAGATGACAGTAATAAGAAAAGCACGTCCTCTATCCAACAGCTGGGAACCCCAGCTTCGTAGATAAGAGAGGTTGTGTTAGTTTCGACAAAAACCGAAATGTCCTAAAAAATTTTCTAGGAATAATGGGATCCATATAGAAATGCAAAGGACAATTTAACAGATTTGTACAGCCATTAATCTTATGTTTTAAGCTCATCTTGGAAAACGTGGACCTAATTCAGGCTTGCTGTAACTTACGCTTTCTTTTATATTTCTTAATAATCGTACATAGGTATTCTTTGGCATTAGGAAAAAATTAAATTCAGTGATCAAAACACCCAAAATAATTGGTATGAGCTGAACTTTTCAGAGTCGTATATTGGCATTTTATAATGTGGAACTGAATGTGTGAATCTTAAATGCAAACCTTTTTATTAGGGTTGAGTGGAAAAGGGCATCTAGTATACATTTTAAGACGTCTTTTCAACTTATTTTTGGAAGACGTACAACATACTCATCCTTTACCATATTTTGTCAAGTTTTAGAGAATAATTGCTGGGTGCTGCAACCTAAAGTCCTTGAAAATGTAACTACCTGCACTGGGAATGAATATATCCTCAGCTGCCTCCATCACTTTCCCTTCCCAGCTGAGGGTCCTTGAACAATGCCATAAAACATCTTAGCCCCCAGGCCACTTTGGTCCAGCTTCAGCAATGCTCTCTCAGAAACTTGTGAAGAGATACTGGATTATAGCTTGGAAACAACAAGCCTCAGTAAGTTTAGGTAGTAAATACTGCACAAACTGTTTCTGAAATGGATTTAATAAGGCCCAAGAAAATAAGTAATTCTACTTACTTATATTTTCTTAATCCACCTCACTAATGTTTTGAGGAATTGTTAGTGTAAAAACAAATGCTGGTAAATGCACCTTACAATGTGGTTCCTAGAGATGGTTGCTGGAAAGATGTCTACGCTGAATTTATTAAGCACCAGTTGCTCTGCAACAAGGTCTTCCTGGGTTGCTTGCATTGTATTGGTGGAGCAGCACTTTGTGACCAAGGTTCAGTCTGAATTCACCTTTTTTTTTCCCAAATACTAACTTGAAAATCTTGAAGAGCTCCCACTTGAGGTCTTGTAGTAATGGAAATTTGCCAGGGGAACAAAAAAATGCTATGTGAAAGGGCAAGGCATTTTCCTAAAGAAATATTTATAATCTTATTTTACACCAAAAAAAAAAAAATAAAAAGAAGCTGAAAAAAGGTTAACTTGAGGTCTTGTAGTAATGGAAATTTGCCAGGGGAACAAAAGAATGCTATGTGAAAGGGCAAGGCATTTTCCTAAAGAAATATTTATAATCTTATTTTACACCTAAAAAAAAAATATAAAAAGAAGCTGAAAAAGGTTGTTGTCTGCTCCTGTCATCAGTGTGGTGTGAGGATTACTGGGCGCAGCTATGAGTAAGGAGAGGACAATCGGGCGTTCTCACCCGTACAGTTCCCCATTAGAGGGATCTATACAGGAAGCTTTGTGTGTCACTTTGCATTTTGGAAAAAAAATGAGGCTTAGAGAAAAACAGCTAGAGCAAGGCCTGAATTATGACTGCTGCTGGAAATAAACCCAACTGTTTTTCTATTATTGAATAAATCACTAAGCTTCTAGAATTCATGTGTTAATAGACGGATGCTGTGAATATGTTGTAAAACACAAAACTAAAGGTTAAGTATCTTCAGATAGCTAAGAAACGTGTGAATTGCCTACATTTTTACAAATCCTTATGTGACTGCTTATTAAGGTTACCACAAAACCTATCTATTGAGAAAAGTGTTACCTGGGTTGCAAAGTCCAGTATCTTTGAAAGGTAGTAGTAACTTATATTTATTTCTCAGCATTTTTATTAGAAAAGATTTTTGCTAAGAAAAAGAAGCTTTCCTAAGAAGACTATCACCTGTGTTGTTTGCAGCAAGTATTTGAAATATAACAATAAAAAAGTTCTGAAGCTACGGAATTGCCTTTTTTTTTTTGTCTCTTAAAATTCCATTCATGTTTAGCTGAGGTATCAGTTTCCATTTTTTCATCACTTGTTTTTTAAGGGAAAAGTTAGCATTTTGCAAAAGTGCTATTTGACGGTGAACATTTTAAAGGTCTAGACCCAGACTGTTACCAACACAACAGTAGATAAAATAGCAGGAGCAGTACTTAAAATGCCTAGGAATGAGAAGAACGCACAGGAATTTGGCTAGGTTTGTATTTTCTGATCACCTTGTCTAACACCATTGGGCTAGAAGTCACTTTCCATAGGCAACTGATGGACTTAACACCAGTATAATAGTTCCCATGCTTCAAATCTCTGTTGCAATGGTTAAGGAGCTATGGGAGAGACATTGTAATTGTACCTAATGAAAATTTAAAACGAATAATATTTTACCAGTTAAATTAAAGTCTTATGTTAAAAGGCTGCTATTTGTTTATAGAAATCAAGCCCTAGACAGAATGCCAAATTCATGGTGGCCAAGAGTCCTTGATGCAGGCCTTATACATGTGCTATGATATGCAAAACTATATGCAAAGAACTGCCTCTTTCAGCCCTATGTCCGCACAGAGGTGGAGTAGAATTAACATCATGTGGATGATTCCATGTCTGGCATTGCCTGGCTGCTTCATTTTGCACCACAGATAACTTCTTTTTAAATACAGGATTTTTGTGGTAATCATAGTAATTAGAAATAGGTGGTTGCATTTTTATGCATTTATCAACTATTTGAAGATATTTATCATCTGTCTGACATTTCATAGCGTAGTGATGAATTGTAGAGGATCACTGAATAATAAAATTTTTCTTATTTATGTTGCCTGCTTCCCCAGACATCTTCATTAAAAAAAACCAAAAAACCCACCTCATTCCTGCAGAGATGGTTCCTTATTCCTGGGATGTGTTTCAAAAGAGCTCACTCAGGGACAAAGGTCCTCCCATGAAGAGCCGCTTGCAGGATAGATGCTTTTGATTGTGCATTTTATAGAGAGAATATTTCCTCCATAGCACTTTGATAACAGCCTGGCACACTTCAAAAGTTATGGCAATATAAATGAGGAAAATAAATCAAAGGCATTTTGGGAAACTAGATTCTTTGAGTATAAATTTTGCCTTTGGATATTATGAGGGCACAAAACTAAAATGGATGCCAGAAGAAGTGTGGTGTGAGTATCCACAGGAAGTATTCAGCCTTTAAATTATTCATCGCACACAGCAATTAGTTAAACAACAAACATTTTTTTAGCCATTACTCAAAGTGTAAAATAACCTTTAATAAACTCTAAGGAAACACAGAATATCCAGCATGATACATACCTACCTTTTTAAGCAGGCTCTCCTGAAATACTCATAGCGTGGATTACAACTTGTTACTGAAGAGAAGAGCAAGTTGTTTGTACACTAACGAGTTTGTTCAGTCTATGTGTAAAGTATACTAACATAAATTGGAACTATGCAGATATATTGAGAGGAAAATAAAGACTATTCATTATTTCAAAATTCAGATGAGATGTTCTCCCTTTTAATGATATACATCAGTGTGCTGCAAATAGGATAATAAAACCTGAACTACCAATGGAAGCTTCAGTTGAAAAGAGCAACTTGCTTATGGTCCTTTAGTGGCTCAAAGCAGAGTAGTGGCTCAAAGAGTAGTGGGTGGGATGGTCTACCTCCCCAAAGTGCTTCACCTGAGCTGTCTCACCCCACTGCAGGGCCACCTGTCCTTCACACACAGGCTAAAGCATTCACCCACCCAGGGAACTGCCTGGACTTCTTCAGCTGAGCTCCTCTGCATCATTTTTACATCATCAGTCAAGTGACTCTGCTTAAGATTAACTCACCATTTTTAATAAAAAGTAATTTTACTCAAGCTATTAACAAGGAGCAGCCTGTAAGTTATACATTTATATGAAGTGAAGCAAATCACCTACAGCGCCTGAGAAAAAATGATTTCCTAATTATTTTTACACAAGAGAAGAATGTGTGGGGATGGATAGGGAGAGAGGCTGTTTCACAAAGGGATCCAAAGTAAATTCACTGCATAATTTAGAATTGTATTAATATTTCCTCCACCTATCTTCTTTGACATCTTGATATCTTTGATAGAGGACAAAAGAGTTGTAAATATGCCAATAAAAATCAAATTTGCTGTCTAGTTATCTAAAGCATTAACCAGTAGAGTAGCAAAAGGGTCCATTTTCTGTTATTTTACCCCTGGATCTTTTTTATTCTTGTCTGCATTTCCTGTTTCTTCATCTTCTGGTTAAAGCCTCAGCTCTGTGTAATCACTAATAAAGATACAGCCCCAGTCCTGAAGAGTTTATATTCTAATTTAAGATGAACTCCAACAAGAGAATACCAGACAGCAAGAAGGAAGCAAAGGCTAAAGCAAGACCCTGACTAAACACACATAAGTATTACTGTTTCTGTGCACAGTTTGGTGGGTACCTCCCTCTCCCCTTTTAAAGAATAAAGATACACAGGAGCAAAACTGAGACATCTTTATACAATGAGAGGAATGCAAAAGTAAAACAGCCAATAGCACAAGAAAAAGAATAGGGCCCTTCACTCTCTTCTTCTCATCCTTGGGTTTGGAAATAAAGTTACAAACTAATTTTATTTATTCTGCTGTTCAAATTCAGGCTGAATGGGTGTTCAAGCACTCACAACTCAGACATGCTAGAGTAATTTTCTCTACAGGCTGTGCTTTCTTACTAACAGGCAGAGTAGGTGCTTTTTCTGCTGCATTTGTTCAATTAATTACAGATGTGTTTTCTCTGGGAAATATCCTAAATGCTTTTTTCCGCAGACAGTTTGTAAATCACAAACCTATAACCCACAGTGTTCAAGTCTCCTACTTAAAAAGGCTCAGACCTCTCACGTTTTCCTGTAAAAATAAAGTTTAACAAGTACCTCAGTTTTCAGTTACTGAACTATTAAACTCCGTATTTTTTTCTTCCATGTGTTGTGTTATCTCAGGTCCTAGAAAAAGATGCTGGTATTTACAAGCCCATATTATGTTTTTTCTTAGGAAAGGTCAATCATTCTAAGATATTCAATGATTTTACTGACTATGTAGGAGATCTTATTGATTATACCTTGGGATAATATTTATATTTTTTTCTTTATCTATTTATTCACTGCATTACAGATGCTTTAAAGCCAATTATCAGAGTTAATACCAAAAAGGTGAGCAATCTCATTGCTTACCTTCTGTGTATAGGTTTTCTTTCACTTTTACAAATAATGATTTATACAAAGTCACCAAGACAGCTATTGCTTCCATTGTGGAGTTTATTATCTCCAAGATGAGCAGACAAGTCATTAAGCTCTCATAGAAGGATTAGCGTACAGAAAGATCACTGCATTGTGATTTTCTGGTTACATGGTTCAATACAATGATGGTTTAAGGAAGTAAAAGCCAATTTTAGCACCGTCATTATAGAACACTGTATGTCGTCAATAGGCAGTTATAAATACTATCTCCAATACGAGTTACTTCTCCATAAAGGGGTTATTCTATCATGTACCAATGGGATCAGTAATACATGAAAATGATTTGTGATGAATGGGTTTAGGATTTATCTTTCATATTACCTAAAAATATTTCTTCAATTATATCTTTTAATCTAGAAGTTCTGTAACACGGCAAACTTCCTCTTGAAGGTTCTTTTCATGTTCGTGTACATTTTCACTTAACAGATGAGTTTTCAGAAATAACCAACCTAATTAATCTCTTCTTAAGGATGGAATGCTGGATGCTTTGCTGCAGCATTAATTTGAAATACATCTTGCACCTTGCACTGGAGATGCCCTCTCTGGCACATTCTGTGACAAATTAGTCGTGTCCATTCCAAAACAGAAATATAACCTCTAGAATTCTCCCATTTTATAATGAGAGTAAAAAGGAGGAAATAAAACATCTTTTGCTGGGTCTTATGCCTAACTTGGTATATAAGCATTCAAAACACTGCTCTGTTCTGCAAGACACTCAGGGTTGGGACCTCATTTGATCATAGGTTTTGGCAATCAAAAAAAAATATCTGTATTGCTCAATGAAAACCAATTTTTCTTGCCCAATGGGAAAAATTTCAATAGCTCCAGCACTGTCCACCACACCCTGGCAGCCAAGATATGCCAAAGAGGGACCTGGCAAAGAGCATGTGGCCGGGGAATTGCAAGGAATGGGATCTGAGTATCACCACTCTTGAGTACATCATATATACTGGACTACCAAGCTTTAAAAATTGTAAGTGTTCAGAAGAAAATGAGTCAACTATTGCCTTTTGTTATAGTCCATATAATAAAAAAATTCCATGCTTCTGTTATAGACCATATAGCTCATGTGATGTGTAAGATATGTTCCTTATGGACCAACATGTCACGTGGTACTTTGATAACTCTGGAACATGGGACTCACCCTGATCAAAAGGAAGGGGTAAAATAAACACAGTGTACTTATCCTGGGGGTTGGAGGTAAAACGGGGCGAACTAAAGCCTTCCATTCAGAATTCTGTGCTCTAGGAGTACAGCACAGCTTTCTGGAAAATAGCTAAGGTGGCAGAGCTTCACCTGGGACTTTAGGGTAATCTGACAGAATATAAGGAATTCAGATTTAGGATGTGAAAATAGGTATATGTTTTGTGACAAAGAGCTCGCCTTCTCTGCAGACACAAGCAGGAACTGCTCAGAAAGGCAATGCTCTGCAAGAGAAGTCAAATTGTGCAGGACAGTAGGCAAGTGTTTAGACGAGATGCTTGGACATGATGAGGAAAAGATTGTGAGATTCATAACCTTCAAGAGAGTTTTTCTGTGTAAAACAATCAATCTTCAGCAGCTGAGGGAAAGTTATGGTAGAACACATGCACAGGAGCTCCCAAAGTTCTACCCAGAGAGACTATATCAGGCTGTAGGGCTGAAAAAATCAAGCTACTTAGAAGTAGATGTGGACAGAAACTGGCAGTAAACTAATGGAGCATGTATCTGGAACGCATTATACGACTTTTTTACCTGCAGTAGAAAGTTCTTGATGAACCAGGAGGTCGTGTTCTTTTTCCATTCCCCATTATTTCTAAAAGATCCAAAGATCCTCTTTATATATCACTTTTTCAGATTTGTTTTTGAGCCAGACAGGGTTTTATTTTGATGTTTTCACATAGATAGTTGTACAGCTTTTTAAGGAACAAAGCTACAGTAATATCAGCCAAAACCTTGGAGATTACTGTGAGAATCTCTCATTCCTACTGAAAGTCCTGTTTTGAAAATGTAGTTTGAAAATGTAGGCACCATATTTATCTTTAAGTGTGCACATTTTGCAAAGCTCAAGAACCTTTCTTTGCCATCTGCTTGACTGGATGATCATTTTAGGTAAAATATTATTCTGTAATAAATATGAAAGCAACTTCTCCTTCATTTCACAGATTATATTTTGTTAGGGGAAAAAGCACAAGGAAGACTAGTTGTGTATGCTTAAGAAAATGTTTGATGGAGCACTTTATTTGTTTCCTACTTGATTCCCATTCCACAGCCAGTGTTGTAGCCTGTCTTCAAGTCCTAATTTAATCCTAATTCATATATCCAATAAGAACCATATCTAAGATTGGTCTAAACTCATAGAGATAGAGAAACTGAAGTTCATTCAAATCTTATCTTCCACCACTGACTGCAGAAATACACACTTACACATAATTTAGGTGCTACAATTAGGTTATGAGATAAAAGAATTCCAGTTTATCTGTTCTATATCTGCACAAAGTAGTTAGACATGCTGCTGTTTTGTGAAAGGAGTCTTTGACCAGACATTTTTGACCCATGGTAAATTTATTGACTTCCAGAAGCGTGTGCCACAGCTAATTTAGTCAGTGGCAAGTAATTTATCACTAGCCAGTTCACCAGCATCCAGTGGCCTAAAATGATGGGGTTCTAATTAAATATTAAAAATTAACAGAGAAAAGCTGTATTTAATAAAACTTCCCTCTGCAGTAGGCCAAGATGTATGAATTAATAGATTCTAAACCCAGGAGGGGCTATTATGGTAATCTAGTCTGACTTTGTAGGTAACATAGGCTAAAGAGCATCAAAATTCTTGCATTTAGTCAGCAAATGTTTTGACAACGGGAGTTCTTTTAAAAAAAAAAGATATTCTATACTGATTTAAAGACCTCTAGAGTGGAGAATCTACTACATCTTGGTACGTTGTTGCAGTAGTTAATTATTCTCATTCCTAAGAAAGTGTGTCTAACTTATTTTTGTCAAAATTTAGCTTCCAACCATTTGAGTGGTTTATGCCTTTGTCTGCTAGATTAAAGTGCAGCTAGGTCTGATTCACACAGGTACTTGATTAAGTCCTCTCTTAAACAACTGAAGAGATGGGTTTTAAACAGCCATTTTGAAGTGAATGAGTAATAAACTGAAAGTTTTACGCAAATTTTTGCTCTTGGTAGTGTTATGTTTTTTAAAACTGGAAAAGTTAAACATGTCATCAAATATACCTTTATATGTAATCACCGACAGTAATTCAAAAGTGGCCTGAGCTTTGTTGTAACTTTTCTATTTATTATGTTATTTTCTCCTCTTCTTTAATATCAAGCCTGTAACCATTTTTAAAAAGCATACCAAATGTTATACAGCAAAGAATAAGCAGTTAATGTCTTAAATTCATTTTTCTACACTCATTTAAAACTTTTTACTTTTTATATTTTCAATAAAATGATGCTCTTATGAGTCAGAACTTTAAGACCATATTATTACAAAGAGTAAATTTTATAAGCATATAGGTTGCATTGGATTTTTTCAAGTGTTCATTGTGTTTACCATGAAGAGATACTGATTTTAAAAGTGGGGCTTATTATGATGTTGGAAATATTTGGAAGACTTGAGAAAAGGGTACTTTTGTAAAAGCTTGATTGTCAGTGGAAAGATGTCTAATGTGTGCTAAAAATTAACAGGTTATTTAAGGCCCAAATTGATTCTTCTAGGCTCTTAAGATATACTGAGCTTGGTAAGTGTTCATCACTAAATATTCTGCAGCAGTGCTTATAGTGTATAATGAATAACACTCAGCAGTGATAGCACAACATCATCCTTATTCCTTCAGTGCAAGTTTTTCTCAATTCATTCATCATTTCTTCCAGCTTTTTACAGTTACTCCATAAAATCAGCCACACTCTATGTTCAACAAAAAGGTTATCAAAAATAGAAATGTCTTGAATGTTAAATTTGTTTAGTAAGTATCAGAGATCTATGAATATGGAGTACTTGAGTTTATCATATAGAGTATAGAAATATCCAAAAGGGACCAAGATCTGTCAAATCAAATGGAAAACCAAATTATATGTCCCCAAGCTAGGAAACTCTTACAGCAATTCACATTCTTGTTTGGGTTTTTTACTGCTGGCACTTCAGTAGTCCATGTTCTCTAATATTAGTGCTTTAGTTTTGGGAAGGTACTAGGTTTTTAATGCAGCTATTTAACACAAGTTCTGAAATTTTTTTTTCCAGCAACATTATTAACCTGTTTCACTTTTTGGTTACACACATCTTGGCTGTCTTGATATTGTCTAAATCTAACCCAAGCAGGAGACTAACAGAATTATGGATTATGTCCCTTAGATATTTAAATTGGCAAATGGCTTTTAAACCTTTCTCGAAACAAAAGGAATTTTAGGGTATATGAGATAAATTTGCAGTCTCAGCCACAGCTGATAAATACAATAAAAATTGCAAAAAAGAATTCTTACAGAAAACATAAAGCAATGGTGTTAGTAAACAATAAACAACATTAAATTAGTTATACACTAAAAGTGTAGAGACTGAATTAAGATAAAGTGAAAACATCTAACTGCTCAAAGACCAAGAATCATAAAAGTCAAAGTTAATATAGTTTGTCTTGCAGCTGTAGAGTAGCCCAGTAGTCACTGAAAAAGATCATTAATTTTCATGCAATTAAATATAATTAATAAGACACCCCAGGAGTGTGTGTTCCTGAGAGATAATGTCAGCCCTTGGGTGTGACCTACCGTGTGATGTTATCCCAGCATGGCTCAAATTCCATACTCCTCCTGAGCTAATAAAATTAAGTTTTCTTTCTAAAGACTACTTTGGTAACTTTGGTTATTGACTTTCATCCCCATGATCTGCAACACTAATATCACAATCGGTATGAATATGAAAAAGAACACGGATGACAAACTGATCACAAATTAAATTAGCAGTAGAGGGGGAAGTCAAACCATGGGCAGCATACGTTATGCACTAGCAGAGCCCCAGAGAAATATCTGAAAACAAAGCAACAGAAAAAGAGGCTTAATAAGCCAGTTACAAGACCTATATGATGCATCTATCACAGTTAATCAAAGATTGGAACAAGTATCACCTGAAACCATTGACAATACAGGAGTGCCTAATTATGCACTAGCAAAATCCAAAACCTCACTGAGAACTCAAGGCTTACAGGTAGCATGCTGCTGAGGATGCCCTTCAGAGCCCTCTGCAGTTAAGGATCACTTACCTTCTACTTTATATGTGAAAAGGAAATACACATGTGGCTGGAGATTTTGAAGGATGAGCTGCATGCTGGTTTGAGTAGCAAGAAAAAGGTGGAGGAAAGGGGAGAATGATGGCAGGAAATACTAAGATGACAAAGAATGGTTCTCAGAAAGGTCCTCTGGGTATCTAGGTGATCTGGGTATCTTTCTGTGATACCACAAGGGATGTGGAAGTTGGAAAATGAGGCAAGGTATCATAGAAATTATTGCTGTTTCACTGGCAAGTTGCAAAATGGTATTAGACTTATGGAACAATAAACCTATAAAGGAACCGTAAAGCTGGTCATTCAAGAAGTTCAGTAGCATTTATAGTTGACTGAATCTAAGGTGACCTCACTAAAACAGAACTTCAGAAGGAATAAATTTTGGGCCTCAGACCCAACATTATGGAGCTTGTTAAGCAGCTGTGCCATGTCGTGTCGAAGCTGTGAAGCAATGTTATGTGGACCATCCCCCTAGCAGCCAAGCGTTTGGTGATGTAGGCATGAGGCATTACATTACTTCTGAAATCACAGTGAAAATGCTGAAAAATTACCTAAATTTTGAACCTTCCCCAACAGTATTTAAACCAGCTCAAAACAACATAATTTTAATGACAAATCACTTTCTCTCTATACACGTTCCAGAATTTTTCAGTGGTTAGAATGTAAAAGAATCTTCTATTCCTGTACACCGAAATTCAGAAAGAGTTCAGATTCCGGCTTTATCTCTCAAGCATCTGTAGTACTTGTGAATCTTGTTCACTGTGATATATTTGATTGCAATGACATTCTCCTTCAGAGTATATACGGTTATGTTTCATGTTCTCGTCATTAACATATCCCTGCCTTATTATGTATGGCCTATCCAAAGGATTTCCTCTCTGCCTGTGAAATGCTCCATTCCAGCAGACTACAAAATAAACCTCTTATGGAGGACTTTGAACAGGTTTGAAGGAGCCACATAGTTAGCTGGGAAGCGGATCATGTTAATGGTGGAGAGACTCAGCGGAACTGTATTTATTACAATGTTAGTTGTATGAATGTGCTTACAGCCTTAGGCATAGGGATCTGTTATTACTGTAAATTCTAGAAAAAAACCCATTGTTTCTCATTTAAAAATCCAAAATTCATAACTGCAACAAAGGATTTAGATCAACTTTTAACTAATAGAATCTCTGCTTTCCTCTCATTGTAAAGAAATCATTGGAAATAACCAAATCCCCTGTATCTATAGACAGCATATTTGAAAACATTCTTTTGGTAACAAATGATGTCCCAGTTTTTCTAGAAGAGATCTACTGTCCCTATTTTATTTCTTTTTATATGGGTCACTTTAGCCCAGGTTTCAAACCCTTATCAAACATCACAGAAATGGCAACTCAGTCATCTTATCCTTCAAAACTCTACAAGGAAAGAATTTTTTCTACAAGAGGCAGGTTTAGGTTTCCAAATCTTTAGAACAGCTTTTCAGCTTCATACAAATGAAATCTGTTGGGAAAAAAACAAAAACAACAACCCAAAAAAACAAAGGAAGGTTTAAAAAAGCAAATTAAATTAGATCTCTGCTACAGCCTCCACTGCATATGTCCGCTCAGGCGGTCTGCCAAGAGTATTTTAATATAATAGTCATTCATCCATAGACCCATAACTGGTATATGCAATTACATAATGCTTCTAATGACTCTGTTTGTTGCTTATCTAATCCCTGTAGCTTGTGGTGGTGAAAAGAAGGTGTTCCCAATTGACACCTGGTGTTGAGCAAGGAGGAGACTGGTCCAGAGCTGCTTTAAAACTCCAGATAAACGAAGGGGAGGAAGACTTCTGACAGCACCAAGATGAAATGGGGGATCATATTAATGGAGAACAAAAGAAAAGATCAAACAGGCCAGGTCTTGTTTGCATTTTGAATATTTGAAAATTTTTCCTTTCCATTAAAAGTTAGGCTTGTAGTTAAACAAATGTTGTCTTTTTGTTTTTGTTTTTTTTTCATGATAAAGCAACCACAGCTGACATCCTTCCAAGAAAAGTGGCTAATTGAGAGCCAGTAAATATCATGAGCAGGTGAGTGGGAAGTGGCCCATGCAGTAAAAGTTTGTTAGAGGTCTACTTCCAAAACACAGCAGGGTTGGGAGATTAAAATATGCACATGAGATGATGACTCATTATTATTACTTTCCCAAGTATAAGCTATATTATCTCCTTTGACATCTTGTCCATCCTGATGTTTCAAATTTATTTGGGATAAGGACTGATTATAACCTTTTGGAGGGCAAGGGGGTGGGGAAGTATTATTTGCATGAATACCCACGGTTTTATTTCATTTCTATGGGGTTCTAAGTGGGAGTTTAAGACAATGTTTGTGAAACATTAGATAATCTCTAATCTTTTAAATTCTGTTCTTTTAAGAGTTAAATTTATATATTGCAGCCCTTATCCTCAGATCACAGTGTACCCACTGCTCAAGTAACCCTTCTAGCAGCAGAAACTGAATGTCCTATTTCAATTATTAACACAGTTTTAGGAGTTTTATGGCCTCTTTTTGATTTTTCTAGAGCTAGGATCATTAATGTGAGATTAGCACATTTTTATACGACGACTATAGAAAGCCTTTTTGTTCAGGCAAAAGGTCAAAGCAAAAGTCAGTGTCTGATATGTTTGTTTGCTTGTCTCTTCAGCAGAGTTAATTCATCTTCTGTAAAACAAAATGACTATTTCATGAGGAAGTAGTATGCTGATAAAAAAAGAGATCTTGGGAAGGTAAGATGGATGTGTATGTTACATCTGAGAGATAAACACTCAAAGAAGATTCAAACACAAGGCTGTCTGCCTGAGTCTTGACTGGCCACCAGCTGTTAGGTATGAAGAATACCAACTTCCACCACCAAAGTGGAGGTGGCACCTCCCATCCTCTCCCCACTTCCCAGATGATCGGGTATTTCCTTATGGATGAACAGCTATGCAATGCTCTGTGCCTGGGTGAACTGGGAAGCAAGGGTAAAATTTACCTTGGATTTAAATAGACTGCCATTACTTCTCCTCACAGAAATGTACAAAACTAATGAGAGAGGTACTTTATTCACTCCAATGGGGAATATATGTTATGTATATTACAAAGAAAATGCCAATTACTGGTATATGCCTTTGTTTTCGTCTCTCAGGGTGTTTCTTTTTTAAGGTTTCCAGAATTACAGGTTTTAGCTCAATCCAAGAAGCACATTGTTTCTTAAAACCAAGAAATGTTTTAAAAAATAACATTTTTGCCTGAATCCCTCTCTCATGTCAAGTAACAAGCTAGAGCAACTCCTCTAGCATAAATGAGTTACTCTAAGCTTTGTCCAGGACCAAGCATCCATTTGTGCTTACAGTTATTTATAAATAGATCCCTCCTTTAAGCTGTTTCTAGGATGGCACTATATTTTCAGGAAGAAAAGAGTGCCAGGTTCTTGTTCTACCTCCTGAAAACTAATCAAAGTCTCTTTCTCAGTGACCACAGCCTCTGGCACTCACAATATGCTTCCGCAGTTGGGCAACGGGCAAGATGAAACCCCTGTTTGGTGAGCGAACCGTGGCTGTCTCACGTGTCCTCCATCTGCCTCTCCTCACCAGCTGTGCTTGGGGCCCTCAGGCAGGGACGGAAGAACCGGATGCACATAAGGTATCTCTTCAGAATGACCAATTGCAAATAATTGTGCTTGGGTTCTCTAGGAGACAGAGACGGAAGACAGATGCACTATTCAGCTGTCCCCCATCAAGGCCCCCACGCATGGGAAGAGTGGAAGTGCTCCTCAGATGCAGAAGAAAGAAAAGAGAGAGAGTCCATACTCTGGGCCCCTCCTTGGCTCCCACAAAACTGTAGCCAAAGGAGCCTGACAGTTATCATTCCCTCTTTTGGGTTCCTGTCAAGCTCTGTATTTCCCAGTCGTTGGCACGGACAGGCTGACAAACACCAGGCCTGCTATTTATTCCATCAGCTACCAAATGGGTTTGAACACACATTTCCTTCAGCATGTCTTCCTCTCAGCCTCAAAGACGGAGCTGCTGTGAAGTTCAGTACATTTAAGATGACTATAGATGGTGAGGAAGGGTAGAATTTGTCACAGATGATCACATTCATTTTGCAAAAATAAGTTTATCGTACTTGGCATAGCAATAAGAAAGCATAGCTAGCTGGCCAGTCAGCCCTAAGAAAAAGTGAGCAGCATCTGTTTAAGTCTCTGAAGTAACACAATCCATGCATGGCATTAGGTTATGTTGCATCATTTAACACAACATAAACCTCACTCACCTTTTCCTCCCTTCTATTGCTACTTTCTTCCAGTTTGTTCTCACTCTAAGTGGCTGCAAAAATGCTTAAGTGTCTTTGCTGCTTCAAATTCCTGCTTTTTTTTTTTCCCCTCTGACTTCTTCACTTCATCTTTTTCCTATGCTGTCTTTCTGGGAACCATTGCACCCACATCCAGGAAGCGTTCTCTCCCTTCTGCATCTCGTTGAAAGACATTTTGTGGGTTTTTTTGACCAAAGTGCTGTACAAAGCTAATTGTATTGTTATGCCAGAGACATTCCCATACAAAAAGAAGCACAAATCATATTTAATCAAATTTAATGAAAGATTGCCATCAGGTGTCTAAATGTCTCACTTGCCTGCTTAGTTGAGTTATGGCAAACAATGGTACCCAGAAACTTAACGTATATAATAATTCAACATTTTTTTATTATGTGGACCTACTTTGTGCCAGCTCTATTGAACTAATTTACAATAATGGGACTGAAAACACCCTAATTCAAATATAAAATAGGAAGAAATATTTCTTTATTTTTCTTGTTTCAGAATGATTGTTTCATTTAGAAATATTAATAAGCTGATAACTGAGTCTCTTCATTATAATATAATGCTCAGTTGCATTGGGAGCTATTCTTTATTCAGTGGGTTACACACTAGTGTATCATGGGGAGAGGAGATGTATTAGCCTGTATTCAGAGCTGGTATAAAAAAAATGAAACTGTAGGGTAATGGAATTGCATCTTTTATACTAGTGCTGCTGTTTGAAAATGGAAGGACAAGTTTTAAATGGGAAATTCTAAGCAGTATCTGCTAGAAAAGTCACATCCACATTTACCCAGGTCCCTCTCTGCCTGGCCATGCAGTTGGGGTACATCAGCTAAGCAGTTCCTAATACTACTGATTCAAAATAGAAGGGCCATTAGAAATCGTGCTTGTCTGTGTAGCTGTATGGCTTCTGGAATCTGTTTCTGACACCCCAAATATTTTTTTATTTCTTTTCCAGCAATAAACTCTGCTGCTAAACACTTTTCAAAGTAGTATAGTGTGGGTGATGAACAAAGGCAGAGATAAAATGATGAAGGGGATGAACCAAAAAAAGAATGACCACAAGATTGCTGGAGTTAAGCCCATTCACATCCTATGTTTTCAGCGTATAGGGATGATCTGCACTGAGGAATGCTGCACCCAGAGGTCTACCCAGCAGAGTCAGAGCGACACAGACACTGCAGAGGTGTACGGCACGAACAGTAGCTGCATATGAGAAGCAGCCGCTCACTGCTCTTCCAGAGTTAATTAGCTCTTCTCTTCAAATGAGCTAATTAGCCTGAGCACAGCCCTGCACTGACACAACCATACCAGTCCTGGAGCTGACTCATTAGCTGGCTTGATATCCTCTTCTTTCACTAATGTGGATACTCGCACAGCTCTGAAGAAAAGTGTGTCCCGGTAGTTAGGTACTAGCTTCTGCACTAATTAGTATCTGAACGTTTTATAAAACGTGGAACAATTTCAAGAGGAAAAAAAAACAAATAATCAGTGTCCCAAAGCTTAGTGGTTAGAGCAGCCACCTAGAAAGAGGGTGGAAAGCAGGTCAAATCCCTGTTTTCACAAATAGGTGTAGGTAACTCCCCCTTCTGATTCTAAGTTAATTCTTTCACAGTTATCCAGAATGCTCTCAAAAGGTATCCTTTGTAGAACCTGAAATAAAGAGAGTGGTGTGGTTTTTTGTTTTTTTTTTCTTTAAAATTCTTAGTTCTTCCACTAAACCAAAATTCAATTACCAGCAGAGCCCTAATAGCAAACACAGATTATTGACTGCACTTGAGGCCAACCGCAATGAACTACTGCCTGAGGGTTAAAGCCGTTCCTAGGATTAGGTAATATTGCCTGAAGCCAATCGAAAGGAGAGCTTTAATACCTTTGGGCAATAGTTTACTGCAATTTCCCTCAGACCCAGTCAGTGATTAATTAACCTTTTAGAATCTTCTGGGTTAATGGAAAGTTTGCGCTGGAAAGCTCCGCAGATTGAAACATGAACTGAGATCATCATCAGCAATAGCAGAATAGACATGGTATTGGTAGATGAACCTCTGTTTTCAGTGGCTGCTAGGCTGTTGCTTCAGCCTGAGGGCAGTAATATGCCCTAGTCATAGTCCAATGAGCTCATGTGAAGTTATCTCAACCACTAAGAAAGGTTTTTACATGTATAAAAAACCCACTGTTTATCTTATAACTGATAATTATCTAAAACCAACTCAGTGTGAATTCTATGTGTTTTCAACCCGTTTTCAAACTCAGTGTGAATTCTATGTGTTTTCAACCAACACGGGTACAAAAGAGTTGGGAAATTGCTACATGAGAGATATATAGAATCACAACAAGGAACTCAAATGAAGAAATGCTGATCCATATTTCTATTCACCTCAAACCTTGTGGATATTTGGACATCAATGTCAGCTGTGTCCAATATAAAGAAAGATGTTTGTGAGTTGTATTTGAGTAATTGCATGCCTACCAAACCCTGGGTTTGTCTGGGTAAATAAGCTTTTGGGGTAAGACCAAACTCAAAGCATGTAGTGGGAAAGTAATCGCACTACTTAATAAAAGCATCTTCAAAAGATTATCAGCTCAACAAGTGTCAAGAATAAGTGAAGAAACACAATCCTACCAGGTGCCTGCTGGCTGTCAGTAGCACGCTTATGGAAGAGTTCGGCATCCCCAAGTTCTGAAACTGCTACAAGTTAAGAGACTGTATTAAATGCAGGCCACTTCCAAATCCCTAAAGCCAGCACTGCAGCAAGACATTTAAATGATGACACAATGAGTTACAGTCTGCCAGCTTGGCACAGATTCAAAGTGGCAGCAGCTGAGGTGTGCTTTAAAAATAGGGATTTTTTTAATTGGATCCAAAATCAATTAAAATCCCATTAGAAACATAATTGTAGTGATACAAATCATAAAATAATATCTTTTACAATAAACTATAAAACTGAGGAAGCTTACATAATTAATACTATCTGTGGCACAGATAGACCCATACCTTTCAATCACGTACAACCTACATGTCAAGAGAATGCCTTTGAAAAGTGGAGAGCGCAATTTCCACAGGAGGTCAACACGTATGCCGTAGGATTCCGGGTGTGTTTCCTTGATTTCCCTCCCCTACTCAAAGCCCCAGATCATACATAGCTTTTGGAGATTAAATGCCAGCAAATCTAGATTGTAAAACAATGAGACGTGCAACATGACGGTGGCAGTCGATTCAGCAAAGCGGCTGGTGGCCCATCCATCACATTTTTGATCCCTGGATGAGAAAATAACCAGCCAATTTTCTGCCGGTGTAAAGTCAGTGCATGTCTTAGGCAATGAAATTGTGCCCCTTTATGTTTGGAATGAATGTGCTTTAATTGCTTTTGGACCGGAAATTAAGGGTGCAGGTAAAAAAAAAAAAAAAAAGAAAAAAGCCAACATCACTTATGCCAAATATCAAGATTAAATTTTTAGTTTATTTCGGCATTAATTCCAGTTTTCCTGAGCTGTCAGCCTTGCTTAGCCTCTTTAAGTGAAGCCACCCCCATAGTTTCAAGTGCTGGCACTCGGCTCTTACACAGCGTGCTCCAGGCAAGGCTGGATTATTATCTGTTTATTCTTGTGGGCTTCTAGTGCTTTATGGTGGCGTTTGGACCTATGGTGAGTAAATTAATGACCCGACCATTATTCCAAAGAGCTCAAATGAGAAAGACACCTTTAAAAACAACTCTTCAGATTTATACTGAACTTAGCTTTTCAGTTTCCCCCTCGCTAATCTTGTTTTATACAGCATTTTTTTAAACAATATTGCATTAGTAAAAGCTGCCAGTCACAATAAATTATCAAGTTTTTTTTATTATTATTTTGCAATGATGCTTTAAATACATATTCCTGTAAAGATTAAGTGTATAATTTAATTGTCCTTGTATCAGATGAAAAAACCATGATTCCCCACAGCAGCCTATTGACTCCTTCAACCTTGCCTCTTGAAACCTTACTGAACGCAGAAGCTGATACTGCAGGTTTTATATTTATAATGATTAATTAATTCTGCACTAAGCAATGTTCCTGACTGCAAGAACAAAATCCACTTTAGAAAACATAAATGACAGCTTGCCTAAAATAATTAACACCAGTGCTGATAGAATTGGGATGTTCTCCCTCTGCTTTACACTGGCGTATTTGAGAGAATTTAATTACTAATATTTCTGACTAGCAGAAGAATTGCATTAAAGGAGCACTTGATGTGGCTGGATTGAAAACTCATATAAAACATGTTACAGAAATATAATGCAGATGGGATAAACCCTGGTTAAAAACGAAGATATAATTAACCCACAGTTGAGCATACAAGAATATTTCCTTTTTTTTTTTTTTTTGAGGAAACCAGATCATGTCCAAAATAACCTGCATGAAATCTTTCTTAGCCTGGAAAGGACCATCCTTCCTCCCCAGCTGCAGGAGGAACTCTGCTTGCTCTTCATTAGGGATGGAATTTGGCCCTTAGCATGCTGAATAATGTAAACCTACGTGTTACTTTGCATGAGGCCTTGAAACGGGCCAACTCTTCCCTGGAAGGGGGCAGTGGGTGTTTTCTGTGGGCGAGATGGCTTTATCTGCCAATTCTAGCGTCATGTAGCTGCTTACAGAATTTATTAACTTCAAATTGAAAGCTTAGGTGACTGGTTCCTGTGACATAAACAAATGTGGCATAAGAGTCTGCAGCATTTTCCTTTGAATTGCTGGGAAGATTACATAAAATTATGGTAAACATGTAGACTCTCAGCCGGAGAAAACAGCATAGAGTTATTGTCACACCGTGTCTTAAAAAGTGAGGACTTCTGTGAATAAAATTATATGATAAGGACCATCATGGCTTTCTCCCTCTTAATCCTTGTCGCCTTGCCACCTCCCTATTTTATATATGTATGGTTTAAAAATCTGATTATTGGCAATGAAATTCCTGTGAATCCATCTTCATCCTTCCTTGCAAACCCATATGTAAGTCAGCAGGACAGACACACATCTCCACACTACCTGCCAAGGATACTAGAGTTCCCTGAGTGGAGTTCAGGAACGTTGCCATCCCTCAGAGGTGCAAGTTTACAAATGTGTAAATACCTATGGCATAAAAACTTCTTTTTTCTTACATGTTTTTTTTTTTTTTCATTACATGAAGGACCTGAGATCTGAGTAAGTCAGGTGTTATAATGTGCCCTTCCCGTCACCAGCAGATTTTCAGCACAAATGCCAGCCTTTCTTCCTTTATTGGTTGGGGCTGTCACAGAAAACATCAACTTTATCAAGGACCCAAGTCTGGAAGGGGGAAAGTCCATAAAGATAAAATGAAGAGCCATCTGGCCTATTTTCCAACATGTTCCATTTCCTCTAGTGACTTATAGGCATATGTTTTGCCTCCACACAGCCTTGCTTAAAGGTGCAATTTTGCATTGCCTGTAAACCCGTCCCTCTCACTTGTGAGTGGAAAAAGGGAGAACCAGAAGGCTTGATTTACTGAAACAAATGGAGGCAGATGTAAATTGTCTTCCTAAGGCAGTGCATTCTCTGCACCCTAGGTGGGATTCCTCCTAATAAGTAGCAGGGATTGAAAAGGGCAAGAGAAAGCAATCTGTAACCTCTCTTTAGGTATTCCTGCTTAATACTAATTATTACTTAATAATGCATAGCATTTATATTTCCTTGTAAATGTTAAAAGTGCTGTAAAAGCATTAACTGGTTAATTCTCAGGACACCCTTGAGAGGTGGGCATATGAGTATTATCTTCATTCCATACTTCTTTCCATAATAAGGGAACAATTAAAATGAAATTGATCAGCTAACTTTATAGAGACCCTAATTCCTACAAATAGGAAATAATAGGTCTAAATGAGTATACTTCTGGGTGTTTAAAAGCAGTATTCATCAGCTGGATTACAGCTGATTTTTCAATGTAATTAACTTTGTATCCAAAAATCAACTTTATTGGTTCACTTCTAGTATATTAAGCACAATAGGAGGGATGCCCCATTTTCTCTGGCAATAATCAGGTTCCCTTCAGCCTTGTAATTGATTCAAGCAGGAACCATATTATTGTCTAGTAAAACAGAGCATCCCTCCTATTATCCCTTAAGTAGCAGTCAGTCTGGGAAGAAAACAGTTACAATGATATATGAAGTTAAGACAGATGCCAACTAAATAGATATCTGAGTAAGTAGAAAGAAAGAATTAAATAGTTTGCAGAATCAATAAAGGTACTACTTCGGCTAACCATTGTGCAACTCATCAACTAAACTCTCATTATTATTGTTCATATCCTGAGTGCCCCAATACTATTATGCACTGCACAGACACATCGCAAGCCCAAGAGGCCTCACAATCTAATTTGTCAGCTTTCATTTCTTTCCCACTGTTTTTGTACCCTCTCTCCTGTAATATTCCAGTTCCCTGGATTTTGATATCTCCACATTATTATGCCAGTGCACCCCACTGCCAGAGCATCCGAGGACCGAGAAGGACTGATCCCATTGCCCCCCCCTGTTACACAGGGTCAGGCACAGAGCATTGGGGCAAAACCAGTTTGGTCAGTGTCACTGACATTTATTTGGTTTTTATTCAAATTTTTTGTGCAGGTGACGATGAAAAAAAATACTGTAGTTCTCTTAGGAAACAAGCATGAAGAAAGCAGTGGATTTCTCCCAGGTGAAGGGGTCTTTGAAGGAAGGTGGGTGTTACTGGTACCTAACAGAGCTTAGAGCAAGAAGAATAAGGAAATATGTTTCTCCTGGTAAAGAAGCAGGAATCTGAGAAGTGGTTCACTTTTAGAGTCTGAAATGGAGTCTGTGAGAACTGGATCCACAGCAGGGAGTGACTCCTGCGAGGACTGCTGGGACTACTCCAAGCTAATATTGACCGTGGAAAGCAGGAATCTGACAAGTACTGCTTTAACCACAGTGTAAGGATATGCATTCCTTAATACTGGAACCAGCTTCTCTGCAGTAAGAAGGGATGGTGCACATTTACCTTTTTGGATTCCTACCTCATCAGCTTTGGATAACAGACTCAGAGAAGAGGCAGGTGACGTGGTGGAGCGGCTTTGAGAGGAACCGCACCACTGGTCAGCAAAGAAATCTGTGCCACACGCTCTGGGGCTGCACTTGGGCTCGAATTTGTCACATCTTCACACAATTGCAGCCATAAGCCTAAGTTATGTCCACCATATGTGTTGTCTAATTAGTCCCCTGTGGCTCACAGGTTAAAGAAATCCCAGCTTTCTGGGAGAAAGTAGAGGGTGAGGTTGCTATTGGTGAATAGCCAGTTCTGGGCTCCCCAGTTCAAGAGGGACAGGGAACTACTAAAAAGAGTCCAGCAAAGGGCAACAAAGATGATTCAAGGATTGGAGCATCTCCCTTATGAGGAAAGACTGAGAGAGCTGGGACTCTTTAGTCTGGAGAAGAGAAGGCTGAGGGGAGACCTTATCAATGCCTACAAGTATCTCAAGGGAGGGTTGAAGGAGGAGGGAGCCAGACTCTTTTCAGTGGTTCCCAGTGAGAGGACGAGGGGCAACGGGCACAAGTTGGAACATAAGAGGTTCCACTCAAATATGAGGAGAAACTTCTTCACGGTGAGGATGACAGAGCCCTGGAACAGGCTGCCCAGGGAGGTTGTGGAGTCCCCTTCCTTGGAGATTTTCAAGACCCGCCTGGATGCTCCTGAGTAACATGCTCTAGCTCTAGGCAATCCTGCTTCAGCAGGGGAGTTGGACTAGATGATCTCTATGGTCCCTTCCAACTCTAAACAATTCAGTGAAATTCAGTGAAAACACCTCCCTGTGGGACATGGCTGCAAGATGCTTTGGCCCAGCTGAGCTGTGTGAGTACTTCTCTTACTCTCTGCACTAGTGAGAAATAAAGCACATGAGCCCACCTGAGCCTTTACCCAGCTCCCGAGAGTGGAGGTGAGCAGAGGGCATCCCGCTGAGACCACTCAGGACTTGCTAAGGAAAGCTCCTCTTTGAGGAAAAACGGGCAAATTAGGACAAGCCATCTGCAGTGTCAGTGGTCCTGTTTGACTGTGTATTGGAAAAGCCTCACAAGGCAGACACAGCCCTGGGCTGGGAAGCACCAGCTTCCCTCTCTGAGCTGAGGGGACCGAATGTTTCTGTCCTGATCTGGAGACAGCAGAAGGCTCACGGGGCTGAAGCCCGTGGCTCAGAACTAGTCAGGAGCATGGTAAGGTGTAGATATACTTAACTGCAACTTCTAATGGAGAGGAGGGAGGAAACTACTCCCTTTTCTGTAGATTTGGCAACGTTGCAGTTATACTTATTCTGATCTGTCCCCGAATGGCTTTTATGCTTTTCTTTCTTCTTTGCCCCTCACAATCCCCTCATTGAAAGAAATATCTATCATCTGTTCGTTCTCAAAACAGACTTAAGAGCCATTGTGGGTGGGAAGCAGATGCTAAGGGTGCCAGGGCAGTTATTTTATTTTGCCAGATCTTAAATAAGAGCATGACATGTAAAGGGGGGAAGGAGGAGGCAGGTTTCCTGTTATTTTCTTGCAACTAGATGTATTGCACTTGATCTTTGTAGCTGACATCACTATTTGGCAGAGTTGCACATTTAGGAGGACATTTGAAGTATCTACAGACTTCCCTTCCACTCCCTCCAGGCCAGTAGTTTAGGAGCAAGCAATCAAAGGAAGGAGTTAAAAGACAATTGAATAATATCAGTTCAGCACTGATCTGCAATTTGTGTAATTCAGTCATACCCAACTACCTTAATTTGCTTAACTCAATCCCTGTTGTCTTCTTTTCTCCTTTCAGACATGGTGTGATGGCTGCAGGCATGCAGCCTTCCCACTTCCCTCACTTATCCAGGAGGGCAGGTATATCAGGTTCATTCCACTTGACAAAAAGCTCTATTTAGCATAATTTGGCCCCAAAAGTTCAGATCAGACAGATGAAGACAGCAGGAGGATTACAAGCCCCAAGCCAAAAGACTATTCTTGACGGAACGTAAGACATTGTTATGGTTACTACAGCTAAAATTTCCTTGTTCCTTGACATCATTAAGCATAACAAATGCTGCCCAGAAGGTTCATTGAGTGGGGCGGAACATCAAGAACAATATCTCAGTCTTGCACTTCAACTTAAGAATAAAGAATGATATTTTATTTTGCCTTCCATCTTCTCTGTAATATAGAAGGCTGATTTCTTTCCCATTTCATTTCAGAAGCACCCTTAGTCTGAGACTCTTCTTAAAACCTTGATTATGATTCTAAACAATATCCTTTCATGCTAGTTTTAAGTCATTATTTTAGTGATTGTAACAAATCCTTTCATGGATTTTGCTCTTGGAAGGTTTGGGGTGGTGGTGTTACTCTTAATAAATACAGTTGTAAATAAAAATAAACCAAATATAAATAAAACCTCGATGTTTTAATTTTATTATTTTAAAGTTGCATTATCTACATTTCTTTCTTTGGTTCTGTATTGCCTACATTTTTCCACATTAGTGAATGTTGTTAATTCAAGGATGGAGAAGTTATTATTTGCATTTACTGGTGAATAGAAACTTGGTTAACAAAGTGGGAGACAGACCTTTCTCACCAGAGTGCATAGTTCTCTTAGACTGGTCTGAGAAGTGTCTTGCTCTGAGCATACAAATTGGGCTGTTTCTTCATGTCATCTGTACAAAAGGTCCAGCCAAGAAACCAGACCAGAAGTGCAGTCACTATCACCAAGACATCTGCTTTCCAAAAGACTGATAGTTTTCTCTGTTAAGGAGATTCAGGAAGGCATTTAGTTAAATGTAACCACTGCATCTTCTTTTGGTGTAGAAAACCAGAAAGCTTTCCTGTACGTAGTTTCCCACATTGTTTTCTGGATCCCACTTTAATTTTCAGTATCTAAATTATTTAGGAGCTCTTTCTTCATTGTTCAAAAGTGAAGTTGCCTGTTACCATGCTTGTAACTTACTGTAATACCATTTAAAAGAAATGAGCTAATCTTTTCAAGTATTCAGATGCTCTGTCTGAAAGACTTGGGGATGCCAAATCAGATGACATCATCTACAGAATACAGCTGATGGATTTTCCATGATTTCTTTTTTTCCCTATCACACTTGGAATCTTCTTCTGGAGCAAAGTTATCTGGAATTTTTAAATTTTTTACATGTATTTTTCTGCTTCAGTGGATACTGAAGTGGATAGCACTTTGTCACCAAAGTCACAATAAACCAAAACACCTTTTCCCCACATAGTTCGTGTTTGCTATTTTTGATTGTGGTTTCTTCGATGTCTACCCTCCTACCCACAGAGGGAGCAGTCAACCTGCTCTATAAATACAGAGCTTCTTCCAGTCGTTGGACTAGCAACTGGAAGTGATGGGCAACCAAGTAGCCCAAAGCAAAGCTACAAGGATCTTTCCTGGGAGCAAAGGAAGGGACCTGGAAACTAAGTTGATCCTACTGCAAGTGAAAAGCTATGAAAAAAATAAGTTGTGAGGGACAAGACTGAGCTTATTGGGTACAAAGCGAGGTCGAGCCACGGGCTTCTGATCAAGGAAAGTGCATGAGATGTCCTCCATTCCATTCTTGGAAAACAGATGGGTTGTGCATTTTTTTGAGGGTGAGTGTGGCTAAGTAAACCAGATTATACAAAGAATAGATTTGACTTTTAGCACTGATTTCTTAGCAGAGCAAAAATACATCAGAAAACCACAGCTCCACAAGACCCTGGAAATTGGTAGAAGGGAGCAAAAATCTTAGAAACATTTTTTTTTATTGTAACCTATAATAATACCTGCCATCTTTTCACTGATGCAGCCGGGACCTAGAAGCCTCAGACTCCATTTTACTAAAGCCTCAATAGAGATGTAGTATAGTAAAAAGAAATGAAATGCAGAATAATATTCAGTAAAGCGAGGCCATTGCTGTTTGCTTGCCATTGGTACATAACGGTCTTAATAGAAAAGCTTGAAGTTTTGAGAGAGTTGAGAGAATACGTAGATTCGTATCAGAGGGTACCTCTCATCTCCTTTCCTCCGAGTCTCAGAATTAATAGCGAAGGTGGTTAAATGCAGAGGAGCTCATTAATCTGTCTGCATCTGGAGCGTTTTACACAGATACCATGCAAATCAATGCCTGCGAGGTAGTTAGCATTGTGCTTATGTAAGCAGCACTCTACAGGCACAAAATCCACTCTTCTTCTTTAGCTGCACCCTGTTTGAACTAATATTTATTTAATTTTGTTTAATAGTGTCAGTAGGCAGTCTGAAACTGTTGGCCTTTTTTCTGAGGGAGGTGAGTGAACTGCAACAGCACCGGCAGCTGAAGATTTTTCTTTTTTTCTCTGAAAATTTCCCACTCTGAATGGAGTTTAACGTCTGAAAACACATTTATGCAGAAAATAAATACTGCGCTTTCCCCCTACTTCTCCATGGCTACTGGAAACCCACGTGAAGAGGCAAACTCTTACTGTCACCCTTAATGTGATTAAATGTTTTCTCGCCTTCCAGTTTACAAGGCAGGAAACTGTCAGTGCATTTTTCATGGCATCAAATAAATGCTGTACATCTTTAATTAGCAATGTATATCAGCGTCGAGGCTAATACAGACATAAATAAAAGCTATGAATGCTGTTATACACTCAGTATAAAGCAGAGCATAGATGTAAAGATTAATAAACAAAGGAAATCAAAAAGTTTCTGTTGAGTGCCACAAATGGATACACTGAGAACAGCCGGGCTTTCTCTGAGGCATTAAGCTCAAAGCATTACAAACATGTCAAGAAATGAAAGATTTTTATACAGAACTAAATATTGTTCAGTGATAAAAATAGCTTTCTTCATTCTTGGTTAAACAGAAGAGAAGCACCCTAAGGGTAGAAGAGGGCCTTATCAGCAGAGAACAATAAAAAACTGATGGAGGGAAGTAATCTTTCTCATCTCAGAGGGACTACTATAGTTGTTACATTACACTTGTGGCAGTTTATCTATATGCAAGGCTCTACAGTATCTTTCAGATTAATTTAGCATCTTAGGAATCCATTATACCTTTCGGGGAAGTGACTCAATTTGGAGATTCCTAGTGGGTGGAAATGAAGGCAGCAGCTTTCCTTTCAGAGCAGCCTGAACGCTGTAAAAGTTTGAATGATGTCATGCAGTTGTGAGGCTTTTACGAATACTTGAGAGCAGCAGTTGTGTAAATCTCCAACGTGATTTTGATTAAAAAAAAATATTAAAAACATAAAAGGGTTGAATTTCATGTTTGAATGATGTCATGCAGTTGTGAGGCTTTTACGACTACTTGACAGCAGCAGTTGTATAAATCTCCAATAAGATTTTGATAAAAAAAAAAATATTAAAAACACAAAAGGGTTGAATTTCATGTTTGGGGAGGAAGTGAAAGATTGAGAATCTCTCTCTTTTTACTGAAAGCTCTTTACATGGCTCCTATTGCCAGAGACCCGGGCACAGGGAGCCCACCTTGCACCTCGGATGGGGTTCAGTCCCGTCACCTCTGGAGTCTGTGGCTCAGGCTGCACTGATTGTATCAGAACAAGGGGAGGCAGCAGCTCCTGAGAGGCTGAGAAAGCAGGGCTTTCCTGCCCCAAACACAACCAGGCTCTTTGGTATCAGGACCCTTGGTAAACCTCTGAACACAACCCTATGAGTTCCTCTTACACGTGACTGCCATCGCTTCCACCTTCTGATCCAGAGTAAGTCCTTTGAAGACATCATGCACTGTTTTGGTTGCTTATCAAACACCCTAGTTCATAGCTGAAACACAGAAGTCCATCATAAAGTTACCTGCTTCTATCTCTCTCTAAGAAACATTTGAGATTAACTTTACCATATTTGCTCTTAGCCCAAAACTTGATGTCCCTAGAAGTTTAAATAAAACCCATTCATCAGGTGCAAGAACAGTGATGGCGAGAATAACTTATTTATTGTGCCATAGGCAGAATTTAGGACACCTTTGCCCATATATGCTCCAAAATGAAAGGCATGTGACATTTATAAATGTAATCTTTCCCGGCAGACAAACCTCAGTGAGGAACAGATATAAACTAAATGTACTATAATGATTATTAAGATAAATAATCAGAATAATTATGAGACGGATAGTTAGTTTGAGTATGTGGAGGATGAAATTTCTGTCAAGTGAAGGTGTTTAGAGGAAGAGGCCACCATCTAAGGAGACAGTGTAAATGCTTTAATTGCACAGTTTACAATGTTTTGCCAAAGATTTAGCCCCACAGTCAGATATGGGACTGATTGGTGAAAATTAAATACAGAAATGAGATACTACAAGAGCTTCTGAGAAATAATTCCCTGTCTAAGGAAAGAGAGGCATTCGGGGAGTCACTTTAAGAGCCAAAGCTATCAATCATAAACAGGCAGGCAAACTATGGCACTTCCTGGTAATAATAAAAGCACTTACCTCCGTTTCAACTACATGGACTTGTCGTTGCTCTGGACCCGTGCATACTTCTCAGGAAAAGATAAATTCACATGTAATGTATCACTGGTTTTCAATTTCCTTGTGATGAGCCCACAGGGTGGATTGCATAGTCCATCCTTTGTTTTAGAGAAAAGCTAAATTACACCGTGCCCTCTATGTGGTCCAGGGGATATTGATTAGACTGCTTCAGAGTTTGAAGAAAAAAGAAAATGTACTGAGTTTCCTCATATACATATTTTCGTTTCATCTTCCCATTTTCTGACAATAATTAGGTTGCAGAAGTCAACAAGACTTACTTATTTTCTCCCTTGAAATACCACACTTGCATTTTTATAAGAGACTTTGGGAGATCTGGGAGTGTATTCTTCACGTTGAAACCTAACCTAAAGTCTTTGGAATCTCTCGTTCCTTAGTCTTTTGGTAGCTTGAATAACAGACATCATCTTAATGCCTGTTTGCTCGCAACGTGCACACACACAGTTATGTGAAAAAAGAAGACCACAGAGACACTCCAATATAACAGGGCAAGCTGGAGTGAGAAATACTTAATGCCATTCCAGAGACTCACTGGCAAAAAGCTGCAAATGAAAATTATTATAATGAGTATAAAATTATTATAAAACTGTCACATTTCTAATATTTCATATCACTTCTGACCATAAGCTCCACAGCTATAAATGCAATATCTTTTACTCTTCAGTGTGCACAGATGATGGTTTGCACTCTTCAGGGTTTATCGTGTTAAAATGCCTTTAATTATGTCCCAGATAGTTGTTCAGAACGCACTCTTAAACCTCTTCAAGGTCAAAACCTTCCTTCTTGCTGATCCTCAGATCATCGTTCTACGATTTCTGTTTCACTGGCATAATATCTCTATTATTCTGGGGAATCACTACACTGCTGTGTGGCCCATGTGGGCATATGATTACATCAACTGTCCCCAAAGGTTCAGGTGCTGTTTGCTGATGTCTGTTTCTCCTTTACTAATCCTTAAAGGTCAGATAGATTGAAAACTAATGTATGTACTTACTTCATATTTGAAAAAGGTAGTAATATTGTGGAGTTACTCTTTCTTTCTTTTTTTTTTTTCCCCCTGCAGTTGAAGACATGAATCTCAAACATATGGTAAACAGAAGAAGCATCTTACAAACGTGTATGTCTGATGATATATTGTAATGAAAATGAGAAGGAAATGATTGGTTGCCAATCACAACCATAACTAGCACCTTGAGAACCCCAGTCTGTGTGTAGTTTGTGTTGAATTTAAACGATTGCTAGCTATACAGCACAGACTAATAGACTCTACTCCCAAACCATTAATTTAAACCCAGACACAAAAACTCAAAGAAGAATCTTCTTCATGGATCACTGCCCTTGTTAACCAGTATCAAATAGGATAAATTGCATATTATAGCACTGACCAGTAGCTCTGCTATATTTAAATCTTCCAGTGTTTCTATTATTATAACACTCCTTTCTAAGGGAACGGTAACATCCACTGGTTAAAAGAATATTGATATAAATTGAAATTTTGCCTTTTACCACATACGTTCTTCATAAAATATTATGGACAGTGTGTATGCTAAGAACATTAAAGAAGCAAACTTCTAGCAATCTAAAGCAATTCTAAACTTCCCCAGTCTTTATGACCTCTCATACAGAGTCCTTCTCAAATACACACAAACACAAGGCCCATAGTGAATAAATTACTGCAAATATGCTTCAGTTCATTAAATGAATCCATAATACAATGTACTTCTTAAAAAGTGGAACGTACCATACACAGTAAGATAAACAAATACATTAACACTGTTAAATATAAAATTAAGGACTATCTTCAAAATCAATCTGAACGTATGTGTCTATTTCATTCACATAACTGTGAGTCAGAAAAGGAGCAGTCCTTTTGAAATGAAAAAAAATTAGCATAACAATCAAATAAAATGCAGTCGTCAGAGAAAATGACCTTAACTTTCATTTAAGGCAATAGCTAAGTTTAACAAACTTCCCAGTCCAAACAAACTTTCCAGTACTGATATCTGATTCAAATAAATAACCATTTTTGTCTTAATAAATCCATATTTTACAGTCTTTATATCATTATTCCAAAAGAAAATTAATATTTTATTCTTCTGGTCACTTATAGGGCTGCTTTGGTTACCAGGAATTTTAACAGTCCAGTGAGTCTTGGTTAGAAACTGGGAGAAAATAATAATATTTATTTTTTGTAGTCTTTAGTAAATGGAATTCAAAAATGTCCTTTCTTGGTAATAGAGTTATGCATTTAATTCTCTGTCCATTCTACTAAAAATTGAGTGCTCTGTAAAACACAATGTCAGTTTAAGTGTTACCTTCAGCAGACAGATTGCGCCCAAAAAGAAAAATATAAACAGTTTGCAGGATGCAATGTCAAGAAGAAAGCATAATGGGTCACACTGGATAGTATAATAAATCAATACTGAATGGTGGATGAGAAGCTGGACATGAGTCGGCAATGCATGCTGGCAGCCCATCCTGGACTTGCCTTGACTATACCTTGTATTTTCATGTATATTTTCATTTGAAACTTCATAGTCAGGAGAGAGGCAATCACTGGTCCCCATCTATGAATCTATCCCAGAGAGCAATCTACAAAATGAATTTGTAAGATTTTTTTAAAACTATGATCCTATGGGTTTTGTTCCTCTGCATTCGGTGGTGTCAACTTGAAAGGGACACATTTTCCATAGGAATTGTGTCATTGATTACTCAAAAATTAGAGGTCTATTTTTATGAAAATTCATCCTTCTCTTCCTGACCTGCAGTAATATTATCTAATCACATTTTAAATGTCCTTTATGCTATATGTTTCTATATGATCGGCTGCCCTTTAAATCCAAATATTATTTATAGCATGAAAAGCACAATGATTCCTGACCCAGAACCATATCATTAGAAGAGCCTGAAAGGAGCTAGTCCATTAAAGTATAGGATATTAAACTGTTTTGTTTGTCTAGAAAATGCACAATCAGCCCTTCAAACTTTTGCTGTGTTACCTGTAATTAATACTAATTAAGGCTGAGACTCTCAAATATGAAATGGTTGGGAAAATCTGCAGGGTTTGGTTTCCTATTTGTCAACTTTTATTTGAAAACAGCAGGTTAAATTCTGATCTGAGGAACGTTTAGCCTCAAACTATCATGCAGATTGTTTTGTATCTATGTAATTGCCAATTGCCATTGCTTTGGTCAAAACTCCTGAACACTTTTTATTGCTAATTTTGGCAATAAACCTGTTAATTAGTTAATTGTAAAGCGTTAGTGAATCAAGTAAAAAGGATCCATCTGTTTATAAAATAAGATTTCTTCTGGGCATAACATTTACAAACCACGGTGGCAGACACCATACCACCTATTTATCGATAAAGTCTCTCACTTCTTTTAGAGCTGAAATGTGACTTTGAGGGAGATTTGTAATATATCACACACAGTTAATACCATCACAGTTTTAATATCATCAGGGGGGGTTGAGAGAGCAGCAAAGACCTCTACCCCCTCTCTTTTCTCTGCCACTGATGTGGATCTGGCATAGACCGATAGCAGCCAGAGACGCGGCCATATGAAAAGCTTTCAGCTCTCAGAACAAATTCACAGTATCTCCAGCTGGAGAAGAATGTTAAGAACACAGCACATCTACCATTGCCTTAAGTATTATTTCCATGGGCAGACTCAGAAGCCAAATGAAGTACCAAGTTTGAGGGAATTTTGCCATTGACTTGAATGGTGGGAGCAGGATCATAGATTTCTCCAGGTGAATGCATAAGCAGCCTAGGAAGCTTACACTGCTGCTACTTATCTTTTCCATGGCCAATTAAATAGTCTTCTTTTCTCGGAGCTGTCAATGTGGCAGCTTTCATGAGCACTAAATTCATCCTTTAAGGAGAAAACATGTTAAAAAAAATGTAATGTCTTTTCTGATTTAAAGATACTGTAGAAAAAGACCTCTTTTCAATACAGAAAACAAATCTCTTGTATATTCATGTGGATTACAGAGTAGTTTCCATACCAAAATATTACATTTCTTTTATCAGAGCAAAGTAAAGATGATACAATATTCTTGTCTGAGATTAAAAAATATATAAGAATGGAATATTGATAGCAACATACAATATAAAGGAGGATTGGATGATGTACTATGGGAGCTGATAAGAATTATATGGCTCCTAGCAGAGAAGTAAAATGACATAAAAAGATAGAGACTGATGGCAACAGGAAATGCATCTATAAAGGGGATCACAGGAGTAAACAGGGAATAAGTTTGGATAACAGCAGACTGGCATTTAAGGGATAATACTAATTGAATTATGCATTGTAGCCAGGTAGGGCAGACTGATGCTTCTCAATGCTGAAGAACAGCTGGGGCATCTGGGCCTGCAGTGGTAGCCTCCGTTTCCCCAGCCTTTCCCCAAGAGTCCAAAATTTGCATAACATCAGTTGTTAATAGCTGTTGTCACCCACTTGTTCCACTTTGGGAGCTATAAATGGCTCTCTAAAAAGATGGGGAATTAGACCACGTTTGGAGTGGGAAATCATACGAGACCAACTCCAGAAGCTGTGAAGAAAACTACCACACATGGAAAGAGAAAATGTCTTTTCATAGTGGGTGACTCATCTAAATCTCATCATCTAAAATCAGACATCTAACCTAAGCTATTCATCTAGAGCCCTTCTGAGGTTAAAGGAGAGGTCTGGGGACACTTCCAAAGCACTATTTAGCCCTCCCATTTTTTGTTTCAGTCTTGGGATGGATACAGTCTGGAGGCCACTATTAATGTTGAGGTGGAAACCAAGCACCACATCAATGGAGGAACAAGAGACCACACTAAAGAAATGACTGGCATGCTTTGAAATTAAGAAGAAGGTCCTGCTGCCACTGCAGTGGTCCTAACTTGTGCAGCTGACCCTCGTTGGCTGTGGCTCTGCCCTGGCGATTGGTTAGAGCAGGTTAGCTGATGAGACTCAGGAGCCACCTGACATCTGCCTCTCCTCCTGTAGGAGGCCAGCCATTAACACTGAGTGAAGACCTAGTTGATAATTAAAGTGCATACATTTGGGAGGTCTGAATTCTTGTTGTGATGCCTGCTTTCCAGATATCTGACTTTCTGCAGTGCCATTTGGAGCCTGGAACAAGATGCCTGGTTTACCCTACACAGCACCCATGGAAAGAGGGACATCTTCAAGAGGGGATGTCATTTAGGGAGGGAGGCTACTGGGAGCCCCGAGCAGGTAGTCAGAAAGCTCAGAGCTTGCCTCCACCTGTGATTCATTATGGCAAAATCTATTGCAGGAATTAGGCTTCTGGAGGTGTATGAAGGACATATTTCCCTGTTGAGAAGCAAGATTAGTGATACTTTTCTGCAGACTGTGAAGGACATGGAGGTGATGGGAACACCCAGCAGCACCAAATACAGCAAGATCAGGCTGGCATGAAGTGAACCCACAGACTAACTGGCAGACACCTTTGCATCAGAAGTTTCTTTACAAATGTTTAATCATCAAGACTGCTGGTCAGGTATGACCAGTCTTTGCTTGGACTTGGATGCCAGACCCAGTGTCATGAGGTATCTGATGAGGAACAGTGACAAAATAAATCACTTTTTAGAAGGGGTAAGGAACAGCTCACAGCAGTAATCTTCAGTTGGAAAAATGACCTTTTCACAGTGTCAGCATTTTAGATGGGGAAATATTAATTTGCTCTTGAAACACTGATATGCTTTTGACACAGCCTGTGGAAGGCTGCAGTTCAACTCAAGGTTCTACAGAGCTACAGATGGTTCAGGGAGTAAGGGCATGGACACATCTACAGAGAACACGAGTGGCAGGACCAAACCGAGAGGCTCATTTTTAAAATCCTAACTCTGGGAATGTGTAGTCAGGAATATGCTTCAGTGACATTTGAAGTTAGCTCTGGTTCCTCCTGCTTCCATGGACAACAGTTCTCACTCCAGGTTTTGTAAGAAGGGGTTCAGCATGCTGCTTTATTGCAGCTGCCTGGAATAGAAACTGTTTTTAAAAACAAAATAAACAACATCCTGTCCCAAACACACACACAAAAAACCCACTACATGACATACATTTCACAGTGGAAAACCAAACCGTGCCACATCCATCAGAAAAACTGATTTCAAGAGATTTTAGAAGTCACCTTGAACACCTTAATTGGAAGAACAGTGAGTAATACTCAAAATATCGTTGTTGTTTGTAGGCTTGAAATTCAAATGTTTTACTAGCTACTTTTCCTCTAAATCTTGGCACACTACTTTATTATTATGTAGTTTCTTACAAATGTTGGTCACTGGGAACCTTAATTTTCAATATAAGCGTCATTTAGAACATTAATTTTAAAATATATTGGCTGTACTTTTTTAAACAAGTTAGCGATATTTTAGGACAGGTTGGGAAGCTACCATCCTTGACAGGACTAATTTAATACCCATCATAAAATTGGTAACAGGGTAAAAAGAATGGAATTATAGGGGGAAATCCACCAATGAGAGCTTTAGCCTATTCAGAACAGTACTAATATAATAGACTGAACAAATCAGCTCTATAAATTTCCGTCAGTGTAGAGTACCCATACAAGGTCTCATGCATCAGCTAAAGTAAAATGAGGTCCTTGTACAGACCCTGTGAACGGGAGAGAATTTCACCCCCAACAGCTGAAAAAATGCCTCTCATTCTGATTGCATCAGAAAATTAATTCTCTCCATGCTCCAGCAAAACTGAAACTGGTTCAGTCATCAACGCGATATTTTGCATAAGACAGTTTATACTACATTCGCAAATAAAGTGGTTTCAGGCTAAACAGAGGATTTCTGCTGTTTCCTTGGTAAAATCTGGTTAATAAAAATATTGACATGTGCAGTGTATCAACTGATGTAAGCAGGAGTTATATAATGAAATAAGACCTTGACAATAACATTGTTGAGGCACATGAAGATATACTAGTATAGAAGAAAATGAAGAAAAATGTCAGGAAAATTACTGAAAGCAAGAAAGCAGAGCTTTAGCAAAAGGCTAAGGAGCAGGAAGGGAGACTGAATGAATATGGAAAACGCAGCATGTTTTGGGCTTTATTTTCAGGAAGAACTGGAACAAAATTTCTAATACAAAGATATTTATGCTACAGAGAAACTGCACCAGATCACCAAAAATTAAAAAAAAAAAAAACAACAAAGGAAAAGAAAAAAACATGGGAGAGAGGCAGTAGGACATTGAGTTTGAAAAATAATTTTGAAGAGTATTGAGTACTATCTGCCTAACAAGCCTGCTAGTGATGGGGCTTGGGGTCCTGTCCATGGGGCTTAGCGTCCCACAAAGGGCCTGTGTACTCCAGCCTCCTGCAGGAGGGTTGATTTCACTCAATATGCATATCGCATCCTCCTAATTATCCATCTCTTTGTATTAATGATGAAATAATACAATCTTCTATTTTCTCTAATTAAGTTTATTATGGAGACATTTTTATGTGCCTATTTTTGAAAAATGAAATTTCATTAAAAGTCAGTGTATCAGATCTTATTAATTCTATTACATTACAACATGAAACATTTCATCAGGAAAAAAAAAAAGACTGAATCAAAACCAACCCTAGACTTTGATAATACAGATAAAAAAAATCCAATGCATTCACTTTTCAATCTCATTTTAAACACTGCAAAACTTTCCTCACGCAAAGTTTCAAAATCAATAGAGAATGACTTATCACATTCTCCTACAGAAGCATATTTCGTCTACTTTGCTGGGGATTTTTTCCCCTGAAAACACTATGAAATGCCGATGCGTTTTGCTAAGCCATTTTTTTTCTTCTTCTGGTAATTAGGAAAAACTAGATAAATAAATTGATATCAATCACCTTTGGGAAAAGCAGGTTGGACTAAAAGACCTTTTAATAATTGGAATGGCAGTGCACTTTGCATGTTGTCAGCGCTCAGTGACAATTGCTACGAGACAATTGATACACGGTGACGTTTTCTTTGTCATTGCTGGACAGTAGGGACTTTAGCACCAACGATTTTCTGCCATCATCCGAAAGTGATAGGGGCCTATGAATGGTCGTAGCAAGATAAAGAATCCCTTGATATCCCGTAGAGGCACCGCAATGTTTTGCTGCTCTCCTGACATGTTCCACAGCTGTGACTCCAGGGCACACACAGCTGAATGGTTTTGCTGAGGTTTGGAGTCTTCTCCTGAAGATTTTTTTGTTGCTTCTCGTGGAGATACAGCTCAGCATCACCGGGGCACTGCTTGCATGAAGGATGGATCACGCCGGGTGGCAGAGAGCAGCAGAAACACCAGGCTGCTGCCGGGGACTGAGGGATGCTTATTTTGCTCTTTCAGAAAAGGAAGTCATAACCGATTTGAGCAGTTGTAGCAGAATATATAGGCTGTGTCAGGAGACCGAAAATTTCACTTGTAAAACACAGAGTAGAATGACTTGTAGCACATACCTAATTGACTCAAATTGCTTATTTTGGTTTTCTGTAAACCACAAATTTATGTCATATAATTTCAGCTGTTTTCCTTGTGCAGCAGTTTGTCATTCTAGAAGGAAACACAGTCCCTAAAATTATATATACAAAACCTTTTTTTTTCAGACTTATTTCTTGTGCTGGAATGACTGAGATACAGTATTAAAGGTTTAGGGAGAATAAATGACTGTTTCTGATTAAGCTTCATCCTGCTTATCTGTTAACTGTGTATTGTTGATCACTGTAGTTGGGGTCCGTAGACCACATTTATTCTCCCAGGGCAATCTAGCTCACTCAAAGTCCACCCTCAAAGCTCCTCTCTCTTTTAGGCAACTCTGTGTTGTGGGCAGAGAGACTGTCTGGCATTAACAGAAGTTTGTTCAGGAGCATCTCATTCACCATAACTCCTGTATTTGACCTGGTAGATGAAGATTGAGAACAGGACACTACTCTCTCCTCAATACAGCAGACACACGGATATATTGGAGACAGTCCAGTGAAGACAGAGATGACGAAGGGACAGGAGCACCTCTGCCATAAGGAGAGGCTATGAGAGCTGGACTGTTCTATCTGGAGAAGAGAAGGTATAAGGGGTGAAGATCTCACCAGTGTACATCAATAGCTGAAGGGAGAGTGCAAAGAGGATGGAGCCAGGTTCTTTTCAGTGGTACAGAACCAGAGGCAACAGGCACAAACTCCCATGGAAGAAATTCCATTTAAAAATAAGAAAAAACTTTTTTTTTGCTGTGGGGGTGTTGAAGCACTGGCACAGGTTTCTTAGGGAGACTGGGGAGTCTCCATCTTCAGCAATATTCAAAAGCTCTCTGGACATGGTCCTAGGTGGATGGCTCCAGGTGTCCCTTCCTGAGGGAGAGTTGGATCAGATGACCTCCGGAAGTCTCTTCCAACCTCAACCATTCCATGATTCTGTGAATTCTGTGCATGCCAAGAATGAGTGGATAAATGCACTTTGATGATACCAATTCATCATCGTTTATGTGAACCTAGTGCTTCCCGGGAGCTAGAGATTCATTGCAAGTAAGGCCAGGAGTGCTTGACTCTATTGCACAGTACTTTGATGCAGATAAGACATTCACAGGACATGTTGTTTGTGAACAGGACAGTAAGAAATGGGAAACGTTCCAGGAGATGGCTTCCCCTGGGGCTGAAACAGGGTATGCAGCCTGCCAGGCTGAAAAGGTCTAGAGCTATACGTGGCATTTGTCAGAGTGACCGGGATCCGGCCTGTAGGCCTACTGTTTCCCTGAGCTGACCTTTGGAAGAAATCAATCCCTTTGGCACCTCCCCTCCCAGCTTTCCAAAGTGTATAGCAATAAGGAAAACATGGGCAAGAGACTAGCAGCATGCCAAAAAGAAATGCAAACATGGCTGGCAGATAGAAATTTTCAACCGAATTGTCCAAAGAAATAAAAATTCGAAAGTAGCAATATTCAGAAGAAAACCCAACATAGACAACCATGAAGTTTTTCCTTTGCCCTGCCATCTCCAATGAGGATGCTGCACCAAAGATGGAAGTCACACCCACAACACCTGGAAAAGCAGCAGGTGTGTCTTGTGCACAGCCCTGCTTGCAGAAGATGCATACAGATATTTCTGCCCACTTGCTGTAAAAAAATCAGTTCAGCAAACAATCCAACAAGTGAAAATAAAGAAAACCTATGTCTCAAACAATGCAGATCCAGGCTAGCAGATAGAGCACCAGACTAGACAAATAATTAAGCTTCTACCTACCTGAGTGTGCTGGTTCTTCTGAGATTTCACGACTCACGTACACTGTCTTCACAGCCAGCCTATGGGCTGTAAATATTTGGTTTTGCGGAAGGCAACATCAAATTCCTTTTGAAGTTCTTCTTTACCACCAGGTTCTTCCATACAGCCAGTGCTGTTCCAGCAGTATCTCCACAAGGACAAAGAAATACAAAGGGACAGCCAAATTAGCTGCAAGGTGCAGTAAATGTGTGGTTACACAACCTAAACTAAAGGCACACTTAAAGGCATCTCTTTATCCCCTTCCTGAAGTTTACCAGTTGGTTTGCTCTAATTTTGTTCCAGAGTGCCCTCCAGAGGGTAAACGGTGACTGTGAAACTGTTCTTAAAATACAACCTTGAGGTGGGCAAAGACATCCCTCTTAATCTGCTCTTGGGAACCCAAGAGAGACCCCTTCAGCTCTGTCTCCTCTTCCAAGTGCCAAGTCCCTGGCTCCCCGGCTGAAGGTCAGACCATCTCTTTTTGCTCTCTCCATTCCTGCTTTCTTCTTACTGTTCAAACACACAATAAAGCCCGGAGAGACTCCCAGAGAGATTTAACAGCCTTAACACAGTGCCATGGAGATGATCTACGGCGTTCCAGTCTTCTCCATGGGCAGGCAAAAATGATACAGGATCTGTGAAAGATCTGTGCCTTTCTAAATACTGCTGAGCACACGTATTCATAGATCTGAATTACTCCCTTGCCTGCCCCTTTTAGTGGGAGGGATGGGATACAAATACATGCAATAAATTCTAGTTACGTTGCTTGATGCATCACTTTTCACATCATCCAAATAACTCTACGGGAGGAGATATTACTCATTTAATTTGTTCCACATCTTGGGACTCCCCAGACAATGTGGTGAAAGATGGTTGAAGAATTCTAGTCAAATTTTTAGTTTGGCCCTTTGGATTCAAGCTGCAATGAGTGGCTCACGTATGAACCAAGTTCAATTCTGTTTTTTCACTAGGAAAGAACTCTATTAAAAAAGCTTTCAGTATTATTTACAACAATAAAAACAGGATAGAATGCCTGCTGTCTTAAAGGCTGATAATGGTACAGAGATTACAAACTGCAGTTTCAATAGAGTTGTCTCTGTCTGCTTGAGAAGTAGCCTTTTTACACCATAGGGAAGCTAACCATTTCAGCTATTTCATAATATCAGTAATGAAAGAATTGCTCTTCCATTATAACCCCATTTTATGTATAAAGCACAAAGCAGAGCCTCTGTTTCATTATTGCTTAATTCCAGAACAAATGTTATCCTCTTCCTTTCAGAGAATTACGAACTGTGTCTTTATTTACTTGCATGGCACATTTTTCACACATTTGACAGACCATTGCTCATGTTCTTCATTGTCATGGTATTAGTGAAATGTAGCATAAGCTTTAAATTTGCGACTGCTGTCCAATCAATAAGAAGATCACACCATCCGAATAATGCTATGATATGTGACATTATCTATTCAACTGTTCTATTTCTTGGGACTTGTGAATACTGTCACATTGAAAATGAACACCATTTGCGCTGACAGATTTTTCCTCCATTCAACACTTTTAATGAATATATTTCAAAATGAGGTACCAGATTAAATAAATTTCATGTCATATCAAACCAGAGATATTAACGTTATTTGTAGCAGCAAAGTTCCAAGTAAATTACACTGAACTTACATATGCAATGCATTTAGCAAGAATAGGGTTTTCAAATAGCATAAATCTTGTTGGATGTCAACTTGCCACAGCAGTGATATGTAGACCTTATTCTCCGTATTTTCATGACAAGAACAAAAGTGCGCTTTGGAATAGTTTCCTAATGTATCAAATTAGTATCCAAACCAGAATTTACTGCCAACACAGAAGTTTACTAAGGAACTCCAGTCAAAGACTCCTGTATCTTTTGTTGCCCAAGCAATGCTATTGTCATTCATTCTCGCCATAAAGTCTTCTATATAGATTTTTTTTCCAGTGGCCATGCTATTTTAATGTGTGCATTGGATCTAACCATCTTTTCCCCTCCATGAGGTATCCTTTCTAACAGAATCATGCTGTTTCTGGAAGAATGGCTCATGGGTAGGCTCTCATTGGACTTATCACGTCTCATCCCCACAGGGCATAGAACATGTTTCTGGTACTACAGGAATTACTCGTACAGAAGAAAGCAGTACCTTCAGCCAGGTCTCACACAGCAAGATAATGTAGCAAACTTCTTGTGTGAAAAAGTTTAAAAATGGATTAATCTTTTGCTGAGTATGATATCTTGGTGCATGAAGGCTTTCAGTGTCTTCAGATAAGTGCATCTTTGTCTTTCAATAAAGATAGTCCTAACAGGGTTAAATGAAATTTATGGACAATAAGGTAAAGATTGACATTAGGAAGGATTATAGGAGCATGGTTCATCAAAACTTATATGATTTCAGTGTTTCAGTAGCCTATTGTATTGTAAAAAATGAAATTGCAAGAAAGATGTCATTCTCAGAGCTGTGCTCTCACTATTTCTATAGTGCAAGCAAATCAATTCACATTCCATTATAGTAATAAGAACTGTATATTGTAAAAATACACTTACAAGGAACTGGAAATATAATATAGAGTTCCCATCACAGACCCATTTATTGCTGGTGTAGTGCTAAAAAAAAAGTTTTCTGTTCTGTCTGACGCTACCTTATTATACAAAGGCATGTAAAACCTGCTGCGTGAAAAGACCTGAGGCCAGATTCCTAGAATGAGCTGCGAGCTCCTAACTCTGCTAGAGGTAATATTCAGCAGAGATCTCCCTCATGTCTGACTCTCTCTATATCTACAGCAGAACCTAGAGGTAATATTCAGCAGAGATCTCCCTCACGTCTGACTCTATATCTACAGCAGAACTTGTGAGATGGTCATCCTTTAGAACTGCATTCTCCCAGATGGCAAGGCACTATCTGGAAGTTAACGGCTTCTCAGCAGAGAAATGTCATGCTGTTCAAACATCAGGGGAAAAAAGAGGGAAAAAACATCAGCAAAATTCTCCTATAGGAAAGGCCTGACTTCTGCTTCATTTGTAAAAGAAGTAGTCCCTCTTCCCCTGTCACCTTCCTTTCGTAGTTTCACAAAGAATGAGTTAAGCTTCCTCTCTTGCTTTGGGTGGATGTCATTCTCTCAGAAACGGAAAAAAACCCCAACCATGTAGCCATACTGGCACCATTGCATTTAGTGGGGCAGCCAACAAAGAGAAGATCATCTCTTACTAGCCAAAAAGACGTAGATGTCTGCGAAAATTAAGTCTGAATACATATCAAAATTTCAGTAATTAGAGAGCTAATCATATCCTTAACTGCTGAACCATCTTTCCCTAACATAACAATGCTTTCAGAAAGCCCTTTAGGAATTAATCTCTGAGTCTAGCCTGAGGAAGTATTTTTATGTCCTTAATTTTAATGAAGAGAAAGCAGAAAAATGTTTAGCATTATAACTAATGTCCTCTCTCTCATTTTGTCCACTTGTAAAACAATAAGTTGGTACTTATGTATTAAGTGAGGGCCATAGAGAAGTAGATCTTGATTAAACATGTAAGTAGGTAGACATTTTCCTTCTATACAAATAGATAAAATAAGACACAGATGTTAACTGACTCTCCTCACTAACACAATAAATTAGGAAACAATTTATCAAACCCTCAAGAGACACTCTTTGAGAAAAAATATTTAAAGCTAAGTAGCATGCACCTTTTGTAAACTCTTCTGGAGCCTGGTCACCAGGTCTTTTTCAAGACTTAATATACAATGTGCCAATTATCCAGCACTTGGCAATGTCCATTTGTAAGACTGTAGAATTCCTCAACGTTAGATTGTTCCAAGCTGATTTATATGACAGGTTAAGAAGAAACAGATTGTGTACACCTAGAGCAGTTTTATATGGAAGGAAAGCTTTTATATTTCTTCCTTTTCAGACAATAATCGTGTCACAACACTGTTACAACACAAATAAGTCAAGTTAAAGATGCCATAGAGTGAACTATTTTTTTTAAAAAAAGAAGCTAATTCTTCTAGCAGACTTAGTACCATATTCCCAGAAAGTCACAGTGCTGAAGGGAAAAAGATACTAAAACATTTTAAGGCTACTTTTGCTTTTCATAGATCAGCAATATGTGTTTGCACCACTCACTCAATTCATTGTCTTATGGCTTACTAAAAATGCTATGTATTATGATTTCCTTGTACCTCAAGATTTTTATTCAAATATTAAAAATAAAGTGCTGTTTTTATTCTCTCTCTTTTTAATGTTTTTCTCTGAAGTTTATTGTACTTCAGGCTCTCTATTATAAGCCACGAAGGGCAATTATATCCTAAAGTATGGTGATCACTACTGAATACGATACTCCAGGTGAAGTATATAACTAGTAATTAGGCACTATTAATTCTATTTAGTTTGATTTATTATCTGTTTCTACAGGAATTAAATATAGTGTTCCATCTGATATGTGTACTGCAGTTAGGAATTCAACAGCATGTTAGAAGTGAATGTTATGATAATTCCTTGTTGGTCACTACATTACAGATTTTTTTTAAGTATTAGCCATGAATAAACTATTTGCCCATTTATATATATAAATATTAATAACTGAAACTTTTGACCTTGACAAACTCTGATCACTAGTACTTGAGCTATCTTGAATCACTTCATTTGCGATATTCTCATTAGATAGTCAAATTAGCTCTAAAATATACCTTCTAATTGCCTCTAAAAAAATCCTGGTCCTCTGATGAGTTGACATACTATTTTGACACATGTAGCTGAAATTTTTTTGTATGAAAGCTTTTTCAGCTGAAAAATACTCTTCCAAAATGAAAATTATCAGGTTTTGGGTTTTCACCTTATAAAGTGGTTTTGTTTTGCTATCTTAACAGTGAAAAATGTCAGATTTCGTATTTATTTATTTCATCTCATTTTTAAATTTCATTTTCATTCATCTTAATCTCCCTTTCTTCTGTGTCCCTCACTTTTTACTATTACCTAGTTAGAAGACGTAAAGCAGTAAGAAGCCAGGCAGCACTTCCCTCCTATTACAATTATTGTAGAATAACTAGTATATGATTACTTATAATCTGCAGTAATTTTTTTCTATGAGTGCATGAGATAAAGAGTGAGGTTGGTAACGGGAAGTACCAAAGTACTGTGGTCTTTCCTACCAAGGTAATATCCGTACTCTTTGTTTCTGTAGTGATAGGAGTCAGGTCCTCCATGTGTTATATTTAAGATATATAAAAAATGGGACATAGAAAGATCTGAAGTACCAACCAGCCTTCAAGTTTTCCACTTGGCTGCTACCTAAGCTATAGAGATGAATTTCCGAAGTGCCACAATTTTTGGTAGTCATTGAAGTTTCTCTTGACAGATACACTTTGTTGTGTAGCCCAGTGTGCACCAGTTCTCTCTGGTACCTGCCCTATGCTTAAGGCAAACAAGAATCTGCAGTTAGATGTTCTCCCAGCAAACATTTCTCAGAGCCTGAATGCAGCAAAAGGACCAAGGTCAGACTATCAAGTTCCACTGCCTTTAAGAGGAGAAGCTGAAGTGGTATGCCTGCTATATCCATAGTTTAATGACTACAATCCTCACCACAGATAATCTGTCTGAAAAATAATTGGGCTAGGGGAAAAAAAGATGTGAAAAATAATTGGGCTAGGGGAAAAAAAGAAGGTTTCTTAGCCATGTTAGTTCCACAATCCTATTCATCAAGGTATGTGCCTGAGGAGTCAAGTGAGTGGTGGGGATGAGGCACTGAGGACAGGGCACCTGCTTAGACCAGCCCAGATTCTGACAAAACAGATGTGGAACTACAGGCTCCACTCCACTTGTGAACTGGGCTGGAGGGTCCAGTTCAGCAAAGCATGTAAGCACACATCCAAGAGTCATTAAGGAAGCAGATCTTCATCAAGAGGTCTAACAGAGGTCACTTCATCACAGAGGTCTAACTTTGTATGTCAACTGAGATTCTGCCCCATTAATGACAAAGGACCTGAGCAAGTGCTTAAGGGCTACGGCCAAAAATGATATACTTTGACAAGATATCTCTTTTCTTCCCAAATCCAGTCAGGACTCAGGAGCTACAGAACTAAATAAGGCTAAATAGTTATGTTTAATGGATCACTCATGTTTTGTTGCGAAGCAGCACAGCTTCAGTGACCTGGTTAGAAGAAAAAATTTTTGTCTTTTCTTCCATCCCCTCTCTTTAGTGGTCTGGCTATTAACATATATTCCTGTGAGATGGGTGATGTAACAAAACCCTTTCAAGTTGAGGAAGGACATGAATCCAGGGTCTGAACCTGCGGAGGAAGGAACACAAGTCCTGTCTTGGAGCGAGCCTTTGAGTCCTAGCAAAAAGCTGATATTTGTTCAATTGGGGTCTACAGAGGAAAACTCATGACAGCTTTAGGAGAAAGTTCAGGTCTTGCCACTTTAATCACAAATTGAGAATTAACTAATCACTTTAAAGTTAAACAACTTCTAAAATTACATTCTATAAACAGATGCACTATTAAAGCTGTTTTGTTTTTAGAGTGATTTTGGAGATCTTAATTTGCGTGATCAATTAGTAGAGAGCATGAGAAATATGTGTGGCTCTATGAAAACATTTTTAATTTTTATTTAAACAGAACAGAAATGAAACATACCCTCTTTGGTAATCAGATGACCTTCCAGATTTCCTTGTATAGTATCTATGGATTTTTAAGTATAATTAACAACTTCCATTTCAGTATTTAAGAGCTTCAAGTTCTATTTCTTTGACAGTCAAAAGCTAATCAATCTTGTTCTCAAATGCTAATACAAGCAATTAAAAATAACATTAATTGAAATACTGCAGGGGCTGTTAGGTTTTTTTTTAACCTCATGGCAACACTAATTTACAGTACTAATTAGTGAATTGCCCTTTGTATTATAAATCTTTAGAAGGGAGAACTGGCCTTTAAAGCCCAACAGAGAGGTACAGATGGTCACTGTACTTTCAGTAAGCTTTCATGCTAACTATTAGGATATTCACTCCACCATGTAGACCAAACATGATGGATTATATTGTTTACAATGAAGAATATTAATTTCCGCAAAGAAAAATGCACTGCCTATTTGTCCTGTTGCAAAAACATGCAAATATCCTTTATAGGATAGATGATATTCTGCCCAGTTGTCCTAACTAGAAGAAAGAGTATAACTGCCTCATAAGAAATACAGGAGGGAAAGGTAAATGGACAATTTTATAAAACTGAACAAAACAACCTACAAAACCATGTAACACATAATCTTTTTAAACAAGCATAATTGAAACCTTTTTGCTGTGCAAATAAAAATTTGAAAGAACAAAAAGTAGAATTGAAGACTATCAAATACTAGCTAAAACAATGCAACTATTTACCTTAACCTTTTTTTTCCCCAGAAGATCCAGTGTAACTGGATGATGGCAGCCTTAAGAGATGAGTATAGCTGCAAATTAGTGGTACTGGGTATATTCACATTAACAGGGATTTTGTTTTTAGCAAAACTCAGTCTTCTGTACCCAGTGTACAGTGGTCTCCTGTACCATTGCCAACATGCACTACATGGTCCACTGTAGGTCTCCTAATGCTGAAATCACCAAGAGAGCCAGACTTAAACAATGGCATAAAATTAAACAGAAAAAGGTATAATGTTGATGACATTCTTGGAAAAAATGTGCCTTAAAAAGAGGTGTGGGAAGTGAGGAAGCAAAAAACAAGACAAAAATGTAGAGGGGAAAAGAGAAGATTTTACAATGAGATGAGGAAACCACAGTTTCATAGTCTTGTCTTGATCCCAGCACCACTGTAAAGTAATGGTGGCCAAGGAACCTCAAGCTGTAGGTGGTAAAATCAACTTGCCACCAGTTGTATCGAAGGTCAGGAAGCTAACATTATGACAGAAGCTGGCCAAATATTGAAATATTATTGCAGCTTGTAGCTCATTTGATTCCTAGATCCTGAGAAGCTGAGCTGCATAGAGGTGACATGTGCCAGCTACTGGAAAAGAAAGAGCAATTGTAAGATTAACCATCAGTGCAAGATCTGAATGTAAAGCACTTATTTTTCATCTACTTCCTTCCCCATCTGTAAAATGCAGGATACTTAGCACTCTGAGTCTTAGGAAAGCACTTTAAAGATGAAGCATTGAAGATTCTTCTCAAAGTAAAAGAAAAATATTATTATTTTTTCCTCTCCCCCTCCCTCCCAAATACCAAAAGGAGAAAAAGAAAGTCTTGAGATCACCTTGATGTAATACTGGAACAGGTGAAGTACACATGTCCTTTATAAGTAAAGAAGGGAACAAAGCCAACAACCTTCCTTGCTTATATATTAAGTCTTCTGGTATTTTGTGAACAGCTGCAGATTGCAAGTATTGTGTATAAGGGTAAAACAACTTGTTTTTAATCTTAGCATCAGAGCTAGGTGATTTTTTTTTTCTAGGAAGTTACAGTCTTTCCACATTACTTTTCTTATTGTAAATCCTTTTCATTCAAAAAAAAGGTTCAACATTTTTTCTCTCCATTGTCAGAAGGCAGCAGTGCAATGAAACTCTTACTGTGAGAGTGTGATAAAGCAAGGGGTCACTAATATAGAATATGAATCTATCTTAATATATTTTACAGGGATGGAACATCAACTTTTTCTGCATTGTTTCTATCTGAAAACTTTCTGCCTACTCCAGCTTAGGTTGTGCCTTTCTAACATGGGGTTAATTTGAGGTGGCTCTAAAGTAGGCTGGTGCTCCATGAAATTAAATGCTCCTGAGATATTAATCTGAGGGACGTTTCCATTGTTTTTGCCCTCTTCTTCAAAGAAAGTGAGGAGCCAGGGCAGCAACTTGATGCTGGTGCAACGGGACCCCACGTCAGCACTGGCATTTTGAAGAGGTGGGGGTTTGTTCCAGTTATCTGCTGTTCTTTCTCACAGATTTTCTCTGGTGAAGGGGAAGCCTGTTGTCAAAGTTATCAGAAGGCTCACACAAAACATACTGTAAGTTGGACAACTTCAAGAGAAATGGCTGGAATTAAGTGCAAATGTGGAGTGTATATAGGTTCACATTTTTATATTCCAGTTTTAAATGAGTCAATGCCCCAAAATGCAACGTTTACTATTTATAACCTTCCTGTGAATGCAATCCAGAGGATTAGTCTTTCCCTGTTATTCATAAAGAATTCTTGGCAGTAAAGTTGGCAGATCTGAACATAACATTGTGGTACTCGTGGAGGTTGTTTAACTCCCCTTCTCTACACTTACACATGCTCTGGTGTAGAGGCTCTGGTTGGAGGACTACCATAGGGCATTAAAATTCTCTCCTTTTTCTTCACCTCTGTCTATTAAAACTAATCTATACAGCATCCTTCTCCTTCTGTCCTGTAAGCTAATGACTTACAGGACAGTGTTTCCTCATGGTACTAGTTCCATTTTTTTCAAGGATGGGTTGGTTTGGGAGCCTAATCTGGGCAATGGTTTAGTGATGTGAAATTCAAGGTGAGTTAAACACATAATTTGAGAGTTATTTTAATGGAACCTTTCACAACTTCCTCTCAACATGACAGCTTTAACGGGATCCTTGTCTGAAGTGCACTTTCTGCAGCATGGTAGACCAGCAGCACGTATGACTTAACCTCCATACAACCTCTACCCATCAAATTGCCGTTTAAGGAACACACATGCCATGAAGCAAATCAGTGTAACCACATTATTGCTTGATTTCTCAGTGCTTATATATGCTTTGGTGCAGATTTTGTTAAATAACTAAGGCAGGGTTTAAAGAACTTCCAGCAACATTCTAGGTCTTTATTTGTTCATTAATACCAGACTGTATTGCACTCCCCTGTATCATATGTCAGAGGTTTGGCCATGTCTGCATTTGTCTTTTTGCATAAATATGAGGGTGGGTGGATGTGAGACATGGCTAAGAAAAATGATCAAGTAACAATTGCCTGGATAGCTGTTTGGAGATGTTCTTAGAAAAAGTATTGAGGGAAATCTCATGAAATTTTACCATGATCATATAAGCTGGATAATCAAAACCAGGCAAAAAGTAAATAAGGACAACCTGGATTCCTTTGACTGGTTTAACAAAGAAAATAGAACAAACTTAATCTGCTTCTCTCTTCCATATTCCTAGAAACATAATCACAGATGTCACTAATTACACATATGCATAACTTTTTAACAAAATGTAGCACAGGAGATCAATCTCTTAAGAATTAAGGATGTTGCTACCATAAGGCAAAGGAAGAAATGGAAAAAATTAGTCCTTAAAAGTACGTCTAGGTCCATGGCTGCTGCAATTATGTGGATTCAGTAATAGAAATATGTCTCTGTTTTTGTGACAGGAAAATATTGCCTGGGCAAAACCCACAAAAAGCCTGCTGCTGTATGTGAACTGCACAATGTTATGCTTTTGCTAGAAAATAAGCTCTTGAGGAACCTACAGCACATACCTGTCTGTGTCCAATAGACTAAACAGGGAAAGAAGTCTCATCATGTGACTTGTCTGATTTATGATGTGCCTAAATCTTGGGGGAAAAACTTTTTCAAAGTATCAAACCTTTGTTCAAAACAGTGTTGCATGGAAAGGTAACTGGGACTGACGGGGATGTCAGTTGGTCCAAGGAAGCTGGAACAGATATGATAAGCACTGCTTTTCTCTTGTTTCTACTGCTTTTGACTTTAAACTGTAAAAAGGGAGGGGTAAAGGCAAATCTAGCTCAAAGATGAGGCACAAAAAATAATATCCACAGTGAACTTTTGATACACTGCTGTCTTGGTAATAGGACGGTCTCCAAATACAGTGAATTTCATGCTGATACTTTGATTAGAAAAACACATTAGGAGCTCATTATTTCTAAGCCCTAAGCACGATTTTCTAACACTGGTAGTTAAATTGTGCAGCAGCTCTTGCCTGCATAGGCTAGTCAAGACTTCCCTTTTTTTTTTTTTTATTTTTCCCTTCAAGAAGAGTGCCACCATTACAAAATTTTATTAAAGATGCTTTTATTTCAGCTTCAAAGCATGAATACTTCCTATTCCTGAAGATGTACACAGAACACCACTGTAGAGAGGCCTTCCCTCCTTTTGTCATGCCTGACAAAATTTTTCTTATTTGGGATATCTTTTTATACCAAACATATCTAGCCAGAACTGAAGAAAATATCGCTCTACTGGTTAGCCACTATCTTTCTTTAACTGGCTGCTGTGATATCTGGATACTATGATGACAGGCACTTTATAAATAGGCATAGTTCTCCCTGTCCCTATCACACCATTTATCACTGTGTTTGGAAGATCTTCTAATTACTCTGCCATTGTAGGTGGTCGCAGTAGCTGAAGGAGTTGCTTTAGGTATACTGCCAAGTATCTAATTTGTCTTGTCATCCTTCACATTAAGTGCCTGTTTCTTGTAGGGTCATTTCTCTGTGCTCATTCTTCCTTGATAGCTCTGTTACCTTTGACACCACAGGCCACTTACTACTCCACAAGAAACTCCCACCCTTAGGTTTATGTGACACCAACTTATTGTCTCTTCGTCTGGCTGCCAGCATCAGAGAGTTAGTGCTGATGGATCCTCTATTTCTGCCCCGTCTCTGCTGGCACCTCTCAAGGCTCTGTCATCATTCCCTTTGCCCTCCTCCCAGCCACTGCTTGGGTGTCTTTGCCAGCTGCCCTGGACCCACTTATTTCCCAGGGCTAATGACTCTTAAATCTGCTCTTCTGCCCGTTTTTTCAGCCTTGTTTCTGTGGCACCTTCCCGCAGCTTCCTTGGGTGTTGCATGCCTAAGGATGAATGTGGTGCCTTAACCATGACAATTGTCCTCCTTATCACCAGCTTATGCACCCCTCATGGTTATTCTGACTACTTCTTGCAACCATTTCCTTCTAAGATATTGTTACCTCCCACCACTGTTCTTCCATTTCCTAAATTTTATCCAAGTTCTTTCTCAATGAACAGAATGGAACTTTCTCTGACCTTTAACCTCCTTTGGCATTGTCTTCTGTTCTGTCTGTTATAAAACTTGTTCATCAAGGCTATTCCCTACCTCCTTTCAAAAGCAGCAAATCTGGCGTCTGTGTATGCTGAAGTCTTTTGAGACTTAATTTGAAAAACGTAGAAGAGTTTTTTTATTCAGAATATAGTATATTTTTAAGCCATTATGATAAAAACAATGAATACATGTAACACTATCAAAAATGTTTACTTGGTAAAATGTGTCTCTGTGATAGTAGCATCCATATTTTCATGAACACGGTAAAAGATTTTCTACTGCAATGTGATTTACAGTAATTTCTGATTCTTTTCATCTGAAACTTAGAGCTGTAGAAACCGGTGACTTGGTAATGTCATCTTCCAGCCTGAAATTTCAGCAAAGTTGATATCTCTGTCTTGTCTCCCAAAACTGATGAGAGAGCAGAGATGAATTTTCAACCCGAGTGCTGCACACTGTAGGCAAATATTCCCACAGGCCACCTCTGACTACTCTCCCAGCTTCTGTGATGGTAGATATAGGGGAACATTTTATTTTGCAAATGGCAAGAGTCCTGGCATAAAATAGGCAGAGAAAACTCTTTTTAATTCTCTCATGCAATTATGTGGCTGCGTAGGAATGGAAACAGTTGATTAAATGACTTATCTGGCAGACGACAAAGGCATCTAGGCATGTCACAGGGAGTTTTGCAATTGGTAATGCTGAGTAAATATTAGGTCATTTTAAGCACATTGAGTCAGATGTGAATCATCATCTTAGTAGTTCACTCAGCAACCCACTGATGGGGTTTGCAGGTATGAAATACCAAAAGTCTACTGGTACCTGCTCAGAGATTTTAAACAGCAGCACTGCTGAGGATTTTCCACTTTCCACTATTTTTGCTTTCATATTACAAGCTGCCCTGCAAAGTTAAACACCAAAGATCAGTCAAGAGGGGTAATGAGACATAGCAAAAATTTCCTGAGAACAGCATTTTCAAAGTGCTGTTCTGAGAGTGACAACTTGACAGCACCTAACGTCTGCGGGACAGGCAGATTTGTAAGTATCAAAGTAAACATCATCAATGAACTACTTGGCATATTAATAAGGGAAAGGATGAGGGGGAAACCCTGGATGTAATGTAATAAACCTGTTTATTACAATCCTGCAGCTTTTATCTGCCTAGAGTCTTAACTGGAAGGTGCTCCAGGTATGGCCACTGATGGCCAAGACCACAAATGTTCAGAACAAATGAGCTCTCCTGTATCCAGGCATGGGATAAATGGACTGACCCTATAGATATGGATACAGATTCCTGCTCTGACTATGCAGCAATCTATAGTGGAACTTACAAGTGAAAAAAAACCCCAAACCCCTGAAATATCTGTCATTGAGTACCAGCCTGGAGGGTTAATTTGTAGAGGAAGGGGTAGTTGAACCGTGTCCCACCATGACAACCTGACGGTCATTTTCCTGTATAAAGCACCTTCTGCTCTCCCTGCCTTAGAGTGTCTTTAGAAGAGCTCCTGGCTTTTTAAGATGCTACTATTAAAAATCATTGGACGGAGCCCAACCTGAGTTCATTTGCATTAAGTATTTAGTCTGAGAGACGGTTATATCTCCCTTGCTTACTCTGCCTTTAGTATACTAACAAAAATGATAGGATGTAGTACCTGCTATGACAATCCTTGTTCTCTGCTAATCTCCTCTTGCCCCTTTGGGCTGCTTTTAAGGAGAGATTGGCTATTCCTTACCAGTACAGCTGGCAAAACTGGATTACTTCACCCAAATTTGTGAAAATTAGAAACCCTTAGACAGTGTCCCATGCTTAAAATGGAAATGTCAAATCTCAGTTTTCATACTGATTTGACAGAAGTCCTTGCACATCAACATTTGCACTTACCTAATTTTACAGTCAGTAAAATTACTGAGTTGCAGGTGCCAAGGTACTTTTTTCCTATTAGGTTGCCATGAATGCTCTTGTTCATCATCAACCAAGCTCATTCTTTCTGAATAAAAGGGAAGGCTTGTACAGTTGTACTGTGCAATCAATACTTATTCAAAAAATAAGATTCCTCATAGACCACAAAGTGAAAACTATGAAATACGCTTCTCTCTGAAAACTTCTGGAGCTGGCATATCACAGTATACAGAATCTCTCTCACTACCAAAAAGCATTCAATCATGCAAATGAAATGTAGAGGCAAATGATATATACGGATTTAAATAGTTGTTTAATAATCAAGAGAATAAAGATGAACGTTAATTTAATACCGTGTGCATTACTATGCCTCTTACCTGGACAGAGTTAGAAAATTGGGAAGAAACACAAAGGGGGAAAGACTGACCTGAACAATAGAATGAGATTGAACTGATGCTTAGATCTCAACAGTGTAAACTAACACACCACAAGAGAAAGACCAAAAAAAGGAAATAAAAATTCCAGTGAGATAAGTGACAATCTGGGCTGCTAACATAGAAGTATGACATAAAGACAGCCGTACAGCATCACAATTGTCATACTTTACAGAAGTCTAAATATTTGAATTGTATTTCTCTGTGTGGAAATATGCAGGAAGAATCAGGAAATGGCATCAAAAAATACCTAAAGAAGTTTTCAAAATCTGTACATCCACTGAGATTCAAAAGGAATCCATTCTCTTTTGTGAATGGTGAAGGGACAAAAATGATCAATACTCACTCGGGTAAATTTGAAATTTTTGTCCCAGCTATACTGATACCATCTGAATGGAGACTTAAGGGTTGTACTGGTGTAAGAGAAGGACAGATTTACCACATCACGCTCACACACCTAACACAAACCACACTTTAAACAAGTATGTCCAAACTGACATAAAGCCTGGGTTTCAGTTCTGATTGCTGATTTCTTATTGTAAAGAAACAATTTAAATTTGAGTGTGACTTTCCCCATCACCAGTCAAATACAGACTATTTTTTTCTCAAAGCAAGGTGGGGGCAGGAGGAGGAGGAGCAGTATTAAGAGTCCAGTAACACACACTGGCTTCCCCAAAATAGATGGATGAAGACAAGAAGAAAAACATTTTTGGTACAGAAACAGATTTGCGTTTAAAGCCTCTAAGGAATTATTAAAACCCTAATGAATGTTTTTAATTAACATTCACAGTGTCCTTTTAAGTGAAATCATTTAGGAGTTGCAGTGGAAACCTGTTAAACAAATTGCTAGTTGGGGAAAAAAAAATATCCAACTCTGCCTGTTAATAGCTCCTCTGTTTCAGATGGCTCCACACAACCCACTCGGCATCTCTGGGAACTGAGAGTGGAAGATTTAACCAATATTTAGGTAATTTTAAAGAGGAGATGTGGGCTAAATTTACACCCAGATGATGCAAACCGGTGGCTACAGTGCAGACATGCCAGGCTAAACTAGCAAATAGATGTCTCTCTGCACCCCGGACCAGTAAAGAGAAGAGGTACTTTAAATAGATCATTTTCTTTAATGGATCAATATTCTATTGTTTTACAGATTCAGGTACACTCCGTGGTTTGGCTGGTAAAAAAATCAATACAGAGACACAGTGTCATTTGTGCAGCTGGGACCGGCGCAGGGCAGCAGGATGCAGCAGCAGAGTCTCTCCTTCAGCTGCTCTCCAGCCATTCCCCAGCTCCTCCAAAAAATCTCCCACAGCTCCTCACGTTCCACAGGACCAGCAAAGCCTTCACTGCTCCACACCATGAACCCCTTCTCCCACACAGAGAGCAAAAAAAGTCACCTCTGGCGCAGGGCTGTGGTTATTACTTACGGGGGGCTAAACCAAGGGTTTGGTTTCACAGTGTCAGGCTCGCTTTCATTTATTTTTTTTTCTGAAATCTTCTGCATTAACTCTAGCAACCGTGCAGCATAGTCGTACCTGCGGCTACCCGTCACAAAGAGGGATGTCCCCCGTGTTAGAACACCGTTTGCCTTTGTTGCACACAGAGCTGATGCTCTCCTAGAGTATGTTTTGTACGTAATTTATAAACACTGCTCATAAATTAATAAAACTAAGGTTCTGGAAAAGCTTTTTGTTTAAGTAAAGACATTTTTCATATCATATTAATCTTCTCTATTAGAACTTTCAAACAGGTGCACACGCGTTGCTTATTTAAAAGCAATAGATTAAGACTGAGGGAATTAAAATGGACTTTCCGTGGCTAAAACTCCCCGTGAAAGGATGTAGCAGAACACTGCCACCTCCAGTTACAGATCATGCACAGAATAGACTGGCTGTATTATTCACACACTTAGAATAAAGGAAACCAGGCACAAGCTCTGGCGATGGGCTCAGCCTGACTGTCAGCGAAGAGGCACATACGCGTTGGAGCCTTTGATCAGGGATGACTTTTAAAAAAATAATAACAAAAAATTGACGCCACAGAAACAAATAAACCGTCACTCCCCACACACTTGTAACAGCGTGTTGCCGTGTCAGTGAAATCCTTACGACTGGGGACTGTTCAATTAAGGACTCTAATCTCTAACTTCAATGCTTTCCCCGCTCAGCTCACATCGGGTATACGGAAAGGGAATTTGCCTTCCCGTTTTCCACACGTCGTTGCTGTTTAGTTGTCTAGGATGAGCTGTCTTGAATATTTATAAAATTCTGAGGGGAGCCTATGACATGGGAAAACGTGCCGAGGGAGGGGATGTCAGGCCAAATCATGAGGGTCTGTGACCCACAGAAAATTGAGGCAGTGGTTCGGACTGAAGGACTGCAATGATGTGGGGCTTTTTTTTTGCCAATGTGAGGAGAGAAGCATTATCCAAATAAACGTGAAGCAAGGAGGGCAGAGTTGCAGCTGGTGAGATAAAGAGGATGACTATGGCTGCTGCTACCACTATTTATATGGGTGGTGAGAAGAGAGGAGAGAATACCAGTAAAGCATGTGGAGAAGTGTGAGAATACATCTCATAAACTTGGGTACCTCATATTTCATTATGGCTGGAGCAGAGTTCCCAGCTTTTATGTAGCCAAGGTTCACTGCTTCCACCCTCTCCTTCTTACCTCCCCTTTCCATCTACCCTGCCTTGACCACACTCCTGACCACCACCTCTGTCTTCCTGCTTCAGCCATTGAGCCATGCTACGTACAGCTCTTGCTTTCCACACCAAGCTGATATTTATTCCTTTGTCCCTTCCCCAACCTTAGACCTGAGACTGCTCCTTGGCTGAAATTATAATCATAGAATGGTTGGAGTTGGAAGGGACCTTAAAGATCATCCAGTTCCAACCCCCCTGCCCTGGGCAGGGACACCTCCCACCAGACCAGGTTGCTCAAAGCCCCATCCAGCCTGGCCTTGGACACCTCCAGGGATGGGGCAGCCACAGCTTCTCTGGGCAACCTCTTCCAGTGTCCCACCACCTTCACAGCAAAGAATTTCTTTCTGGGAGTTTGCACTGGAATTTGCTTGAAACATGTCTTGCCTGTCAGATCCACAATCACAACCATGCAACACTGGTTATTGGCATGGTCTCATGTTCTGGGTGTGATTTGTTTGGAGAGACGTTGATAAATCGAATGGAGTTGAAAGAAAAACAAAAGCGATCAAGAGATGGAAAAAAAATCAATTATGAGTTGAGACCAAGAGAAAAGATAAACATGCATGGCCTAAGTGATGTCTATGGCTGGAGGAGAGGAAACACAGTTACTGGCAGTTGTATGAATAAACACAAACGCAAGAGAGAAATTACCTAACTCAGGGCTTGGAAACAGTAGCAATAATGGGAAGAAAAGAAGGAAACATATTGGGATTAAATGACATAGATTGCCTTCCAAGCCTGAGTCTTACAATAATATTAACATGCTACTTTTAAAACAATTTGTGGAATATAATTAACCTTTTAAAAAATCTTTATCTTTAAAGATAAAGCCATTACCGTTTCACACCTATATATGATTACATCATTTAAAAACCTATCACTGCCTGCGCAAATGATAATGATTCTCAGAGAGGAGAACAAGTGAGAACAACCAATGAACATTAGTATGGAATGTCTTTCCCTGTTTTTCTGAACAAACCTTGGTTGGTTTTCTTATTGAAAATAAGCATACTGTAAATGCAATTATGGTGTGAGATGGGTAGAACTCTTTCAGCCAGAAAAAAAAAAGGCAATGCAAAAGGATTTGGGGAAAGTACAACTATTCAAATTATAAATCTCCCAGAAGAAACAGCTTCACTTTTCTTTACAAAGTGGGGTATACGTTTTCAAATTATCCTGACTTAAAAAATGATAATAATTTAAAATAATCTAAATATTAAATTTGTATACTCTGAATCACTCCATTCCTTTTTTTGTTTGTTTGGTTAGTTTGCTTTGTTTCACATTTGTCTCTAGGCCAATAAAATAATTATTTACACAGATATACTTCCACAAAAACAGAGTCTAATATTCCAATCAGACCATCATGCTTTTCATGATGTATGGACAGTCATTGTAGTCAGCACTTTTATATTTATAGAATTAAAAACTGAGAGATCATAGGGCCATCTAGTTTGACCCTCAGTGAATCACAGGCTCTTAAATTTCACCAGTTTCCCTGGAATGTACTGAAACTTGTGTTTGGCTGGGATCTATCTTCCCGACTACACTCAGCATGGATGTGAAGGCAAAAGGTGAAGAATCCAGTCCTTCTGATAATTTGGGCCAATGTTTAATTGATGGCACTGTTAAAAAAAGTGTCTGATTTCTCATTTGAATTTGTCCGGCTCTTTTAATGCTTTTTTCCACCAGATTAAAGAGCCCTTTAGAACCTAGTATATCTTCCCCATGAAGGTACCTGTACACTGTAATCAAGTCACCTCTCAATCTTCTTTTTTGATAAGGTAGACAGATTGAGCTCTTTTAGAGTCCCACAGTAAGGCATTTCCTCCAGCCCTCAAATCATTTTTGCGGCTCCTTCCTGAACTCTCTCCCATTTTTCACTGTCCTTTTAAAAAAAAGTGGACACCAGCACTGATGAAATATTCCAGTAGCTGTCTCACCAGTTCCTTATGCTCCTCGCTGTACTTATTCATCCTCTGAAGAGAAGCAGAGCTAGTCAGAAGGCACCATCTGGTGAGGAAGTCTGACTAGTAGGGGGCAGATTTAAATACTTAAAGAGTAGCAGAGGGGAGGGTGGAATGGGCAAAGGACATTTAAAGACTGACTTGCCAGACTATGATCATTTTTAGTTTCCCCAGGAGGTTAGTGAATTCTTCTCCCTTGGACTCCTATTGCCTGTGTTTAGAAAGGTGAATAGCAGCAGACTATAAAATATGGAAAATGAAAGTTTCATTGGGATTACGCATGGATGAGGAAAATCAGCATCTGCCTGCTGGAAAACACAGGACTCACAGGGGTAAGGGAAGAAGGGAATAAAAAAGAAGAGAAATGCCATGATAGTCAAATAAGACCAGAAAAAAAAAATAATCCACAACAGTCAAAAGAATACAAAAGGAAAGAGGATTTCATTATCTTAATTGATGTCATAACCTATATTAAAAAAGCATTGAATTACTGAAGCATCAGGATGGAGGTCCAGTGTTCAAGTCAATGCCCGCCCCGCAGAGCCAACACCTGGGAGAGGAGAGTGATGATTTTGCCCCACTCTGGCTCCCCAAATTGTATTTCTTAGCGAAAGACCCCTTTTTAGAGAGCTTATAGAGCTGTTGAGTAAAGGGCAGGGTGTAGAACCTGGGAACTGTTTACTTATGCACCCAGAGGATCATCACTGCTGGGGGAGCTCAGGAGAAGAAGGCTGCCAGACACGCATGGAGCTGGTCCCTGAGATCAGATATATGAGTTGCAGATATCAAAGGCACACGAGTCCAGGAGAGCTCTCGAGTGACTCTTTCAGAAGCTGCAGAAGCCCAAAGCGCTCTCTTCCCCCCTTTCTGCAAGGACTGAAGCACTCGTCTCTGGCTCTGCATTCAGCCACGCTCATTCATTCCTTTATGATCTTTAGATTGGATTTCCACAATCCAAAAGTGGGGGCTGAGGGGTAAATTTAAAAAGTGCATGGCAGCTTCAGTTGTTACAGCAGGAGGCTACTTACTGCTGGGAAGGTATTAGCCCAGGCAGAAAATATACTGCATGAGCTCCTCACTGTAAGTGCTGACCCTGTATTCACCCTGGCACAGGCACTGTTTTGCCTTTTTTCCTTTTTTTTATTCAGTCAAGTAATCAAAAAACGTTCATTTTAAAGGACACGTGGTACTTAAAAACATGTAATTTTGTAAACTTATGCTTCATATAATTTCTTACGCTTCTGAGAAAGGAGAGTGCAAAGGGGAGTTGGACTAGATGATCTCTACTGTCCCTTCCAACTCTAAAAATTCAGTGAAATTCAGTATTGTTGTTTGGTTTTTGAGCATCTGACTGCTTGTTTTAGGAACTTTCAAATACCTATGGCACGTATGGACTACACTTGATCCTTTCTGAAAAATCAAAGCTTTTCTGTTTCGCTTAAGCCCTTTACTAAAGCTCCCGTAGCCCCTGCCAATATCCATAGAAACTTTATCATTCCGTACCACCGCTGCCTGAATTCCAATAAATTAGGCAACACAAAGGACATCAACTGCAAAAATTACACTTAAGCTGGGGAGACAGTCAGCGTTTCTGGGAATTCAGAAGTCTGCTATGCCCAGCCTATTGGTGTCACCAAGGGAATACAAAGAAAGGAAGACCAACATGGAAGTATCCTAAAGGCTTCTTGATAACTGAAACACAACGGAGATATGGGGTAGGACGCAACAGAAGGAACCTTTCCAGCCACCCTTCCCTTGTTCTGCAAACAGCCATTGAAGGACATTTTCTTCTTTACTTTAAATGGCAATTAACACCTTGAGCCCAACCCTAGCCAATACTTGTCACTTAGCAAGTCCAGTTCGCTCCAGATTTTATCTCCCATGCAAGATGGTTAAAAAAAAGCCCTATATTCTGATGGTTCCAAGTCACTTTTACACCGTGTAACTCTGCCAGGACGCGCAATTGGAGAGTAGGACGTGGAGTGGTTATAAATATTAAGAAGGTCTTTACTTTCAGGTGTTACTTTTCCAAAATAAAATAGTGACACCACCCGGGAATCTTCTCGAAATAACAGAGAAAATACTTTTAACTGTTAGAATATTATTAGAAAATTAAATGTAAAAGTAAATTCTTTTCAAGCATTTGTGAACATGATAAAATTAATTCTCCCTTAGAGAACTGCTTTTTCTTAAATTAAATTCTTTCTGAAGGTAAATTGTTAGGAAAGTCTAAAAAAATTCATGTAGCTGGTTTTTTGTTACCCTAGCATGAAGAAGTGAAAGACTTTTTTTCCCCCCAATTTATAGATTCCAAATTGTGTTATATCCAGATAATGCAGCATTCTTATAGGGAAATAATGCCTTGCACTTGTTTTACTATTTGATGGTTTGATTTTGCATTTCCCAGAAATATAATCGTCCACCTTTTCCTGAGCAAATTATTCCACCATATAATAGAATTATTAACTCCTCAAAAATCTTCTGTTCAAACATCAGACTTGCCTCACTAAGGATAAGCGTCTTTAATATATTTGAAATAGTAACATTTTCTATTTAATTTCCAGCTACCGTAGGAGTTCAGTAGAAGAATTTCCCATTAGTGTTTTTGATAGATGCATATCGTGCATCCATGTAGATCCTCGTATTCTCAGATATGAATGTTTATTTCAAAATGTGTTTGTTAGCAGCAGGAATGTGACATTGCCCACACAGAATGGGAACAGGAGAGCAGAAAAATCCAGGTACTATACCTATTATTACCCCATCTGCTTTTTGACCTCAGCTAAATTACACTGAACTTGTGCTACCTTAATTTCCCTTCTTTAAAATTGAGATCGAGATACTTCACTCCCTGTGTAATGAAGCTAAGTATTTCTTTATATAGAAATGGGAGATCCTTTAGCAAAATTGATTCAATGCAAATAAACTAACGCAATGCTATGGTTGAGAATCTGAACAGAGAGCTATCCAAAAAATGCAAAGGCAAACTCCCACAGCAATTATAAAGTAGGTCATATTGAATGTATGTGTTAATGCATTGAAGGAACATATACTTTCTCAGTAGAAACTGCACTGGCTTTAAACACTCAGACAAATGTGAGTTCAAATTCAATGCACTATTACTGCCTGAAAGTTGCATTTTCATTTAATAAGACTTTATAACAGATAATGCATTGTTTGCATTTTATCCAATCACTTCTGATACTCTGCTCTATTGATAAATATGGTTTCTTTCCTTTTATCTTGACATTGTAGCAGCATATACGTAGAACTGCAATGACACTGCTTCATTTGACATTGTAATATTCCCTGTACAGCTGCATTTACATCATTTTCAGCCCTTTAGAATGACAATAACTCCCATGAAATCAAATGATGAGCTATTATTATCACAGAAACATCACGAAAAATAACTACTTTGAAATCTGGATAGCAATATATTAGCTATCCAAGCACTTCAAAACACAGATTTATTTTTTTAATATAGTAGACCCTAAGTAAGGTTCTCTTCTCATTCGTTCTCCTATTTGCAGTGCTAAAAATGTGTCTTGGAAAAGATCCATTCTTCAGTAACTGTCAAATGAACATAAGGACAATCGTATCACCGGTCCATGTCATTAAATGGTCAACAGCAGATATTTAGACAGAATGATGAGAAACAGGGCATGAATACTTCCCATGGAAAATACTCAGGAATCCTCATTTAGGAGCATCTTGAGATAAAACTTGTACCAGCACTACTACATTTAATAGCTTTCTCACTTAATTCTCTAATACCTCTTGAACCAATTTTCATAAAATTTTTTGTAATGAGCTCTGCCCTAAGAAGAAATATGTTTCCTGTTGTATATTAAAATGCAAAATCTCATTTTCTGGAATAGACATCTGTGACTAAGGAGTGATAGTTATCTAAATAGAGATGTTTATTCTAATAAACTGGACTTATCTCTCAACTCCAGGAAAGATGTATACCTATATGGAAAAGCTTAGCCAAACTGTATTATGTATTAACTTAGTTTCTCCTGTGAGTGATCCTGTATATTATCCTAGGAAAGACATTTAGAATGCACATGGTGGCTGAGTTATTTAAAACTGAATTATCTTGAAAAAGGGGAGATTTAAATTAAAAACTGTCTCAAAGACACAACATTAGGACAGTAGTTTTTTTATGTTTTGCCTCTGTGGATTCAGTGCACTTTTCTCCTGAAAGGTATCTCCAATTGAAGCATGTGGCTTAGAACTGATATCAAACCCAATGATGTTATGTGCAATCCACATCTGATGAATTTAAACTCACAATTCTCATAAAAGTCTGTTTATTCATCACAAAGGCCAAAATCCCTCCCTTTTTATTTGTGAGGGTTTGTTTTTTTTTCCAGCGGAGTTGCCATTATCTTTCATCTTGTACAATAAAAAAGCAGAATAAAAATCCTACAGCAGCTACTTCTGATGTGGGGATTATGTTTTTTTATGTACAAATAATTTCCTAAGGCAAATCTCTAACATGCAGGTGAGTAATTGTTGCCTCTAACTTTCTGGCCACGGAGATATGATTTGGAGATTAGAGACTGGTTGGTGGTTGAGATCTCCAATCTCTGCTTCCACAACTGAGACAACCAGCAGCAAAGCTGAGGAGTCCTAAATTTTGCTTCATCAATGCAGCAGTACTTCTACCTCAGCAAAGCAAACCCTCTTCCTATAATAAAAGTAATATCCCAAAGTGGGTTCTAGTAGGGGCTTAATCACGAGCTATCCAGCAGCGGGACAACATCCACAGTGCCTAAATATTTAGGTTATCCTCTCTGAGGTAAGTAGTAGTCAAAAACCTCCCACTCAGTACCTCACCTCTACAGTGTAGGCTCTATTCCAGCGCTGCAGTCGCTAATGCTTTGGAAAACTAACAGTTCACTGGGGGCTGGGGTGTAGTTACTTCTGAGTCAAAGCACATCCCTGGTGCTGCGTGAGGACGTGAAATGCTGGCTCCATCCACGTTCCCAACAACTACCTTACACTCAGCCTACCTTACACTCTTTATAACAGCATACAAAAGCTCCTAGTTACTTCTGAGTCAAAGCACATCCCTGGTGCTGCGTGAGGACGTGAAATGCTGGCTCCATCCACGTTCCCAACAACTACCTTACACTCAGCCTACCTTACACTCTTTATAACAGCATACAAAAGCTCCCTCACCTCCCTGCAGCCCTTTCCCCAGGGGCCAGCCCATAAGACACCTAGCAGCTATTTCACAATCCAGCTTATAACTTCATCTTTTCACTCAAAAATCAAGACACTGGCAAGCAAGAAATCCACTCACATATAACTTTGTTTCAGAGAGATGATCCTCTTCTGCTGGTTTACCGACCAGGTTCTTATTACCCTGGCTCCAGGAGAAATTTTCCCAACATGAACACACAGCTGTGTTTTGTTATCTTCACTGAAGATATTTTGAAGGCAGATTACAGAGTGTTTTGGAAAAATAAAATGTTCCTTCATAGTTTTGCATTGGAAAACTGCTGGTTAAGAGTTGGGGAAAAAAAAAAAAAAAAAAAGCCCTCATTTTGCAGATTAAAACACTCAGGTTAGAGGAATAATGTGAAAAAAATAGGTATAAACTTTCAGTAAGAAGAAAATACTGCTACAAAGTTGTCATTTCTATTGCCTAGAGGTGGTCTCGGACATCTTTCCTAAGAAATTATGTGTGCCCGTCCTTGTCATAATATGAAGTCATAAAACTGCCATTCAACTGGAATTTTATGGAATAATACTTACATATTCTGGACATTTAAAATGGTATTAAAAATCTGATAAAGACATATGTTAGCTATATCTTTATGATTCTGGTTCTTTTTTGATTTTTTTGTTGTTTGGGTTGTTTTTTTTTTTAAAGCTTTGAATCCCTCATAGCATTCACCACAAATTCAGCTCGGTTTTAATGGTTCTGCAGTGACTACTGCAAAGCTTCTTAACTTTTACACTATAATGCAGTCGATGTATTTATAGTTCCTGAAAATGTCACATGGCAATGTTATGCCAGGGACAGCACATCTCAGAGACTCCTTAAGACGTCTGCATTGTTGTGTTCTATTTGTAGAGGCATTTTTGTCAGAGGCAATGAAGAAACAGAGCCGCCGCTGCAGCTCTTTCAATAACATTCAAGCTTATAGTTGACCCGAGGGGCTCACATTATGACATCCATATTTAATTTAACAATAAATCATATTTTCATGGACTACGGTATTGCATTATAAGCTCACTGTTTTATGTGCATGGGAATGCAGCAAAAGCAGGCTGGTACCTATCTACAACACAGACTAAATGGTTAGTTCATGAGAGCAAGGTCAAAGTGTACGGTGACGGCAATATATAAAGCGTTTTATAACAACTCTTAGAAGTCTGAGGGAAAAAAAATAGGACAAAAAAGCTGTCCAGAAGGGACTGCATTTAACTTAAGGTGCATTTTTTAAAAATTTCCCTTAACTGCACCACCTTGCTTACTGTCACTTTTAGTTCTGCTCTGCACTTCCCATCTCAGTCAGCATTCTCTCTATCTCATTTTCTCTTCTGCTTCATTCAAGCATATTTAAGGAGAAAATTAACACCGCCTGAATCTTAAACTTTACCCATGCCTTTCCTTTCACAATAATTTCTCCTGTTTGCCCTGCATTTTTTACTATTGACCTTCCAGCCGACTCGAAATTAAATGTTCATGTGTTTTCTATTTACTCCCAAATCTAGCCCTGCTTGTTCACATTTATGCTTGCTCATCTCCCTCTTATTTGCCTCTGCCCACATCACATCACATCATGCTCAGCTTCTTTACTTTCTGTTCCTACTAACTTAAATTCTCTTTCCATTGCCTACTTCTTGCAGCTCTCTGCAACCTGAAATTCATTTAATTCATTCTTTCTTCCCCATCAGCATTATTAATAATCTTCCACCAGCCAGATTAAGGAATAACTTCATTGCTCTTCCCCATCATCTCTCTCTGGCAATAGTTTACCTATTCTTTGAACTACTCTCCTCTATAGACTTTATGAAGCTCTATTATCTCTGTTAGAAGGTTCCACTTCTCAAAACTAAGTAGTTTCAATTACCTTTTTATTGGCAGCCTTGATCTTTGGTCTAGATGTCATCCTTAACATACATTACATAAAATTAAGGAAGAGCAACTGTAGTAAAAAGCATTTCACTACTCTGATCCATATTCTCTTTTTACCTCCCATCCAGCTTTCTGTTCATCATCTCTTCATGCATTGTATCTAAATTAGATTTTCAGTTCCTTGGGGTAAGAAGACATCATTTTCATTTATCTGTAAAGCACCATGCATGCTTATGGCTCTGTAGAGATGCTAAATATGTATATCCACTTTTATTAAAATATTGATGCTTTTATCTATTCATATAGTGCAGAAACAACATGGCAGCAGTTGTACCCATTTAAAAACTATTTTCCATCTATAATAGCTATAATGTGATATATTTATAGTAGCCACATGCTGTTCACTCTCTATTTCCTAGTTCATATTTACATTGCTCTTTCTGGTCTTATCAACTAACAACTGCCCAAAAAATAAAAATTCCAGTTTTCTCTGACAGCGTCAAAATATTTTTCTAAAAATAAATTATAGGGGTAACAAACAGTGGTTTTATTACTTATCCATACTGCGTGATCAGAATCTTAGTGGGTGTAGGTTGCTGTACCAACTCAGGTCTGCTCCTGCCCCCCCAAAATCTTGTAATTTAAATAGTCCTAATGATAGTAAAAATTTTAAGAATTTTGGACACCAGCATTCTTGCTACCTAACTTTAGAGGCATTGATGTCTTTGATTTTCAGAGTACTGGAATACAAGGTCTTGAGAAGGGAAACTCCTTATCATTTTGAAAATTTTGGCTGACAAAATTAACATAATTAGTGCTAGCATGCATTCTAAAAGCTAGGAGAGTTTTTAATGCAAAAAGGTAAAATGAGGATACTATCAATCCAATTATAATGCATTAAAATTTTTCTATTAACAAGTGCAGTAACAGGCTGTAGATATACTCTCCTTTGTAGTCAAGCATATTTATTTCTTGGTTAGACAAAAAAATATGTAGGCATGTCCACATCCCACAGGAGAATCCACACAGGCCCCTGTCATGACCCAGAGCTCGTTGCCTGAATTAGCCTGTACTAATCATTTCAAAAGTTAGCTCAAAAGATAAGGAATTATTGTAAAGTAGACACTGTATGCCGAGCAATTAAACTGTTCTGCTTCACATAACACTTAATAAATGGTTAAGCATTTAAGCATTGAACAAAGTCAACATCTTCTAATATCCTGCTTTGCAGGATACCTGAGCTGAAAACTTGAAATGGTTGCTTGTTCGTGGGTCAGTGCATACAGAGGGATCTTGAGAAACTCTTTATGCAGAGTAGCAGGAGGGAAGTTACATGGGGATAGTGTTACTGGCATTTCTTCACAGAGTGCCATAGAGCTGATGGATTTAATATTTATATTGTCCTTGCATACAGGTGGAACCAGTGTTCCACCACGGTTTTTACTGGATAAAACGATAAACATCAATTCGACTTGATGTCGAACTGCGAAACCTAAACCTGTATAAGGTTGCACTGGTGACAGTCAGACCACATACATTTTTAAAAGCTTTGTTGGACTGAACAAATGGCAAAGGTTCCTTTTGCCCAACTTTTGATGTCTTCCACATAGGCATCCATCTCACGGTTCCCTTCATTGCCTCACTATGCATGAAGGGAAGTGCGTCCATGAATGCACTAAGGTGTGATCCATCAGATCTACTCCAGCTGTTTACTTCAGGATAAGCCATTTTACATTGTAAAACAACTAGACTTGGTAAATTAGTCCCATTTCATCAAACGGTAAGAACTGAATGTTTACTCATTTCTTTACATCTTCAGAGAAAGTAAAAACCAGGTATCCTGTCTACAGCCTTGTAAGTAAACAAAATTCCTTGACAAAACTGCTGTCTGATGCCAACGATTACTCTCCAGACATGGCTTGGGGCCAGACAGGGCATGGCCCAGGAAGGGCTCTCCAAAGGCAGCCAGAAGATGGTCTGCCTGCTTCAGACAGAAGAGGGCCCTACCACTTGGTTTTGGTACCAGAAAACAGTCCTTTGCATCATCTACTTAGTTGAAGAAAAAAAAAAGTTAATTGGCATGGGGGACAAGTGTAAATTGCAACTTTAAATGGAAAGGAAGAAGAAAGGTAGCTTTTAAATGAACATTTTAATGAAAGTATGAAGAATAATGCAGATGGAAAAGTGTCTAAAAAAACCTGTTAAACTGTGATATGACATTCATGACTGTGATCACTTTGGACAAATATAACAGGGAGACTAGTTGTTGTACAAATTAAATGGCATTTTAAAATACAGTTCATCTGATGCATAGTGAGGTCTACTCCCTGTGAACTACCTCAGAGAATACTACCCACAAAACCAACAAAAGGAAGGTAGGGAAGGAATTTCCAGAAGGTTGGAAAATGGACCAACTTTGTTTCTGTCAAAACGAATGGTAAAGCACCTTCTTAAAAAAAAGAGCTTCAGCAGTGCTGAACACTTTTGGCCATCATGACATAAGGGCAGAAGCTGAGCTATAATGTCTTAACGGCCCTGTACAGGGATGAATCATTACACAGAGCTCATTGTGTATGGGAGGCTGTATTCTGTAAGGATATTATGAGGAGTAATGGTCAGGTTTTCAGGTGCACTCAACTTTACATCATTCATAATGAGGCGTACGAATGATGAGCACTTTTGAAGATCGATGTGGTTTCCTGGCTCAACGAAGAACTATGGGTCTACAAAACTGAGATTAGAGATAATATATGTATGGAACACCTTTTAATCTGTTTTCACCCCAAGCTGGGTAGCAGAATTAAAACTACTTGCTTTCATTTCAGCTAAATATTTTTTTTTTCTAATCACATCATTTCACTCTGATTTACATGAGTTTTAGCTTCAAGAATCATTGGTCATTGCTGAATGCAAATAAGCACCAAGTAAAATTATATTAAGTTTGCACAATTGATCTTTCATCATTTTAAATGGTACCTTTTAAAATTTCCTGTAAAATCAGCCTGAAATATTCCCATCGTTGACTGTCATCAAGTAGAGCAGGGTCACTTTGGGAAAACCCATTCTCAGTGATGTAAATTATAGGGTTATTATATGTATCCTAGAACAAGAGAGCAGAAGTTTTATTCAGAACAGATGTAAGAAAGCCCATAAAATCAGATGCATTACCCTCTATCTTTTCTAAGCTACAAACTAAAACTAGTTTTCATCAAATTGCACTGACCCTATTAACTTAATTTTCCATGAGCTGACCTTTTATGACTAACAATGGAAAAGCAAAACTGTGCAAATATCCATGAAGACAGTGAAATGACTTATTTTAATGAGAAGACTAAAATATCTTTCCTGCATTAGCATCTGCTTATTGTCACTGCTCCTTAACCCCTTGGTACTGGCAGTCATCACATGCCCCACTGCCAGGAGTAGACGCATGCCAGGAAAGCCTTACTGCTGGCATCAGAAAGATCATTTCTGGAGTTCAAAAGATGATATAACACTGGTGTGTCATTTCAAACTGTAAAATAGCTATCAAGTACAAAGGCAATAGGAAAACACTAAGCTTTTACTCTTTATAGCCAGCGTGCAAAAATTAAATTAAGAATCCCAAGGTGACTTGTTTATTTATATCTTGTACAATGTCTTACGCCATCCAGATGGGCTCCTCAAAAAAAACCCCAAATCACCAGTATTACTCATTGGATTCTCAGATCCCCTCATTGGCCAGCTAATAGTGGTAAAAAGGCCCTGTGAGCCTTAGGTCATTCCTTGATATAACACAGAAGTCATAGCAAGCCCCATGGTTCTACAGTCATCCATAAACTCCCAGGTGCAACAGGCCAAGAGGGATCCGTTATTTGCTCAGCTTCATAGTCCATTGGAACACTTAGCCTCTTGTCTGCATTTTCTTGGTCTTAAGTTTAACAGTTCAGAGCAAAGAAGTCAGCAGTACCCATGATCATAATATTTTCCTCTTTAGTAAATTCCAGAAGCCTCGATGATCAGTAGCCCTGCTTTGAATGCATTGTAGAAATCTGGGACTTCATGACAGCTGGATAGTCACCATCAGTAAACATTGACCTGACAAACTCATCTAAGGTAAAGGGCAAGCACCTTTTAATTGCTTTTTCATCTGCTACAGAATTTGTAGAGGTTCTACCAATCTGAGTTCAGAGCCATAGACACAAGTCCACGTTGTTTTCTCCAAATATCTTCTTGCAACAGTGTCAGGCTTTAGCCTGAGCTTTTTTTTTCACATTATAAGCTGCTTTGTAAGCTCTGGTACCAATGCTGGGGCTATACCTTTCTCACAACCACCTATAGCAACAACATAAGGTTCATTGATAGTGGTCACTCAGTCTCCAAATGTTCTGAAGCAATACTTTGCATGAATATCAAGGGTCTCAGTGACCTTTTCAGACCTCCAGGCACTTTAATCTTCTAAGAACTGAGGTAAGCCAAAGTGATACAGGGACCATGACGCCATTTCCCAGGTTATTAATGATTTTGCCGGAATAATTGACTCTTGAAAATATTAGAAGAGGAAAAAAAAAAGGGGTTAACTCAACTTTATTACATTTTAACACATGAAGAAACCTTACTGCACATTTTCTCTGATATGAGATGCAAATATTTCCTCTCAGCTGCATGCTGACTACTGTTACAAGACCCCAGAGTTGGCAAAAATGCTCAGCACACAAAATCTTCCAACCGGGCACATAAAATGAAATGAGGATGCAAATTTTCAAAATAGATCAGTGGACAGCAACTCCCTAGGAGAAACATAATTCTGATGGGTGCTGGTCACATGAAAATATAATCCTTTCATTTAAATGCCTGAATGGCAGCCTGGCTGCATGTACAAGACGAAAACGTGTTAGAAAAATCCTGACACTTGAGAGCCTGACAGGTAGATTTGTTCTAATGAAAGCATCGCTCTCCTTGAGAACTGTGTCTTTTAAAAAGTTTAGTGCCACACTCAGCATGGTAAATAAGCTGATCTTTTATGATCTGAACTTGGTTAGCTGGGTGAGCTGTTTTCTCTAGACTGTTCCATTCTCCATCACCCTCTGGGCCAGCATCAAGACAAAAGAGGGTATTGTCAATGCATTCAGTATTTTGCAAAGGTGTGAATTCAGTGGTTCCCTCGACAGATCTATATGACACTTAAGGCTTTTCTTTGGGCTTTACTAGATTTTAGATGGAGTTTAGGGCACTGGTCTCTTCAGCCACCAGCTTGAATGACTTGGCAATAGTTTATCCAAGAAACCAACTCTCTTCCTTGTACACTGCTACTGCTGCAGACTGCTCAGTCCCTCTAACTGCAAGAAGGAATTAGCTCACCTCTCTAAAACCTCATGACTTCCAACCTTTCTTGTCCCCCCTTGATAAGACAGAGATCAACTTTAATTTCCTGGATGTGTTACTAAAGCTGACCAGTACTGAGGATGTATTTCTAGAGGCTTAAAAGGAATTCACCTTCTGCTCAGATTTAGCAGTGGCTGACATGAATGTTTCCTAAAGGACTATTTTTATGCTGCTGAGAGGTCACTGTAAGTTTAAATATTAGGCTACCTTAAGCTCTCATATAGGCATTTCTAATTTTGCTTGCATCCAAACACAACTACATTGCTTCTAAGCCTTCTGAAAACACTGGATATTGCAAAACACATCAGAAGCTCTGGTTCAAAGAGTATCAATTAGCTTGCTCTTTTACTTGAACTATCTGGTTTAGTGCGGTAATTGGAAAAGGCCAACAGTGGCCTTGAATTATTATTTGTTAAGCTAAGAGGCTCCAGCCAGGAATAGGTTTCCATCATGCTGGTGGAATGTAGAAATCAGTCAGCCTTTGCTTCAGAGACTTGGGCTAAATATACCAAAGTGTTTAAGAACATTAGAAACCTAAAATCCATAAAAATTTAATGGGTCTCAGACTACCACATATCCTAATGAGACACAGGTGCTTATGAAGTGTCCATCCCAAGGCCTTGCTGCATTGAAACCCAGAACTGAGAAAGGTATAAAGAAGTTGAAAACACAGAAGAAAGGACGAGGAGGAAGACTAAGTTACAAAAGTTAACAAAATGTATGCTTAGAAGGTTATGTATGGGTTAGATTATTATTCTTAATTGTTTCTGAACCAGGGATTTTGTTTAATCCAAAGCAGAAAACTTATTCATTAGTAAATATGTCTGTACTATATTGTATTATTTATTATTATTATGTATTATATATTCCCCGGTATTTTCAGGTTCATCTTACTGTGTATTGATATTTAAAAATGCCAGCACAGAACCCTATACTACCTTCTTGTTAAAAGGAAAATATTATCCTAACTTCAAATGACTGATCGTATGGGTTTCCATCAAAGGGCTTTTTTAAGACAACATTTACTGCAGCAATCAATTATGAACCCCCAGATTTAGACAGTGCCTTCTCCTAAACAAACAGGTGCATACACATCCTTTAGCACAGCAAGAGTCTATAAGTTTGTTTACAAAGTAAGGCACAATAAATCTCACAGGTAGTTTTCTTTTCCTTCCAAATGCAGCACCAGAAAAACACATTAAATTTGAGGAGATACGTGCTTGAGCCTGAGAATGTACTCATGTAAAAGAGGAAGGAATATACCAGAATTTTAAATTTAGAAAAGTAAATTCTTGCTATTTGCAAGCGCAATTAGGTGCAAATAGAGGGTTTTTTTAGTGTTACTTTTGAACAGGGACATATTTTGCTTCAGTGGGGCTGGGTGTGTGTTACCTGCTGCTGGTGGGACTGCAAAGTTTACTACGTAGGCTTAAACTGCGAAAAAAGAAATCCTTTGCTGGTACAGGATCCTGTTCTACTACATTGAGAGTAATGCTTGCCTAAAAGACACTAGTATATATCATTCTAATTTTCAGATTATGAATTACTTAGTATAGTTTATAACATTTAAGTGCAACCAGCTATCATTCATTTTTTACATCTCAATTGAACACCAATATTGGAAAAGATTTACACTTTGTGTTAGGAAATTAAGATAAACAGAACTGCACCCCTGAAAAATGTAAATGACAAGTCAAACTCCCAGATTGTCTTATAACTTCCAGAGGAGCCTGATTTAATTTCTATGGCTGTATCTGTGGGTCAGATAGAAGTAGAAATACAGAAAAACACATCCTTCCCAGAACGTGTGTTTTGCGGAGACACCTCAAAATTTTGGATTTACAGACATTAAGGAGGATTTTGTCACTGGAAAGTGAAGGATTGTTCTTTTCTCCTTTCTGGCATCTTCCCTCCCCATTCTGATTCACAACCTTCATGCTGAAGAGAGGTGTAACATCGATGTTTCCCAGGCTCAATACCCCCACGTCTACTACTTCTGTCTCCCTCCACACCAACACCTGGTGTTTAGCAGCTACCTCCTTCTGCTCAGGGCACCTTCTAGGGTAAAAAGAGTTGCACAAATATATTTTAAAAACAAACTCGGTATAAGTTTTAACTTAAAACCTGACATGGCTTAGGAACAATACTGCAGCCTACAACTGAGGGAGCTGGGACTGTTTAGTTTGAGGAAGAGGAGGCTGAGGGGAGACCTCATCACTCTCTACAACTACTTGAAAGGACATTGTAGAGAGGTTGGTCTCTTCTCACCGGTAATTAGTGATAGAATGAGAGGGAATGGCTTCAAGCTGCAACAGGGTAGGTTTAGACAGGACATTAGGAAACAATTCTTCACAGAAAGAGTGGTCAGACACTGCAATAAGCTGCCCAGGGAGGTGGTTGAGTCACCATCCCTAAATGTGTTTTAGAGTCATTTAGATGTGGTGTTGGGGGATATGGTGTAGGGGAGAACTTCAGAGAGTAGGGTTGATGGTTGGACTCGATGATCCCAAGGGTCTTTTCCAACCTGAACGATTCTATGATAAAACATTGCTGCTTTAAAAGACCCTACCCACACCGAGTTAGAAACAGAATGGTTTTAAAGGTTTTCAAATGTCCTACATCTTAGGTGTGAAATTGGTAGTGAATCAGTTGGTGTGAATGATTTTATTTGAAAGGACATTGCTCTAAGCTTTCTAATTCTTCGCATGCTCTTTGTAAAAATGTTTATATAGAAGATGATGGCCTTTCCATGCTATGCAGTTACAATTGCTTCAACAGATCACTGCACAAGAGAAGTGAACTCCTGCCTAATGAAAGCTGGCCTACTTGGAGTTCCTCCAATGCCCTTTTGCTAAATGTAAAGTTCATAATATTAATCAGGGAACTGCTTATACTGGGGATCAAGTGAACATTTTCTGAAATTACAGCTGAGTTTTGTCAAAATGTTAGCTTTCCTTACCAAGCGCATTCAGAATGTCTGCTTGCTGTCTCCCACCCTGACACCTAAATAACAAAGCCCGTCATTCAGGAGGCAGCTCCACGGGGTTGTACAGAGCCTGCAGCCCCAGCTGAAGGAAAGAAACCACAAGGACTCAGCCAAATTTAAATTCAACATGCCACAAAAAAGGCATTCCCAGGGAAAGGCAAGCTGTGCCAGTGAAAGTGGGCCGCATATTGTAAATGTTGGTGGCAAAGGGAAGGCTTCCATTCAAGCCTCTCCAGGGTGCTGGCAGGGATTTTGCAGTCATGCTCTGCAGGAGAAAATGGCTGGTTGGTCTGTTTACAGCAGATTCACTAGTCTCCCCCCACCTTTCTGAATTCTTGAAACAAAGGCTCCTCCACTCTCTGGTGAAAACCGTAATCTGCAGGATGCAGAGGACAGGCTGATGTCTATTGAACAGCCAAACTCTACATGACCAAAATTCTGCAGAAAAATATTGCTTCTGCTGGTATCTTCCTAGGACAGATCAGGATAACCTGAAGAGCATTTTCTAAGAAATTCTTTCCTTTTGTAGCCTTCCATCTTTGTAATCTTCAAACCAGGGGAAGAAAAGAATTGCCAAGGCAAACGCCGCCCCAGATGTATAAAGACGTATATCTTCTTGGTAGAACTGAGATTCAGAAGAGTAGGAGGCAGAACTGAGATTCAGAGGTTCATCCAAATCGTCTTTGCCTTTTCTCCTCGGAACATTATCCTCCCAGCATACAAGAGACCTCAGCCAAATACTATGATTCTCCCATCCTTTCTGGTTCAGCTTCAGTTGCTTTTATTCTTCACAATTCTCTTTATTTCTTTGTTCTTCCATTCCCTACTTTCTGCAGGCAGAGCTGCTGTTTCCTATCTTTTCCTAGTAAGCCACCTTCATCTTTCCCCCAGTCCATACCAATGGAATTAAAATAAAAAAATTAGAAGCGTAGCAAATTTTATATCCAACTTATAGCGACCTGACCAGCTTGTTTATGTGCTGTATCCCTTTCCATTTTTACATCTTCTGCTGGGACTGTGAAAACTCTTCAGAATAGGGACCGTCTTGTGTTTGTTAGAGAACTAAGCACAGTTCCGAGCTGAGTCTGAAGAGCCCCCTCTAATTTGCTAAAGAAAATATCTGGGTAAAGTATGTCCCTCAGTGCAAAATAGTCAATGCGAAGTTCAGTACATCGAGGTATACTGATAAACTATCTAAATGCATTTCCCAAATAAGATACTTGTCTATTGTAAGCCATCCAAAAATATCCCTGTGCCTAGGATCCCTGTAAGTATAAACATTCTGATGAAGCAAAATGATTTAGAGTTACAATTAAAAAAACTAGAGTAAGCAAAAAGATACATAGGAAACATAATACTAATCCTATCCCAAAAGATTGTGCTATCCAAGGGGATCTAGAATATTAATTAGTAAGTTGTTGCAAACCTATAAAAAATCATCCCATAATTACTCTGAAAAAAGTTCCAATTTCAAAGCTACACTGCAGAATAGCATACTGGATTAATTATGCCAGACTGCAGCAATAACCTTGAATTAAAGCTGCAACCTTCTATTTTTAAGAAACAATTGCCTTTCTGGTTGATGAAACCTGTCGTCCCATCAGGTAACAGACGTGACCAGGAAAGAGAAAAGCGATAATGAGTCAATCCAAGCTGTTTGATACATTTCAAATCTTCCTCCCACAGAGTGTAGCTGCCACAAGCTACATCACCAGTCTGGTTCTTGAAAACTCGATCTCCTCCCTGATGGGTGAATGTGTCCCAGACATTAGCGCCCTTTCCATCTGCATTTCACTGAATTTCACTGAATTTCACTGAATTTCTAGAGTTGGAAGGGACCATAGAGATCATCTAGTCCAACTCCCCTGCTGAAGCAGGATTGCCCAGAGCCATTCCAGCCTTCTGCTTGAAAAACAAAACTTGGTCGTTACACTTTTGACATCAAAAGACATATGTTGAATGTAAATATTTATCACAAAGTAGGCACAAACCCCTCAAAATCCTATGAGCATCCTATCCCCCCCTCCTCACTCCATTTAAAGTCACTAGGAACTTGTAAGCATTAGTATATATTTGCATTAGGTTTTGCATTTATTCATAATTTTGCTTGCTGCTAATGATTTGAAAAATCCTGTTTTAAAAAGCATTCAGAGTTCTGACACTCTTCATACTTCCTTAGCCAAAAATCAGATGTTTGCAACTCTTGAGATATTATAGGTTTTCACAAAGGGCATTTTCTAATGCAACTTCCATCCATAAATGTAAAAGATCAGTCCATATCAAAGAAAGCCTCTCGGGTATGAGAAATACATCCAACAAATAGGCACTTATGGCTTTCTGGATGTCCTTTGAAAATCCTGACAGTCTGTTAAAAAGAAAGGAATGCCATTATGAGCCATGGCCCTAGGCATATACAGGCTGAATTAATAACACAGCTCTGCAAAACTTCTGCTTTTTGCTTAGCCAAACGTTCAGAGAAATGAATTTTGAATGCTCAAAATCCCTGCACCATTTCCTTCACTTTCACAGTTTGGGGAAATTTCTTTCCAATTCCAAAACTGAGATAGACAGATTACCTCTAAAATATTCAAAATTTAGCTGTTGTTTGAGCTTACACAGTACTAATATCACATAGCATTTAAACTAAATAAATGCACCTTTCTTCATGACAAGCTTCTTTGTCTTTCCAGAGGAATGCTGTAGCTGAGGCAAACATTTCATTTTTAATGTGGAGAGCTATGTAAACTTACACCCCTGAAAAGTGTGATTTTATCATAAAATTCCAAATAACCCTAAAATCGCCAACCTCATTTACCAGCAAGATTTTTGAGAGCCCCAGTGAATGCACTGTTCCAGGGTTACTCTTTAAAAACTAAAATGACATTGTGTGTTAAAATCATGTATAAATTAAATATCAGTTGGGTTGTAAGATTAATAACTATATAATAGCTACATATCAATCCTCAATAAAAGTGTTTTAATAATCAATTAGTATCATAGAAATTAGAGATGGAGGAGAACTATTAGGAGGTCATTGAGTCCATCCCCTGCCAACACAAGATTGCTCCCTTAAGTATATTCAGTACTTAATACACATCTGTCTTATTAAATCTAAGTTTAATGCAAGGTTAAGCATATTGAAGACACTTAATTTAAAGCATTACTAAAATTTGTAATATCACTTCTATAACCTAGCTTTTCAAAGATCATTGTCACATTTCATGTTCTTTACAGAATTTTATTGCGGCACACGAACACCAATACATCTACATTTGGTTGGTCAGTAAATTAAACTGTTATATGCGACAACCTTCAAAGTAGGTCAAATTTTAGATCCAGACAGTTTGAGTTTCTCTTAATCTCAGATTTTATCACAGACTTTGTACTCTGCCTGTACACTCCTTGGAAAAATACAGTACTAAAAGTTTCCTACATCCCGCTTCTGGTTTCAAATATGCCTTCTGGAATAAATAGTCGTAAATAGAGGAGTACAGGCAATAACAAGTAACAGTAATTCTTTGGTGGTGCCTAGAATTTAGAAGTCTTCAAGAGCAGGCTTCCTACACCATATCGGTATTTAAAATAGTGATATGGTTTAGTGATGGGTTTTGCCAGTGTTAGGTTGATGGTGGGACACTGTCATCTGAAAGGTCCCTTCCAACCCAGGCAATTCAATGGTTCTATGATATGATAGAGCTCTTTTTTCACTACAGTTGGAGTGAAAGGAAGCCAAAACCTGCCATAATGGGCAGCTAACACACCTTCATAGAGCTCTTTTTTCACTACAGTTGGAGTGAAGGGAAGCCAAAAGCTGCCATAATGGGCAGTCAAAGCACCTTCACTTAAGAATCATCAGCTAGAGCAGATGCTGAAGGATTTCTTTTTTGTCTGCCTTCCCCCAGCAAAGGAGGTGGGAGGGGGAGAAGCATTTGATTTTCAGTAGAGTAAGACAGTACTACTCCAGTGGCCATTAGCCATAAAGCCTTGAGTGGGGCTGTGGCAAACAGAGTATGGGAGCTAGCTCAATGGAGCGTATGAAGCCATCTAGCCAAGGCAACAGAAAGCTCCACATCCTCTAGGGCATCCTGCTGAGCCAAACTTAGCTCTCCTCTGCTTCAACGAATGGAGCCTGCACCTCTGAGCTCACTCAGGAACCTCCACGATACACAGCACTTCCCAGAATAGACATGTCCTCCAAGTTTTAGTGAGCTTCAGGGTTGGGAAAGAACGGCCATGAGGAACCAATTTTACATTTCAAACCCCTTGGATGAGACCGAGCCAGCAAATCATCAACGTAACATGCCATCAAATGATTAATATAAATTAATGTCATGAAACGTGATGCATGTTCCCTGTTCTCTGCAGTTATTACAATAGGATAAGATAGAATGTTTTTCCATTTAAGTGAAGCTAGTGAAGCAGGAATATTACTGATCAGAGTATTTAAGTTTTCATGTACTTTTCCAAGTTATTTTTTCTTCTAATTCAGCTGTGCTTTCACCTTTCTGAGTGAAATTTTCTTGGCCTGGTCTCTGCCCAAAAGGTGAAATTATGTTTGAATTAATGCAGTCCAACTATTTGGCATATGAAAGAAGTGAAGTAAACGACTTTTACCATTACAAGAATTTTTTGCAACTTTTCCCTCTCTCTTTCTCTCTCAAAAAAAATAATAAAATCAAGCAAAGAGTTGAAATTTAGCATAGAAATGGCCCTCAGTAAGAAGAAGTGCTTTTGAGTGTTCTGGTGCAAATTGATTTTGATTTGACTGAGTCATGAACCTTTGAAATCTGCACTTTGAGCATGCAGAGTACAATTGGTATGATTTTTTAGCACTTTGAAATATACAGAGTGGAGAAGGTTGTGCTGTGCATAAATACATAGCTGACAGTAAAAAAAATAAAGTAGCCTGACAGCCCTTGCCTCATCTGCTGCGTGTCTTGTGGTATGTGCAGCAACTGAGTTTGGACTCGAGAAGAACTATTGCTTCAATCGTGCTGCCTCCACGTCGGCAGCTGCACAGCTTCCCCAGCTTTCAGGAGGAGGAATTCCCCGTTGAGTTTCTTACTTTTGTGGGAAAAGGGTCATTTGAGTAGTGTCTAGACCACATTATGGATTTTTTTTTTTTTTTTTTTTTTTAACGTTTTCTCCCACTCAGAAGCCTTAGGAAAGCTCATTAAAAATACATTAAGAGCACATTAAAGTTGCACATCCAGCCACTCAAAAGGCAGGAAATTATAATGACATTCTATATGCACACACAATTCACATTTTAAAAATTAGTTTAGTAGAGCTATGTGCATTGCAGGACTCGAGGTAGAATCTGGCCCAGAATATTGATTCCCCAGGAACAGCGAGCTGTTGAGTCTATTAGATGAAGCTAACTGAGCTCGTTAAAAGGTACCGAGCACGGGCAACTACTCTCGCTTTCAGCAATAACCAAGAACTAAAGGCTACATCCTCAAAGACAATTTTAGATCTACAGCTCCCATTTAGGTACCGAAATCAATGGGAGCTAAGTGCCTGTATGCTGCAGGGTATAATATGAAAAAATCAGATATATGTGTATTTTAAAGGTCTCTAAACACACATTTATGAAGGGATAAAGGTAAGGGGAGGGAGGGTTATGGCTGTGGGTGTCCCTGTACCTGATGGGTTGGCATTTCCTACTCTGCCACGTATTTTCATATCATGCTGGGAAAATCACTTTATCAGCATCTCCATTCAGTTGGGAACACGACAGATGTCCCTGGGGGAGGGCCTCCTCGAGTCCTCTCAGTTCACTGTTTTTCATACTCTTTGGAGATGAATTCCTCACTGAGGACCCCCTGTGAGTAGATATGTCTGATGAGATAGTTCTCCCATCCAGTTTTGGAGTAGCCAATAGTGATCTACTTAAATTAGCTCTAGAGAAAGGAAATACACAAGCACTACTTGGAAAATTACTTATTTCT
>NW_015090798.1:3549174-3568988 GCF_001431845.1 Calidris pugnax | reverse complement strand
AAAATTTCTTTTTTCTGCTTTCCCCCCCCCCCCCCCATTCCCAATAGTTAGTGCCAAGTTCTTCCTCCATTTCCATTACCTTATCATATTTCTGAGATTAAAAATGTTTTTTACCCTCTTCTGACTGCTCAGGCCAGAAGTGTTTAAACAGAAGTGCTATGTGGATGCTACGTCAGATGTAGCATCTACGTAACGAGGCGAAGAGCAAACACTGTCCTGCCTGGATCCAGACTTTTCATTCCCTTAAAACTTCCTTAACACTTTGGCAGCTAAAAATTGACACCTTTCAATTTGATACGCCGCTGTGGCTGCACCCCAAGCAAATCCAACTGGAAAAGCAATATCCTCTGGCTCCGGCTGCAGAGGACAGGCGAATACACAACATTATGCGACGCTATGGAGATGTGGGCTTCATTTGCAGACAACGGCTTCTGGCTCCATCTCTCTTCCACTTGGTACAAGCAGATTCTATACCGAAGACAAAAATAAACCCTGTGCGGCTTCACACACTGAAGGGCAAGCCGTGCGCTTTGCATATCTCAGGATTAAAGCGGGGAGGTTCAGTCAGCTAACGGGGAAAGTGGAAAAAGGCAGGGGTGGAAAAGCCCAGGGTGGTCACGTTAAAAGGGCTCCACCTCCCAGAACAGATCGCCGTTCCCTTTCCCTCCCATCTCACCTCCCGCCTCTCAGCCAAAGGACTTTGTGGACCCTCTACTCAACATAAATCCTTTAGCCACCAGGCACAATGTCATTTCCACCCCTTTCATCCAATAAGCTTCAAAAAACCAGCAGCACCCAATCTATTCTGGCGCCAAATTTGTATTTTTTTTTCTCTCCCAACAGCAAAACAGCCAACCTGCAGTAGGTGAGAAAGGCTGTTTTAGCCATCGCATCTTTAGCAGTGGACACCAATGAGTAGAAGAGGAATCATAGAATCATAGAATCGTCTAGGTTGGAAGAGACCCTTGGGATCATCGAGTCCAACCATCTACCCTACTCTACAAAGTCCTCCCCTACACCATGTCCCTCAGCACTGCATCTAAACGGCCCTTAAACACATCCAGGGATGGTGACTCCACCACCTCCCTGGGCAGCCTGTTCCAATGCCCGACCACTCTTTCTGTGAAAAATTCTTTCCTAATGTTCAATCTAAACCTACCCTGTTGGAGCTTGAAACCATTATCTTCATTACATGAAGATTTGTATGGGAGTACAGAGAGAGCAGCTATCTTCCTCCTTTAAAATCCTAAGGATGCTCTTTTTTTTTTTCTCTAGAGCAGCAATGACAACCTTATGGCATGTGTGCCAGAACCAGCATCTGCAAAACAGCCCTCAGGTCTCTCCTCCACCTTCTGTCGATGCTGTTACCTCTCTCCTGTCAGCGGGCTGAGACGGGGGCAGCAGCAGGAGGCCGGGTACCACCCTAACAAGTGGGACTGGCTCAAAGCAGTTCACTGTCCCTTCCCAGAAAACTGCAGCACCTGGCACACTAGATGGCACTACTGCAATTTTTTTTTTTTTTTTTTCTTTGACTTACAGGAGTTTTATCCCCCCCCCCATTTATTATAATACATATTCACACTGCTTTTGCCAAGGTCACTATCTGCACTTGATGGACTGCTCAGCAATAACATGGGAGCGCTACTATTTTTGCTTCTTGTTTACTTTTCTTGCACCTTTTTGATTTTGAAATCTTTCTGGGTAAGGACCTACTCCTGCAAAGCACTATACACATACGTGGCATTTCCTTTGATAACAAAAATAAGACACACCTTACCATGCACAGAAACAGCCACTAATACAGTTAACACGTACTTTTTCCAGAAATACACACAATGAAAGAGTCAACTTACTAGGGAAAAGAAAAAAAATCTTTTGTAGAGATGCAGAGAAGCTGATTTAATTCCAGAGTGCACGTTGCAGAACCAGACAGTGCAGATGCAATGCAAAATAAATCAGGCTTTCACAGCAGGCGTGCACTTCCTCAAGTGTCTTTCAAAGGAAAGGTAAAAGCCCCTTGAATACAAAGGAACAAAGGGGGAAATGAGGCACAACACACCAACTTGTTCCCAAAACACACACTGACACACGGTCTAGGCAAACATACATATCCTTTGCACCTTTTATACGCATCAGAGAATCATAGAATGGTTTGGGTTGGAAGGGACCTTAAAGATCATCCAGTTCCAACCCCCCTGCCATGGGCAGGGACACCTCCCACCAGACCAGGTTGCTCCAAGCCCCATCCAGCCTGGCCTTGACCCCCTCCAGGGATGGGGCAGCCACAGCTTCCCTGGGCAACCTGTTCCAGTGTCTCACCACCCTCACAGGAAAGAATTTCTTCCTAAGATCTGACCTAAATCTCCCCTCTTTCAGTTTAAAACCATTACCCCTCGTCCTATGGCTCCACTCCCTGATCAGGAGTCCCTCCCCATCTCTCCTGTAGCCCCTTTGGGTAATGGAAGGGGCTCTAATGTCTCCCAGGAGCCTTCTCTTCTTCAGGCTGAACAACCCTAGATGACTAAAAGCTGATGCCATGAACTAGTTAATGTTCTCTGGTTGAAGCAGCCTCCTCAGGCTTTCATTTGCAAGAAGGTAAGCATCGGACAGTTAACAGTAAAACTCAGCAGGGACACCTTAAATCATGATTAATAGGTATTAATGAACCAGAGTAATTATGCATATTTTTACATCATTAAATGTTATTGGTAGGTATCTTTGAAAATTTAAGTGACATTAAGTCTTTTCCCAGAAAATCATGCGATTCAATTTCACAAGAGATATAATAAACACATAACTCAATAATAGCGAGAGAGGGGCAGACAGGAGATGGTAGCAATAAAAGCACAATAAAAAGTTTTATAAAAATGTTTAACCATAAAAACAAGGCTAAAAAGTGTCACTGCTGATTCCCTGGCAGGAATCAACAGAGACAAGAGATGGGTTTTTGGAGAGATTGAGTGGGAGGAAAATATTCCATAAGCAGCCTGGGGAAGAGTGAACAAAATTTGCCTCAGAGGTTAAGGCAGATTCCCAGTAATGAGATAGCAGGCTATGTCAGATAGGGAGGCAGATACAGGAAGATGCAGAGCTTCAAAATTCAGGGAGGCTGAGTTTATAGCAGCTAATCTCCCGCTCTTCCGGTAACCCAATTTCTAGATTTGAGACCCCACTTCTGGTTGTATTTCTGGACTCATGAACTCGGTCCTTGTTGCAGTAGTGGAATTTACAATTATATTTCCATTAGGCCCTCAGGATGTACCCGCCTTCTTACTCTCATAATGTTCTCTACATCTAACAAATAACCTGACCTAACCCCAACCCGAATTTCAGCATTTCACTGCCCCATTGTTTTATTCAACACAAATAAATACAAAACTGTAACAGATCTCAGTTCTACTAAGAGGCAATTTTTTTCCACACCAGGTTTAGGGTTTTTACATTTGCACCGACACAGACTACACATAACTAAATGAGCTCAAGCCAAGTATTCCTAGGAAAAATCGAGCAGTTCTTGGATATCCAAATATATTTGGATAAAAATATTTTGCAAGTTAATAAAGACCAAGAGTAACTGACTCTGATGCCGAGGGTCAGTAACCCAACTTTACAAAATGCTTTAAATAAGGTGTTATATTAAGGTGAAGGATGAACAGGCTTTGGCATCGGGCCCTTAAGCCATGTGGCATAAATTATTATCAGAAGAATTGTATCTTGCCAAAATGAGTTTTTCCTGACTTAATTGATGTCTTCTAATGATGTATTATAAAAATATTTAATAGTATTTACTACAGAATTTAGAAATTAGACTTTGAATTGGGGGAGGAGGAATTAAAATCTCTTTCCTGAAATTTTACACTGTGCAGGCACAAAAGAAGGGTGTAGCTGCTTTGGAAACAAGGCTGTACGTCTCTGAATCAGCCAAAGATAGAAGTTCACATATTCTGTGACTTGTCTTTGAAATTGCTACTCATAAATTTAGCTTCTCTCCCTGGCAACATAATGGAACAGCTATTGAGAAAACAAATTTACTAAAACACTTTGAAGTCTGCCAGACAAACTTGTTTTTTTAATAGTAATACAAAATTAATGAATAGAGAGCAGAAGTATACTGTCACGTGTCTGAATTTTTGCAGTATACTGGGTTTTTTTCAGGATATTTTAGCACTGAGCTTAAGGGGTTCTCAATTACATTATGGAGACAGTTTCCACCTCACACTGTGGCTGCAGTAGAGGACTCCTAACTTTGATCCTCTAAATTGAGCCTTAATTAGAAGCCTCTGCTGGATTGTTGATTAGCCTTTCTTCTCCCATCTCCGATGTGTCAAAATTCTGTTCCCAAACTTAAATCAAATTGGAAATTAACTATCGTGTTGACTGAAATGAAGGGTGATGACAAACAATGAAGGGTAATGATAAACAATAACTTTGAAGGGAGGCATTTAGTGCAGTACACAAAGATTAGTATTACTTCTGATCTCATTTAATAGCTTCAATAATGAGCTAGAAGAGGGAGTAAATGGTACATTAATGAAATCTGCAGATCTATTAAACTAGGAGGAGCTGAGCACACTGCTGAAAATGGAGAAATAATACAAGGGGTCACGGGAAGATTAGAAACACAGGCAGAATATTGCAATGAGATGCAGTTTAGAACATGGAAGAATAATATTTGGATAAAAAATCAACAGATGGTAACAGGTAAAAAACTGGAGAGCCGTAGTGCTGGAAGAGACTTAAAACTAAGAACATCAGGAAAACTAGGCAGGAGTCTGTAACCGAGCAGCAGAAAAAAACCCCAGTGAAATCTGGGCAAAGCTGTTGAAGAATAAGCAAAGAAGTAATGACTCATCTTAAAGCAGCTCTACAAACATCAGCTGTCTTCTGCATTTAGTCCGGGCACTGGAAAAACAGACTATCAGTCAGATGGTTAGAGATTTTGCAGCTACAGAATATTTTCCTGGAAGAAAACTTAGGAGTAAGCCATTCATTTAACAGAGTGCTGTCCTTCATGAAGTGAATGACATAACAGTGAGCCACTGGCTAAAAACCAGTAAAAGAGCATGAGACTGAAGAAATAAAATATTCTCCCACTGCTTCTGGTAATTGCATCATGCAGCTTGAATTTTTTGATATTGCTGAGGAAACTGCCAATGTAATGCCAGCTGCTATGAGCTTTCCCATACCAGATATATGTGCACAATATCTCGGGGAGCTAAAGTAGTTGTGAGCAAGTTAATTCCAGTCGAGGAGCTCACACAAATGAATCTTGCTGGGAATAGCATTACACAAGCTCTAGCTGAGCGCCAAACCAATGTTACATCACTGTACCAGAGATGGTTTCAAATATTCTGCAAGGTACAGCATTAGGATGTATGGTACGTATGTAAAGTCATATTTCATATTGGTCATCAGTCTTCAAAAGTCCTTGGTAGCTCTTAGCTGTTGAAGGAATCGTCCTTTATTGCTGAGTGCCTCCATACAGTATTTTTAAGTGGGCTTTGCCGCTCAGGAGTTTGTCACTGTCACTATGTCGTGACCCATCACTGAGTGTGCAGAGAGCAGGGCATTGATCCACAGCTTTAAATCTGCACACTTCAGTAGAAAACCTGGAAAAAGCCCTTTCATGTAAAACCATGCTCTGTTCATTTATATCTCGGCATGTCCTGCTGTTCCACACTTCTGGATTGTTCACCTTCTAAGTGAACAAGCTAAAAACCAATGAGCTGTCATGCAAGAATGTCAGGATGAAAAAGGGATGATACACATATATATATGTATATGAAAACCAACAAAAAAAAATACCACAAGCAGAGACAGACTCCCTTGTCCCTTATGAAAGCAACTTGTTTGCTGAGACACCACCCCTTCACTGAGGTTTTGGGTAGAGCTGCCTGTTTTCCAGAAATTGAGAGTTTTAAGACCTTTGTAGAGCTACCAACTGGCAAACTTGCTTGATGTGATTTTGCCAGGAAAATATCAGCTGTACCTAATCAGATTGGCTGCAACTGGTTAGAACAACACATCTGAATGGCTTTAAACTAAACTTGTCAACATTTTTAAAAAGGAAGCCAAAGAAGTCTTATGCGTGCATGAAAGCAGTATAGTTTCTCTGTTTATGTCACGAATCTGTAGGCTATTCCACTACACAGCTGAATTTTAAAAATCATGTACGTATGATTTTCACTGCACACACCAAGTTCTGCTTTAAAATCAGCATGCCCCGTGTTTTTACAGTCCGTGCACTTTGAAATCCCAGCACCTTATCCAAGGGTTACCTCACTCTAGAACATCATTTAAGTGTCAGTATGAATACAAATCTAGAAGTCAAATTTGACCCTCTTGAAAATCTGGGCCCACTATCTGTTTTGATGCTTCTGAAACTTCTCCCTCGTTAACAGCAAAATCATATTTACCCTTCAAATCCTGTAATATCACTCGTGTTTTATTCCTGGGAGATTATATAGCTGATGTCTGTATTATTCTCCCACTGTAACACCCACAATTTACATATTACCCAGCACAGTACGAATCTTTTTTGCTTGCTTCTGACCCCACAGGCCACCACCAAGAAGAAACCAAAGCAGGGCAGAACTTGGGGAGAATGTAGCCCCCACCCCACGCACCCACCCCCGTGCAGCCCCCACTGCCGTTGCATTCCCAGGAGGCAGAGGTGTGTGAATTACAGAATAAAACCATAGAATGGTTTGGGTTGGAAGGGACCTTAAAGATCATTGAGTTCCAGCCCCCCTGCCATGGGCAGGGACACCTCCCACCAGACCAGGTTGCTCAAAGCCCCATCCAGCCTGGCCTTGGACACCTCCAGGGATGGGGCAGCCACAGCTTCTCTGGGCAGAGAAGTGTGTTCCCATCACATCACACCACACCACACCATGGCTAAAAACATTGCTGAGAAATCTGAAGGCCTACAGGGATGATGAAGCTTTGTCCTCATGCTCTACCAAGCCTCCACTGATACCAGTGGAAATCACTAGCCAGCATCAACCAAATTTGACAGAATTTACGTGGCTGAATGAATGGATAGGCTGATATTGGTGTTGTAACTGATGGTAAGCCTGAAAAGTAGATGCAACCTTAATATCAGGCACCAGAGAATACACTGAGAGGGGACACATTACAGATGATGATACTATGGGAAACGCTTCAAGGAAGATGCATAAAACCACATAAAAGCAGAAATCAAAAACCTCAAATAAACCTGGTTTTAAAATTGAATGGTCATAGAAGCACTTTTTTATTTCTCAGTTCTATGCAGGTTGTCTCACAAAGACACTAATAGACTAGAAATATTCTTAACACTTTTTACTGTGGTTTTTTTTTTCCTTTCAAGGTTTTTTTAATTATTATTTATTGTAACACATACATAGAATAAGAAAGGATGCTGCTCAGACCAATTTTATACTGGAGATATATTGACTAAACCAAATGATTTCAACATTTATGATATGCATTAAGTCCTGCGAAGTCCCACATTTTGTTTCCAGAATTAACTAGAAACAGTGTGACTAGTTTTTATAGCAGCGAAACTGTCTTTCATTTTCCTTTCTTACAGAAATGCTGTTTCTAATGTCACTGGCTATGACTAATGACATTGACTATGACTTTAGCAAATACGCTTGAAAAGCTTCTTCCACCAGTCAGGATTAAGAAATCCCATTATATTAGTGCATTTACATAAAATTCACTTCCCTATATCAGCAATATGGAACTATCTACTATTAAGCAGCAGCACACTATGAGAGACAGTAGTTGATATTACTTTTCAAAAGATTTGTGCTACGCCATTATGCTGTAAATATTTTTTCCTTTTGCAAGAAATACTATCCATTGTACTCTCCATTTTTATCCTGCAAAATATTAGTGAACGCTACTGCTTGCACCTGGAAAGGGAGATAAGTAGTACAGCAGTACTTTAATTTGACAAAGTAATCCAAATACCTATTTGTAATTCAGTAAATACTGGTTATTTTTCAAACAACTTGTGTTTTATACATATATTTTCGTCTTCCAAACCGTACTACAGATGTGCAGTGATGTCTCTGGATTATGTTATTCTGGGAATATCACAAAACATGTACCTGACCCTGAAGCTAAACTAATAGAATCAAAAGAAAAAAAATCAATACAACTGTTTAACATAGTTCTCTCTTGCTTGATTTAAACACATAAATAAAAGAAAAAGATTAAAGGATTTGGTAGGTATAATGGTGCAGCACTGACCTTTTCATCATCACAGAGGTTGTCTACTTAACAAAGAAGTCACACAGATGAATACAGTATCTCATTTGATTTAAACTCTTTAGATCTTTCCTCATGTTTTAGCTTGATGCAGAGAAAACAGAACATTTGCACGGTGTAGATGAAATCATACGCATTTTCCCCTTCTGATGAAATGCTAGTTAGAATTTTATAAGCACACGACAAAAAAAAAAGTGGAGTTTATGGGTAAGGAAGTCTATTTTTCTACCCAAGCCCTTTCTATGTCTCTCTCTTTACTGCCTCTTACAAAGGAGGCTGGTGAATAGACCTAGTGATGGTTGTTGTATTAAAGCTTTTGGCTGCTGAGTGAGCCATATCCAGCAGGAGGCAACAGCTACAGAGGTGAGGATGTGAAGGTTGGGTGAACGTACACACCCAGCCCTCAGAAATGTTTCTGGTTCCTTACATTCCCATGGAGGCCTGTAGAAAAATAGTGGGTATTTATGGAATTAAAAGACTACATTGTGATCTACAACATAGATGGGATGGGGGACACAAAGGCATCCTTTTATTTTCTAGCCTTTGAAAAGTAGATTTTGTAAATTACCACTATTTTAGCAGAAGGCATACAGGAGTTTATTAAATGTATTTAAAAACTCTCTGCTGGTGGTGCTGCTACCCAGCATCACTTTCCTCTCAGCCTGAGCCAAGGCAAGAAGCTGTAGCAACAGAAAGCCGCTACCTTTTATGTGGACTATTACTACAGCTTGTCATTTGTCTCAGTTATTTGTTTCCTTGCCAAAGATTGAGTAACTTTACATTGAGTTCCAAGTTCTGCAGCAGAGTGCGCTCTACCAAGTATAAATTATTTTTATACTCTGCTTCTGGCCTGTATTCCTGATCTTAGCATCTGCTGCTTTTTTTTTTTTTTTTTTTTTCCAAACAACCTTTGGCAGCAAAAGGAAAATGGCAGGGAAAGTTTAGTTTGGCCTCTGAACTCCAGCACTCCTCAGTCTCCGCAGGAACAGTCCAATCTAGTTAACACGAAGAAGCTGAGAGGGGCTGAAGCCTTCTCAAGGTGGACCAAATCTTTGGCAGATTACACAACCAAACTCTAACAAGTTCTCCACTGAGCTTTTGTAAAGCTTTTGAAAGTATAAACCTTCTTCCAGGGCTTATACTGGCTCCAAATTTTAATTAATATTAACAGGTACGTCAAGAGAGGTCTGCTGATGAGCATGTGCCAGTGGTGTCCCAGCTTGGATTTGCTTCTTCAGCCTCTGGATATCCTAAAGTTATCTTGTTTTCTTCCTGCAAAAATCTCATGTTTCAGACACTTTTGACCCACACCAGGACAAATTTGAGACAAAGGAAAAAGGCAGTCAGCCTGCCAGTACAAAACAACGAGGAACAGATGCAATGGTTATTAGAGGTGTTAACTGAAGCATTTGCAAGAAAAGAGTCCAGTTCTTGCTTTGCCTGAGTCGAGTTCGAATCTGCGATTCTGCACTGAACTTAGATGTTCCTCTCCTTTTTTTGGCATTCTGGATGTTATTGATAAAAAGCGTATCATAATGCTACATTTTGATAAAAATACCTTGGTTCTAATGGATCTGTCAGTTTTCAAGAGTAAAAAAAAGGATTTTAAAAAGTCATAATAATCTCTGCTTTTTAAGTCCCATCTTTCCATTTTCACTGTTTTCTTCCTTTTAAATTTATTAGTGCGGAATTCCTCAGAGTGCTGTGGGAAAATGCAAATTTTATCACCCCTCTGACAAGCAGAATTCCCAATTTGGACTTTCCATGGACACAACCTCTATGAACAAAATAAACACAAGCTTTCCATTAAAGTCATTGGAAGCTGGATCAGGTCTTAGCTTTCACTAATAAAAACCATTTAATCAACCTGAATAAAAGGAAAAGACAATATAGTACATGAATGGTACCCGATTTTTTTCCTCCAGCAAAATGTCCTTTTTCATATAACCACAACTGATATTTTAAAAGCTATTTTCTCAGTCTTCTTTCAACATGGCTGAACTTCCCCTATGGCAATGGGAAGTTAAATGGATATTGCAAAAGGGATTGGGTTTTTTTTTCTTTTCCCTCTCTCAATCAAGATCAGCCAACTCCTCATTAACATATGCTATATGTAAGATTTCTAAGAGTTTTCTAAAGACTGCAGGTTCTGTATTTCTCTTGCAATTACAGCACAGTCTTGGATTGATGCCTAGAACAGACCAAAGATGTGTATCTCTCAGCATGCTCTGTCATGTGCTATTGGTTATAAAGCTTGCAATTGTTATACAGCTGGATAAGTGCCTTAAGCATACCTTTGCCATTCAAGGAGAAGGCTTAAATAAAACCAAACCTTTGTTCTCCTAGGAAAGTTTGATGAGAATGTCAGCATGACAAAGCAAGCTGGGAACATTTCCTTAAGAGAAGATCTTGTGACTACTATAAACTTTTGTTTCTGGCAATATCTGGTTATTTGCATGGAATACTTTACAGACATTATTTTCTCCAGGCATTGGTTTGTTTTCTCCCCTATTAAAAAAAAAAAAAAAAGGTGATATTCATTTTTCTATTTTTTTTATTTTTTTTTCCCTTGAATATGCTGCGTTTTCAAATGAGAAGAGTTCACAGATGGCACAATGGAAATAGAACACAATAAGTAGGAAATAACACTGTCAAAAGACAAACAATCCTTAAAAAAGTCAACTGACACCAATTGTTTCCTGCCACAATGCAGCAAGCATTCCAGTGCAAAAACATCCCAGTGCTGTTATGCACCGATCTTTCTCTGTCCCTGAAAAGACACTAGAAAGGAGAACAGAGTCCCTGGAGAAAAAAAGAAATGATTTCTCAAAAAGCCATACAAAAGATCAATATCAGGATTAGGAAAATGCTTAGATCTTTCATCAGGCAAATGTCCTTTTCAGGGGACAATACCTATCTGTACCTTCTCACATCTACTGCAGAATTATCTGGCACTTAGCACATTTCGGAAGTTAGGAAAATGTGCAGATATAGATGTTTTGCCTTACAGTATACAATTATAAAAAAGGAAGCTAGTAGGTTTTTTTTGTTAGCTTTAATTGTCTTTTATATTTATGTACACACTGAAAGTCAGTTTGGAGTGCTGTTTTGTTCTGGGAAGCATTTCTACAGAAATGCTCAAAAGAACATGAAACTTCATACATTCCTGCAAAAACTGACATTAACAGAACTTTATAACTCAAACGTTAAAATGTCAGAAGGAAGACCTGAAACTCAAAATCACGTGTCCTAGCTCTGCCCTTCTCAACATTTTGTATGCAGTAACCTGTATGTAATGCTGAGTGGATGCTGGAATGTATCTTTTCATCCATAACTTTGCAATAGCAAGTTTTCTGTACTAAATTTACCTTGTATTTTAAAAGTTTGAAAGTTGAATGACTGCCTATTATAGTCAATACCACAGAATTTCAACTCCTGTGGAGAAAGAAATCTTAAAGGCTTGTGTTCAGTATACAACCAATTCAAACATGAAGCCTGTAATGACATTAGAGATTACCTTTTTATCATTCAAATTTCTCCCGTGAATTTGTAAGGGAAAGAGGTGATTTTATAAAAGACATAATTATAACTGCTTTTGAAGTGAGATGTGATCACAATCTACCAAGACGCTGGATAAGCACTTGACTGTAGGACGAAAATTTTAACAGATGTGGCAAATCTATCTGCAAACAATAGCTTTTTCATTGGACAGCATCAAAAGGCTCCTACGCTTTTCCATTGTGGTTTATCTCTGTTATTGCCCACCTAGAACTTTATTTATCCTCTTACAGTCATTAAAACTTGAATACAAACTCTTCTCGAACTATATTTTTGTATGTATAGTACTGATATATATATATATACACTATATAGAAGGAAAGTATTTTTGAAAGCTGGAAATTGCCAAAAAGAATTGTTTGGCTGTTTGAGCCTAATTTGGGGAAATCTATGGAGTAATGCCATTATTCCACTCAGAGCATCTGACACCTGTAACCTGCCATGAGTTCACTCATTCCACTCACTTCTTCAGGCACTATGTCTCTTTATGATTCTTTGACCATTGTGAAGTCCCTCCCAGGTCCTAGTGTCCCACACAAAGTCATCGTATCATTTAGTGAGATAAATGTTTACACACATTTATTCTGAGACAGGAACCTCATCAAGAGGAGAGGAAATAATTCAAGTTTCCAAACATCTGCAACCTCATCATTTTACCGTCTCTTAAGGTTCTATTTCTTTCCACACATGGCCAACACCACTGAAAAGAAACATAACTTGGAGAATCAATATAACTCTACCAAATAGGAATAGGTAATAAAACACTGAAGAGAACATGTCTATACTAAGTGTTCTCTGTGATAAATTTCAAAGTCTTCATATATGAGCGTTGCTTAAAGTTCTGTAAGAAAAAAATCCACAACCCTTCATGTAAGACAAAGCAAACTGTTACATGACTTAAGATCACAAAGCTGGATGATTATTTTTTTTTCCCTAAAACTTAATAAGTGACCTATGATAAAATTGTCCTTTGGTCAGTGATCATGTCTGAGAAATTTCAGTTATGAAGGTGAAAGTTTGACAAAGTCATAAATAACTAAAGAGGACAGACAGAAAACATTAAGAAAACTATAAATGTCACTATTGTCTCCATCTGGAATACCACTGCCAGTGCTTTCACAGTGACGTACGGACACCAGAGTAAGGTGATCTATGGAACAACAATCTGTCATTAATAAAGAGAAAAATATCATGAAGACTGGAGATGAGCTCATGGATCATCCAAAAGACCACCTACTGAAGAAAAAGACAAAGAGGAAAAAAAGTCAGTTTTAGTCAGCTTCAGTTCCTTCCTGGACTGACCCTTCTACCACCAAGTCATCAGTTTCCAAATATCCAGTTTTACTGGCCAATTACTCAGCAGAACATGACACGAGCAATGATCTGAAAGTTTTCAGCTGGTTATATTGATCAAATATATAAACAAAACACAACTGTCAGCTTCTCTGAGTTTACTGCTGATGAAGTGATGTTTAAAACAATTAATGGATTAATACTTGAACACAGAAGAAAAAAAAGCCTAACTGACATTAAAAAGTAAAAATGTTTAGTGCTCAATTAATTAATAATTTCCTTATAATTGATTTTTTGAATTGTTTGCCTGGCAAAACAGAGGTGTGAACTATAATTACCAGCTGCCTATAATAGCTCATCTTTTTCATTTCTGTTAATTATTTCTAAAGTGAAAGAAGCAGGATCACTGAGGCCGCCAAACTCTCTTTGAATTATTGGTGCTAAAAAAAATAAATATCAGAAAATGCCAATTATTACAAAATGTAAAGGTTGATTACTTTTTGCAAAAAAAAAGGGCAGATGAGCAAATGCTATGAAACGCTGAGGCAGGGCTGGGGCACACAAAGGAATTACGGTAAACTAATGAGCTTCCAGGTGTCGGCTGAGCCTGGGTAACTAACAATATTTGCACTCTTAGCCTCGAGCAAATCTGGAGCAAAACACGTTCGATAAATCTTCAGGGAGAGCACCCTCTGTCAGCAGGATCAGCCCTAAACAAGAGCCAAGTTTGCAACGACCCACCACTTCACGAAGAACAACCTTCCTCTTTCCTTCTTGTCCTGATCTGAGAATAGGAATAATTTCACCTTTTAAAAGCGGGTATTTAATTTCCCTCTGACAGCATCAGAATGATGGAAGACTCAGTATAGAAGAAGTATCTATAAAATGGTGGCTGCTTTCAAAAAGAGGCTTGGAGTCAAATTCCATATTGGTCTCACTGGAATATGTAATTTATGCTTTGCTTAGCCAGGTAAGATGGGTGGCAATCTAGCTGTTAGATAATAAGGACTTGAGTTAAAGAAAATGGAAGGGGAGAGAATTAAGCATGAAAAGAACACTATTAAAAGAAAGGGTGAAAACTGAGAGATTAATTTAGTGTTAGTTCCATTTTATCTCCTGTAAGTACATTTTTTAATTCTTTAAATCAAAGTTCTTCTACTCTATGTGGTGTTGCCATTATTTCCCTGGAATTTAAAGTGCCTGTTTTGTTCAGCAAGTGCATGTTAGAAATCTTGGGCTATTAAAAGATGGTGCCAATGTTAACTATTATACAAAGGATTAAATCTTAACTAAGTAGTATTAAAAAGTGACTTTATAAACCTTTAAGTTATTGGTACTTCAAGATTTTTCAAAGAAAAGAAGACCAATATGAAGGATTAATAGTTAAGGTTATGCAAAATCCACTTAATCAGCATGGCTAATTTTAGCTTTAACTAAAGCTGCTGGCAACTATGTGCATTTTGCTTTGGGGCTTTACTTTTGAAGAGAGTGATGAATACATTTTTGAGGTAAATTTATCTTAACTGAGTGTCTACCTAATGCTGTTTAATTGCTGAAAAAGTGATTTTAATAGCATTTGCATTCAGGAGAGGAGGGAGGTCTTCAGCTGTGCGTCTTTAAGACCCTAAAATAAGCATTTTATTTTCACATTTATATAATATACCGCTTGACTATAAAACAGGTGAGTTTTATAAACAATGCAGTCATCAACACGGGCATTGTTTATGAAGAAAGAATTGTTCTCCTGACAGTACACATCCTGTTCAGAAAAAAAGCCAAGGAAAATTGGAGCATACTCCGAAGATACGAGCACAACGACTCACCAGACTATCTGGGGCACAAACGCTGAGGATGAGGGTCTTTTGCTGACAAATGCTACCTAAGCAAGGCAGACGTACAGAGTGTCAGCTCAAGCACCCCAGGCATTTTAAAGCCAGAAATATAAACTTGCTAATACTTACTGCTCCAAAATCCCAAAGGATTAGATCCTTCCACGTGAAGTGGATCAGATACGGTTATGCTCTTCGTGAAAACAAAATGATGTGAACACCAAGTTTCCTGTCCAGTGAGAGTCAGAGAAAACCTGGCTGCATCTCCCATGGATGGGGGTAAAAGAAAGCAAGGAGATGGGTGTTGGGTGAACTCAGCATTGTGAAAATCTTGTGGGAGGAGCGACCTTTATGTTATAAAAATTAAGGACCACGGTCATCATTCCATAGTGGATTACAAAGGGCTTTTTCTAGCGGGAAAAGTGGGGAAGCCTGGTAAAACTATACCATTGGTTTACAATGATGTTATTGCAATTGGAGGCCCGAGTAAAATTCGGATAAGGGTATCAATGTTAGCACACTGTTAGTGTTTATACAAGCAAGACCACGGTCATCATTCCATAGTGGATTACAAAGGGCTTTTTCTAGTGGGAAAAGTGGGGAAGCCTGGTAAGACTATACCATTGATTTACAACGATGCCATTGCAATTGGAGGCCCGAGTAAAATTCGGGGAAGTGTACCAATGTTAGCACACTGATAGTGTTTATACAAGCAAGGTAATGTTATATTAAAAAGTATAACCAGATCCTAGCATACTAGTATTAGACAATTTAAGTTTTCATGAGCTGAAGTCTTTTTAGGCATCTTCAGTACTATTTTTTTCCTGTGTCATGAATAAATTAATAGTAATTCATGCAGCTTTCTCTCTATGCCTGCTGTCACAGCCTGAGAAGGTCATCCCAACTTCCCATTTCTCTTAGGATTTTCACTACTATTACTTTTTCACTGAACCTGTTTATGAACTAGAATCATATGGGGTGACATACTGGATTGGATTCAGGTTTCCCAGAGAAGCTGTGGATGCCCCATTCCTGGAGGTGTTCAAGGCCAGGCTGGATGGGCCTTTGAGCAACCTGGTCCACGGCAGGGATTGGAACTCGATGATCTCCAGAGGTTCCTTCCAACCCAAACCATTCTATGGTTCAGTGCATCCCCCCATGTGAGTATTCTGTGGGCGGCAGCGATTGGCACAAGATGCTTCAGAAGAAGGCATACAAACCCCCAGTGAGCAAATAAAGTTTCTCTCAGTCTGAACTAATGGCTGGAGAAGGCTTTAGGCCCTGTGGACCAGAGCTGAAAATTGCATGCAATTAAGTCTGTTCACTCTACGCAAAATTAGGCAAAGCCGGTAACTGAACAAGAAGCCACTTTAAGGAAACAGGGAATCTCAACAGCAAGTTGGGAGTGATGCTCTTCCTTCTGGCAGTAAATTTAGGCTACAATGAAGGCTGTGATTAGCTCTGTGCATTTACAGGGGCTGGAGTTTCTGCTAACTGGTTTCAGCGCTTTTATTGGTGTTACTGTGCTACCAATTGTGCTTAGCAACCTACTGAAGATTCACATAAATATCTGGCTGGAAAGCCTGCACTTCTGTTAGTGCTGCCACGGCCAAAGCTGTGTTGTAGATTGCCTCTGCCACAGCTGGTATCTGTGAAAGTTAGTATTCTAGGGGTATTTTTGATATTGGTATTTGATATTTTGAGAGTCTTGCACGTCTTGGATACATGTCCCACAAGAGGATCGAATCACGGCTATGCTAGAAATGCTTTCTTCCAAATTGCAAATGGCAATTAGATTGACTAAACGCAATGAAACTGAGATAATATGTATTGGATTATTCCCTTGGCTAAATGTCATCCAGTAATACGGTTCTGCCTGTTTAAAATCTTCCCATTCCTGCCACCTAGTCTTACTCAGATATTGTCTTTGATTCTTGGTTTAGACCATTGTGTAGTAGACCACTGTCTGGCACTCTTCACCTCAGAAGAAGCCTGAGATGTCATATACTGCTGTGATTCAACCTTCTTCAACTTCAGGGTTTCACACAACCCTCATCACCTCATGCAGTTGCTTCTATTATTTTTTTTTTCAGGAGGCATTCAGAAAGGACATATGTATAATTGTTATCTTCTTTTCTATTCTTTCTTATGTTCATGTGCCCAAACGGATTTCTACAGGGTAGATCTGAAAACCACTTTAAAACTTTTAGAGAACTATTTATCTGTGTGTGTACATGTATGCTTGTACTTCAGCCTCTCAGTTGAAAAGGAAAAAAGTTCCCTTCTGCATTTTCTAGGAAACATTCCTTAAAAGAAATTTTGAACTGTAAGCTCTGACCAGACCTCCCTAAATCAGATGTTGTAGGGATCTTTTAAGGAAAAGTATTGTTACTTATAAATAAATCTCTTTAGGTAAACTATAACAAATGGGTTTACTTTTAGAGTAGAAAATTAAGTATTTAAATCCATTCTAACTTAGAAGGAGGAATGGTAAACTTTAGAGCCCATGTAACCCTCTGTACCCTTCCAATTATTTCATTTGCAGCGAGCAGTATTTGCAATCTAATACAGATTTGCATTTTTCGGCTATTAAATGTTGCTTTCATTTTTTTCTATGAAGTGAACATGCCTACCTAGAAACTGAGTTATAAGAGAAAAAATCTTAAATCCATTTATTAATTTTTATTATATATTTTGAAATCTTAAATTTATCTTAATATTGTGATTGTACTAGTACATACAACTGAGGTAACACTCATTATGGAGGAGAACAGTTACCTTATTCTTTGCATCTTTACATGGGATACTTCCACTGAAAAAATTAAATGCAGTATTTTACTATTATTTTAAATATAAGTTCCCAATTTTGTAACCTCAATCTATCTAATGATATTTTATCCTTGCCCTTTTTCAAATTAATCATTCAGGTCATGTGGTACTTTGCTGAAATTAGAAGGCACACTGCTTATGAGTGCAAAGCCATTCCTGGTGAAGTCAGAAGCAATTTTGCATTTATTTCAACTTTAATGCAATCTGGACTATATTAAGGGTGCAGAAATTACTGTGGCAAAAGTTTTACCGACTAGGATTTTATTTGCCGCCTATATCTTACTAGTTCTATTCATTATACCTTTAAAAAAAACCCACTGCAATCTGTATGGGCAGAAAAAATCAACTGTTAACAATTAATGGTATTTGCTTTTTCTTGTGTAAAACACTTTGTTAAGTGCATCTGCTTATTCTCTGTGCTCCACATTTCAATCTTTTTCTACAACTGATGTCTCCTTTCTACTCTGCATTTTGATTCTAATATCTAAAAAATATTTGTTGTGTTTTATTGTGAGATTTGATTCGCTCACTCTCTGTTCAGGTGTGTACTGCCCTTCTGATTTGGGAAGGTTGGCTCATAAGAATCTGCAAAACTAACCTATGATCCTCCTCCAGGATTCTAAAATATGTTCCTTTCCTCTAACAGCTATGAAAAATCTTGACAGTGATGGGGCAGCTGATGTTCTTGCTACGATTGCTGACTATAAGTCTTACAAAAACCCTCTCAAGGATATCTTGGGCTCTCATGTCTCTATCAGCTGTTTTCTCCTCTCATGTCAGCTTTTGGGACAAGAACAAGTTTTTGTCCTGTAGGTGTCCAAACTCATAGCTGGCCGTAACTGCCAATGGCATGCCTAAAAACACAGGAATATTTATAAGAATCTTTATTAGCTTTTATAAAGAAAGCAGAGAAAAAGTTCCCAGAGACATGTGATGCCAGGAGACATCTTTCCTCAGTCACAACAAAACAGCATAAACATTTCATGAACCGTGAGATTTTTAGATGAATGGACAGAAATATCAGTCAACAGAAGCAACGTCAATAAATAAATTTGAGATAATCCTGCAGTAATCAAAGCTCTATTTAGATATGCTTTGGAGTATTTAATACGTCTAAATAAAGAAACTCAGCTGTGGAGCAGAAAAACGATGCTGATGTAAGCTATTCTGGGGCTGGCATAGAACCAAAATGGCTGTCATTTTTGCTGGTCTGCTCAGTTTCTTAATTTAGGTGTTTCTTACACTAGATGCTGTTTTATGGGGGTTTTTTTTGGTCTTTAAAAAAAAAAAAAAAGCAAACAAAACCCCTTCACGTCTAAATTGAGCTATGTAAGATGTTTGATCATCTAAAGTGGTTTTGATCTCCTCCCCAGCTTCCAGCTTAACTGTGCATAAAGTTTCTCAGTGTTTGATTTATTTACCTGTGTATTCATTTTATGCTGGTTCCACCCAACCCAACTTTATTTAGCTTCTTTCTGAGAATGCCACGTGCAACCAGTATCAGTGTCTTACTCATATGAAGAAATTCTGTGTCTACCACTTCTCCTTTACGCATTCATTATTCCATCAAAGAAACCAATTAGTTTGGTTTCACTTGATTTGTGCTTTTTCCAAATGTGTTACCGATTTATCACTGCATTTTCTTCAAGCTGTTTACATACTGATTGCTCTTGCTTTACTAATTGTTCTAGTTATTTGTCAGGTATTGAAGTTAAATTTAGTGGCCTATAATTCTTCTTCATCTTTCCTCCACCTTCACTTATTCTCTTCTTTAAAATTGTAATATGATTTTAGCCTCCCCTTGGATTGCAGAGGCACAGAAATGGAGATGGGTATTAGTTAAGCAGTAAACAGCAACACTTGACTAATAAAATCTGGGCAAAGGGGGAAAGTTCTGCTTAAACTGGACTACAAGTGGCTTCCATCTTTAGCTCACAACATGACACCTTCTCTTTTTGCTTGTTCTTATTTTCAATAAGTCTGTATTTTCTCAGGGAGAGAGGGACAGTAAAGTAAAACGGTCTAACAGTTTTGTTTGCGGTGTAT
>NW_015090798.1:3518241-3534459 GCF_001431845.1 Calidris pugnax | reverse complement strand
AAATCTTGGGCTATTAAAAGATGGTGCCAATGTTAACTATTATACAAAGGATTAAATCTTAACTAAGTAGTATTAAAAAGTGACTTTATAAACCTTTAAGTTATTGGTACTTCAAGATTTTTCAAAGAAAAGAAGACCAATATGAAGGATTAATAGTTAAGGTTATGCAAAATCCACTTAATCAGCATGGCTAATTTTAGCTTTAACTAAAGTTGCTGGCAACTATGTGCAGTTTGCTTTGGAGCTTTACTTTTGAAGAGAGTGATGAATACATTTTTGAGGTAAATTTATCTTAACTGAGTGTCTACCTAATGCTGTTTAATTGCTGAAAAAGTGATTTTAATAGCATTTGCATTCAGGAGAGGAGGGAGGTCTTCAGCTGTGCGTCTTTAAGACCCTAAAATAAGCATTTTATTTTCACATTTATATAATATACCGCTTGACTATAAAACAGGTGAGTTTTATAAACAATGCAGTCATCAACACGGGCATTGTTTATGAAGAAAGAATTGTTCTCCTGACAGTACACATCCTGTTCAGAAAAAAAGCCAAGGAAAATTGGAGCATACTCCGAAGATACGAGCACAACGACTCACCAGACTATCTGGGGCACAAACGCTGAGGATGAGGGTCTTTTGCTGACAAATGCTACCTAAGCAAGGCAGACGTACAGAGTGTCAGCTCAAGCACCCCAGGCATTTTAAAGCCAGAAATATAAACTTGCTAATACTTACTGCTCCAAAATCCCAAAGGATTAGATCCTTCCACGTGAAGTGGATCAGATACGGTTATGCTCTTCGTGAAAACAAAATGATGTGAACACCAAGTTTCCTGTCCAGTGAGAGTCAGAGAAAACCTGGCTGCATCTCCCATGGATGGGGGTAAAAGAAAGCAAAGAGATGGGTGTTGGGTGAACTCAGCATTGTGAAAATCTTGTGGGAGGAGCGACCTTTATGTTATAAAAATTAAGGACCACGGTCATCATTCCATAGTGGATTACAAAGGGCTTTTTCTAGTGGGAAAAGTGGGGAAGCCTGGTAAGACTATACCATTGATTTACAACGATGCCATTGCAATTGGAGGCCCGAGTAAAATTCGGGTAAGGGTACCAATGTTAGCACACTGATAGTGTTTATACAAGCAGGGTAATGTTATATTAAAAAGTATAACCAGATCCTAGCATACTAGTATTAGACAATTTAAGTTTTCATGAGCTGAAGTCTTTTTAGGCATCTTCAGTACTATTTTTTTCCTGTGTCATGAATAAATTAATAGTAATTCATGCAGCTTTCTCTCTATGCCTGCTGTCACAGCCTGAGAAGGTCATCCCAACTTCCCATTTCTCTTAGGATTTTCACTACTATTACTTTTTCACTGAACCTGTTTATGAACTAGGATCATATGGGGTGACATACTGGATTGGATTCAGGTTTCCCAGAGAAGCTGTGGATGCCCCATTCCTGGAGGTGTTCAAGGCCAGGCTGGATGGGCCTTTGAGCAACCTGGTCCACGGCAGGGATTGGAACTCGATGATCTCCAGAGGTTCCTTCCAACCCAAACCATTCTATGGTTCAGTGCATCCCCCCATGTGAGTATTCTGTGGGCGGCAGCGATTGGCACAAGATGCTTCAGAAGAAGGCATACAAACCCCCAGTGAGCAAATAAAGTTTCTCTCAGTCTGAACTAATGGCTGGAGAAGGCTTTAGGCCCTGTGGACCAGAGCTGAAAATTGCATTCAATTAAGTCTGTTCACTCTACGCAAAATTAGGCAAAGCCGGTAACTGAACAAGAAGCCACTTTAAGGAAACAGGGAATCTCAACAGCAAGTTGGGAGTGATGCTCTTCCTTCTGGCAGTAAATTTAGGCTACAATGAAGGCTGTGATTAGCTCTGTGCATTTACAGGGGCTGGAGTTTCTGCTAACTGGTTTCAGCGCTTTTATTGGTGTTACTGTGCTACCAATTGTGCTTAGCAACCTACTGAAGATTCACATAAATATCTGGCTGGAAAGCCTGCACTTCTGTTAGTGCTGCCACGGCCAAAGCTGTGTTGTAGATTGCCTCTGCCACAGCTGGTATCTGTGAAAGTTAGTATTCTAGGGGTATTTTTGATATTGGTATTTGATATTTTGAGAGTCTTGCACGTCTTGGATACATGTCCCACAAGAGGATCGAATCACGGCTATGCTAGAAATGCTTTCTTCCAAATTGCAAATGGCAATTAGATTGACTAAACGCAATGAAACTGAGATAATATGTATTGGATTATTCCCTTGGCTAAATGTCATCCAGTAATACGGTTCTGCCTGTTTAAAATCTTCCCATTCCTGCCACCTAGTCTTACTCAGATATTGTCTTTGATTCTTGGTTTAGACCATTGTGTAGTAGACCACTGTCTGGCACTCTTCACCTCAGAAGAAGCCTGAGATGTCATATACTGCTGTGATTCAACCTTCTTCAACTTCAGGGTTTCACACAACCCTCATCACCTCATGCAGTTGCTTCTATTATTTTTTTTTTCAGGAGGCATTCAGAAAGGACATATGTATAATTGTTATCTTCTTTTCTATTCTTTCTTATGTTCATGTGCCCAAACGGATTTCTACAGGGTAGATCTGAAAACCACTTTAAAACTTTTAGAGAACTATTTATCTGTGTGTGTACATGTATGCTTGTACTTCAGCCTCTCAGTTGAAAAGGAAAAAAGTTCCCTTCTGCATTTTCTAGGAAACATTCCTTAAAAGAAATTTTGAACTGTAAGCTCTGACCAGACCTCCCTAAATCAGATGTTGTAGGGATCTTTTAAGGAAAAGTATTGTTACTTATAAATAAATCTCTTTAGGTAAACTATAACAAATGGGTTTACTTTTAGAGTAGAAAATTAAGTATTTAAATCCATTCTAACTTAGAAGGAGGAATGGTAAACTTTAGAGCCCATGTAACCCTCTGTACCCTTCCAATTATTTCATTTGCAGCGAGCAGTATTTGCAATCTAATACAGATTTGCATTTTTCGGCTATTAAATGTTGCTTTCATTTTTTTCTATGAAGTGAACATGCCTACCTAGAAACTGAGTTATAAGAGAAAAAATCTTAAATCCATTTATTAATTTTTATTATATATTTTGAAATCTTAAATTTATCTTAATATTGTGATTGTACTAGTACATACAACTGAGGTAACACTCATTATGGAGGAGAACAGTTACCTTATTCTTTGCATCTTTACATGGGATACTTCCACTGAAAAAATTAAATGCAGTATTTTACTATTATTTTAAATATAAGTTCCCAATTTTGTAACCTCAATCTATCTAATGATATTTTATCCTTGCCCTTTTTCAAATTAATCATTCAGGTCATGTGGTACTTTGCTGAAATTAGAAGGCACACTGCTTATGAGTGCAAAGCCATTCCTGGTGAAGTCAGAAGCAATTTTGCATTTATTTCAACTTTAATGCAATCTGGACTATATTAAGGGTGCAGAAATTACTGTGGCAAAAGTTTTACCGACTAGGATTTTATTTGCCGCCTATATCTTACTAGTTCTATTCATTATACCTTTAAAAAAAACCCACTGCAATCTGTATGGGCAGAAAAAATCAACTGTTAACAATTAATGGTATTTGCTTTTTCTTGTGTAAAACACTTTGTTAAGTGCATCTGCTTATTCTCTGTGCTCCACATTTCAATCTTTTTCTACAACTGATGTCTCCTTTCTACTCTGCATTTTGATTCTAATATCTAAAAAATATTTGTTGTGTTTTATTGTGAGATTTGATTCGCTCACTCTCTGTTCAGGTGTGTACTGCCCTTCTGATTTGGGAAGGTTGGCTCATAAGAATCTGCAAAACTAACCTATGATCCTCCTCCAGGATTCTAAAATATGTTCCTTTCCTCTAACAGCTATGAAAAATCTTGACAGTGATGGGGCAGCTGATGTTCTTGCTACGATTGCTGACTATAAGTCTTACAAAAACCCTCTCAAGGATATCTTGGGCTCTCATGTCTCTATCAGCTGTTTTCTCCTCTCATGTCAGCTTTTGGGACAAGAACAAGTTTTTGTCCTGTAGGTGTCCAAACTCATAGCTGGCCGTAACTGCCAATGGCATGCCTAAAAACACAGGAATATTTATAAGAATCTTTATTAGCTTTTATAAAGAAAGCAGAGAAAAAGTTCCCAGAGACATGTGATGCCAGGAGACATCTTTCCTCAGTCACAACAAAACAGCATAAACATTTCATGAACCGTGAGATTTTTAGATGAATGGACAGAAATATCAGTCAACAGAAGCAACGTCAATAAATAAATTTGAGATAATCCTGCAGTAATCAAAGCTCTATTTAGATATGCTTTGGAGTATTTAATACGTCTAAATAAAGAAACTCAGCTGTGGAGCAGAAAAACGATGCTGATGTAAGCTATTCTGGGGCTGGCATAGAACCAAAATGGCTGTCATTTTTGCTGGTCTGCTCAGTTTCTTAATTTAGGTGTTTCTTACACTAGATGCTGTTTTATGGGGGTTTTTTTTGGTCTTTAAAAAAAAAAAAAAAGCAAACAAAACCCCTTCACGTCTAAATTGAGCTATGTAAGATGTTTGATCATCTAAAGTGGTTTTGATCTCCTCCCCAGCTTCCAGCTTAACTGTGCATAAAGTTTCTCAGTGTTTGATTTATTTACCTGTGTATTCATTTTATGCTGGTTCCACCCAACCCAACTTTATTTAGCTTCTTTCTGAGAATGCCACGTGCAACCAGTATCAGTGTCTTACTCATATGAAGAAATTCTGTGTCTACCACTTCTCCTTTACGCATTCATTATTCCATCAAAGAAACCAATTAGTTTGGTTTCACTTGATTTGTGCTTTTTCCAAATGTGTTACCGATTTATCACTGCATTTTCTTCAAGCTGTTTACATACTGATTGCTCTTGCTTTACTAATTGTTCTAGTTATTTGTCAGGTATTGAAGTTAAATTTAGTGGCCTATAATTCTTCTTCATCTTTCCTCCACCTTCACTTATTCTCTTCTTTAAAATTGTAATATGATTTTAGCCTCCCCTTGGATTGCAGAGGCACAGAAATGGAGATGGGTATTAGTTAAGCAGTAAACAGCAACACTTGACTAATAAAATCTGGGCAAAGGGGGAAAGTTCTGCTTAAACTGGACTACAAGTGGCTTCCATCTTTAGCTCACAACATGACACCTTCTCTTTTTGCTTGTTCTTATTTTCCATAAGTCTGTATTTTTTCAGGGTGAGAGGGACAGTAAAGTAAAACTGTCAAACAGTTTTGTTGGCATAGTATTTTTGGATCATGAATCAGCTGAGATCACTGCTGCAGCCAAACTAGAGCTTGGGCTACAACATCAGTGTTACAGCAGCACGGTAAGGAATAGATGGCAAGAGCCAGAAATGATGTAATCTCTGGCTTTACATGAGAAACAAAAATTGAGTCCTATCAAGACAAACAAAATGGGCACTGTTTGAAAAGTGCAGAGAAACATGAAATATCTGGTTCTTAAGTAGCTAGGGACTAACCCACAGAGACATTTATTACTTAAATCTCATCAACTTTCTGGATCTTGGCCTTAAACTCAATACACAGCCACAAACAACTAAACGATGTAAAGGGCAGTAAATCTGTCTACCTTATTTCTTTAGCTAACACAATTTAGCTCTTTTTAAACACTCCCTATTTTCTCCTACTGGACAAGATTATGAGGCTTGCAGTCTTTTATGGGAGTGACTGCCATCAGCTCCCTCGATATCCACCTTTCATGGAAGAGAGATCATTGGATGGCCTAAACCTTAGACGGTGCTATGGTGGGTTCCTCACCAACTCTTTCTTATCTCTGCAGCAAATACAGTCTCCAATTCTAGTAAGATTCTATGCCCCAAATGAGAAGTTAGCCAGAGAGGTTCAATAATCCTGCACTTCAGAAATATGCTTTTTAACAGCAATCCTGTGACTTCTCATCATCTGACATATCATGCCAGCCTCCACCCTGCTCTGGGACTTTGCCTGCAAGCTACAGGCAGGTACTTGATACATCTGGCACCCAGAAAATATGGTTGAAAACTACATATTTCATATCTGAAAGACTTAGGTCTTGTAAAAATAGCACATTTGATTTTGCCCCTTTGCTGCGGCCATGAAGAACGTCATACAACATCTATAAAGGATAGTATTATTATTTTTTTTTCCAGTGCTCAATTAACTTGTGGCTGAGACTCCAAGGAGACTCTGCTAAGCATCCCTCTTACTCAGAGATGTTCAATTTAATATGTCTTGTAAAGCTGAACGAGTTCCAGAGAACAGAGGTAGTATTACTGTTGTGCCAGTATTCAAAGCATAATGACCTGTGTGAACTTTTAATCTGGAAAAGTATAGCAAAAGGCAACACAGGATTGAATTGATAAACCAGGAAAAATGATAAGTTAATATCTGTCATTATTTTAAGTACACCTCTTAAATATACTTGAGCTTATTCTTTCTTGACACAAAGTTTGAATGATTGAGGTAACTTCATAGATTCTCTGAGTGCTATAATACCACACCAAACAGCATTCTGGTTTAAAGGAAATCAGTGCTGTCTGTTAACAACAGGATACATGTTCTTCAGGATACGCCTTCAATAATACATTTAAAGATTCCTTACATTGAGGTGTTTCTAGTATGTCTCATGAGAGACTCAGTTCTGGTACTATCCAACACTTTAATTTCAATTCTGGAAATAAATAATGCTGCGTGACAATGATGGATAAGATATATGGGATAATAATACTGGTCTCTTAGGACTGTAGCATGGCAACTTGCATGGAACTTGGAAAGAACTTGTAAGGAACTCAGGTAAGAACTTGTTCAGAACTAAGTAAAGCCCAGAGAAACCTGATCTAACATAGAGGTTGGCCCTGCCCAGGGCTGGAGCTGAACCAGATGACATAAAGAGGTCCCTTCCAATCTAAATTACACTATGAGTCTAATCTGAAAATTTCAGGTTTCAGTGGGAATGGTTTTAGGAAAAAGAGCAGAACACTGTTCTACTATGCTTGTGGTTTGGATGTTAGATGTTATTATAGCATCAATTTAATAGATCTATCAGTGGAACATCAAAAGTTTGATTTCAGAAACATGGAGTCTTCCATGCAAAACTAAGATGCAATATGTGGAGCAGCCTGCTGTACTGTTTGCATTAAAAAATGTACATGCACCTCCTTATTACCACATACATAGATATATCTAGGCATGATATCTAGACAGGACAAAAATCTCAAGGTAGATCTACAAAACAACAGACTGTTCAGGGGACTCCCAAATGCTGATTGGCACAAAACCAAACCACAATCATTGGAAATAATGATAAGTAGGAAGAAAGAGTCTGCATGGCATTGATGGGACCAGTATGGGAATACTGTATACAGTTTTGGCAACTGCGTTTTTCTGGGGTGTTGAGAAACTGGAGAAAGCAAAGAAAAGATGCCCAGAAAGGCTGGGAAGAGCTCTGTAGGACAGAGATTGTTTGGCTTTAGAAATAGTGACGGGCGATGTGATTAGAGTGTATGGATATGGTCATGAGAATTAGGTACAGAGTGCTGAATAATGCCTTTATACTAGCTTTTAAAAGTAGTGTAAAAGAAGGCAGAAAAGTCCAAACCTGTATGTATATTTTTAAGGGAATAGATTACTAGGAGAGTACTGAATTCTCTAGCTCTGGATGTTCTCAGAAATATCTTTCTAGAGTTCGAATCACATACCATTTACTGAGGTCAACACAGGCTTCTGATGTCTTCTTCTATATTAAATGTTAGACTATATATTCAACAGTTTTTTTCTGGCATTAATTTCAAGGAATCTTGTCCCTTTCTCCAATGAAACGTCTCAGTTCACAGATCAAAATGCTCTGATGCCAGTTACTGCTCATGTCTGGGCAGTCTTCATCAAATAACAGAATCTAAAGTCAAATCCATCATTATTCCAGCTTCTCATGTTCCTTATGCAGAGGATGTAAGGGATACAGTCACTTTTAGATCATTTCTGTGGTGATCCTGATTCATTCAAAGATGAAGAACATTTTAAAAAAATTCAATCTTACATATCTTCCTGAGAGTTGGTAATTTTGTAAACTCAAAATATGCAAACCCCGCATCCAAATTTTGTGTCACTGATTTTAATGAACTGCTGAATGTCAGTTCCTTCAGTCAATAGGGATTACTTTTCCTAAACAAATATGTGATGATTTATTATCTCCAGGTAATGCTAATTACACTGGAAGAAAATGGGAGAGAATCTTTAATATCACTATTAGCAGAGCAGCTTGGCAGAATGTGATTCACAGGTATTCAGAGCACCTAGTAACTATATTCTAAATGAAACAAATTTACTCTGTCTTTAACACTAATTTTAATGGAAAAATATGAAACAAAGATCAGATCTGCTGGGGAAAAAGGTAACCTTTTAAATTAATGTTCCCTGAGCCACAATTAATTTAGATTTAATAGGACAGTTAAAGTATGTTATTTGAATACTAATTATTAAACATTCACCAAGGATTAAAAGTTATGTAATAGATTCATAACTGTGAAATTGATATGGACCGATTGCACAGCCATAATAGTCTGCAAATACGTTTTAGTATGTAGTTGCTAGTTGTTTAATATATAATAACTGTTTAATGAAGTCTAAATTAAATACTTACATCTCAATTAAAAAAATGTCTGGGAAGTACAAAGCACAACGTGGAATATGTTTACCATGCAGTGGTTATCAAGATAAAATCACGTCACTTTGAAAACAACAACAAAAAGAACTTTCAACAACAAGTTTTCTGTGGATAGTTTCACTGCCAAAACTCCCATGGAAGTACCTAGATGTCAGGATGATGAAGTACCCAAAAAGCAGGATCCAGAAATTTTGCTGATGTTGACATCCAAATGCATTGTTTTCCCCATTTTCCTTCTGCCTTGAGAAGCAAACCTATAATGATGTATTAATTGCTATTAATTATTATGCTTCCTATTGCTTCAACCAAGCTTGTGGTTGCTTACCAGAACTGAAAGTAATCCTGTGGATAAAATTTACCAGGAGAAAAGACCAGCACAAGTCTACTGCAGATTGCATGGACTGTGTTTTTCTTAAGTAATTGAGGGTGCCACAAAGATCAGATCAGAGTGCTCTGATCAAAGTGCCATCTCTCAAACAGGCATGGATGCTCTCACCTACTGCTGTGGCTCCACCTGCTGAAAGGCAGGGGTTTGAGTTGGGAAGGAGTACCACAGGAAGACACATTGCTTCTCCCATCCACTTACTGCTTTTTTGGCATCTCTGTGTGGTGCTGGCTCTGCCGTGGGTCTTTACACCGTGTAGGGTGTAGATGCATCTTGGTTACTTGACAGCAAGGACCCCAACCCCTGTCTCAAGGGCAAGAGGTTGTCTTCACCGTGTCTGTAACTCCTGCTCCATCAGCTGGCTATGGGTGCACCTCTGAGCCCAGGTGTGCTTCTTATCATCCTCCTATTTCACTTTTTTGACTTTATTGCCCAGGCCTGTCTCAGTCCTGGAGGATGCTGTCTGAGTGACACTCCCATGTCACTGTGGGGCTCAGCTGATGCTCGCCTCTGGCCAGTGTAGCCTTTTTCATTTTCTTTAACTATCACATTAGCCTTTTCCCTTCTGCTTTAACGTCTGAATTTTCTGCTTGAGCTCGAGGTTCAGTGCAGGGAAGAGAAAGAGAATCTCTTGCTTCAGGCGCCATTACGCAGCCAATAAAATTGGGACTTTTCTAGGGTTAATGGTCTGTAAAATCTAAGGTGATAAGATTTGGGAGTGAAGGAAATTCTTCAAAGTATTCATGTTCAGGAAGTTTAACTTCTGAACCATTTGAATTGCTTAAGCATCAGACAGCTTTTCTTTCATATGCATTGTTCACACAACAGTGCAAATCCCCATCTATCTATCCAGACATAACCACTACTCTCTTGGAATATCCATCGCAGCCTTTTCACGGATGTGTTAGTAACAAAGTAGTTCAGCTTTCTCTTCTCCCTACTAATTTTTCCCCACAACTCCCTGTGTTTGGATCCTACTTACATTATAACATCTATTAAAGTATTTAACAAAGTATAACAAGGAGGAGAAGGAAAACTATTTAATTTCCATTTTTATTAGTAGATTATGGCTTGGAAGCCTGAAAATTTATTAAAGCTGAGTAATCTGCCTAACTGATGGCAATCTTTTCAAAAGGGGCTGAAATGACAGTTATACATTTTAGCAAAAATTTTTATGCAAGGTTGTATGAAAACTATACTTATGTCTTCTTCTTTCATGGAAATATATATATAGCGCTTTATTTTTATTTTATTGAAAAGTCACATCAAATATATAAAAAGCCAAGAGGTTTCAAAATTATATGAAACAATTATGTGGAGGCCAAACACTGAAAAGTAGTTATGGAATTGCATGTCAAAAAGAAACCTTGCACAACATATTTGACGTATTTTTGAGCTGCATACATTTATTTCTAAAATTTAGAAATGGGACAGTATTTCAAAGTCAGTATTCCATCTACAGTTATAGACTAGAACAGCAGAAGAGGAATGAGTCTGCTGAATCCACACAGTATGGTTGGTTTTTTTTTTCCTTCACTCAAGGCTAAGAAAAAAATGAAAATCAAGCATGAAAACCTTCCGGGCCTGACTGTTCTTTCTGCAGAAGTGCATCTGGTGATATTTCAAGTTTTAATATACAAAATTCCAGTGTCTAATTCTGGCTTAATTTGGGGTTTATTGATAACCAAACCCAGAGACTTATAAATAAACAGCTTTGAGAGCATTCTCCTTTTAAGCATTTCCAAAAAGTTTTCCATAAGCAGTATACAAACTAAGCCAACTAACGTTTGGTATTCTGCCAAAGCACCCTTCAAATGTGCCTACCTAAAGGAACAACCAGGTAAAGGGAAATAGTGTTTTTCCTCAGACTCTCAACTGAGTCTAAAAACTGTGTTTTCCCCAGTTCTGCTACTGATGCTGAAGATCTCTGACCCTTGACTGCAGCAGAGTGGGGAGAGGTTTGGCAGAGAGCATCTCTGTGTCTGAGAACAAACGGAGGATGTCCAATGTGACAAACATCAGCCAAGCATCTGGGAATACCTGTGCTTGTCACAAACCACAAGCAGAGCTCAGGGTAACTCAGTGGACCGTCTGACAGAGGCAGGGACATAATGCTACAACCTGCAGCTGTGTAAGAAGCAGTTGTTGTAGAAAGGTGACTGTGCTTGCTTGGATTTAGCAGTTCCCAACAGCAGGCCAGCGTGTGTCAGCAGTTATCATCACCTCCTAGAAAAGAGCCACAGTATTGCAGGCATAGCTGAGGGCAACCAAACCCTTCCTCCTCCTTGACAATTGTCGTAGCAAACAAAACATAACCCATGACGTCCCGATCCATTAAGGGAAGAGATGAAATGGGGGAGGTAGAAGTGGCGGTGAGAAAAAAAAACATAGAGAAGATATGAAGGTAGTGGCAGCGTGGGAGTCCCCTGAGAGGAGAATTAGGGAGCAATCATTTCAGTGAAGGTGATGATAGCCCAGAAAAAATGTGCAGGGATGTGACACCTGAGCTGATAAAACAGGAGTAAGCAAAGGAAAGAATCGGAATGAAAGACAGACAAAAATCACTTAGAAGCTCCTATTTATCTCCCTATCCTGAGGACAAATGAAGGATTTGAAGTGCTGCCAAAGCTACCTTTGTTTACACATAAACACTGATAAGAGTTTCTTTGCCTTCCTCTCTTTCCCACACCCTTCTTCTTAATATCTTGGACACAAGAAGCTAGTAATTAACAGACTAGACAGAAGACAGGAAAAAACCATTTTCAAAATCTAATGTACTAGTGGCAATTTACGAAGAGAGGGGAAACAACAGAAAAGGACAAAGTATACTTGTTTGCAAGCTGGAAATTTCAAGTTACGTGCCTCGCTGTAAAGCATACTGGTAAAGCATTACTAGTACCACCAGGATTACCACCACTGTCAGAGAACGAGGGGATTGAGGGAAAGAAACTTTGGGTTTTTTCAATTCGGAAAAAGAAGGAAGACTTGCAGAAAGAGGTAGTATTTTAGAATAGCTGCTATCCCAGCTATAGCCAGTAAGTTTGGGGAACAGCTTGCTTCCTTTTTTTGCCTGCTGTATCAGTTACTATAATAAAAGATATTGCCACTCTCTACAAATCTGTCTTTCTTGAAGTTACTCACGATGGCTTTCTTTGCTGTCCAGGTGGGAGGTTCCAGTCCCTTCACTAGTGTCCTTGCTGTCCTCCAGCTCTGGCACTCTTTTAACCCTCCCCGGAGTTGATTCAAATTCAACTTAATTATCTGGCAGAAAAGTAAATAAAAAAAAAAAAAAAGAAAGAACAAAAATTAGCTTAGTTGTCAAGTTGAATTGGTTTATTGAACAACCAGATTAATACCCCAGGTGGAGTATATAGCCTAGTATATAACTTAGTATATAAGTATATAGCTTAGTATATAACCTAAAGGTAGAGGGGTTGTTGGAAAGTGAGGAGGAACAGGACTTTCTGGTTTTTGAAGCAGACGTACCATGTAACTTTATCCTTATACCCTTAGACCACTACAACTACAATAAAGGTAGTGATCTAATAAACCTGACAAAGGTATATCACAGTTCAGAACAAAAACCAAAAACCACCTGAAATTTGTTAAGTGACTCCTGTGGGACATATGCTTTGGATTAAGAGCTTTTCTGAGTCAATGTAAGAAAATCCATTTTCAAATCTTTGGCACAGAATGGAAGTTGCAGTAATTTGCATGAAAGAGGAAAGATGAGGGTAAAAGCAAAAGCCTTCAAGAAGAACCTTTTGCCTGAAGGCTTCAAGCTTTTTGAAAATAGGTGAGGAACAATATGCCCTGGAATTAGATTCACTGCAGAAGCAGACAAACTAAGAGAACATAAATCAATAAAGAACAACATTTCAAGGTTTCAATAGTAGCAGTTTAAACAGAGGTATCATTTAAAATTGTAAGACCATAGTTAGAGATCTTCTAGAGGTGGTCTCAGTGGGGTGGAAAGAACAGAGCAGATAGTTCAGAACCATCAAGGGCAAATTACATACTTGAATATATAAATTAGAAGTAAAGGAATTGGACATGACATTAAGATGAAAAGCAGTGGCAAGAAATTTGTCTCTCCAGGATTATGGGAAAATCACGAGTTAAGATGGTTTATGATCACAGTCCCCAGAAGCAACAGTTCCCCACTTCCACCAGTGTCTTTAGAATATATGACTGTGTGGATCACAGAATCACAGAATGGTTTGGGTTGGAAGGGACCTTAGAAATCATCGAGTTCCAACCCCCCTGCCCTGGGCAGGGACACCTCCCACCAGACCAGGTTGCTCAAAGCCCAATCCTGCCTGGCCTTGAACACCTCCAGGGACAGATGGCGCAGCCACAGCTTCCCTGGGCAGCATCTTCCAGTGACTCACCAACCTCACAGGAAACAATTTCTTCCTAAAATCTAATCTAAATCTTCCCTCTTTCAGTTTAAAACTGTTACCCCATATCCTATCACTCCACTCCCTGATGAATCATCTCACTGATACAACTAGAGACTAAGGGGGTCAAAACATATGCATTGCCACAAATGCAAGACAAGGAACAGGAGCAAGTAGCTTCAGAAAAAGATGGGAATCTTTCCTTCAGTAGGACTGAAGTGCTATCTTGATTAGCTATAATAAAAATGCGGTGATGCCAAAATTTTGGTGGGATCAATGGTGTAAACTGGCTCCTCTGCCCTCTCTCCATGACGACACTTAACCCAACACAAACTCTTTACATAGCCGTGTAGTGAATTGGATGACGTTGTTGACATAGCTGAAGGTTAAGGGAAGAAAGCAGCAAAAGGCTAAACAGCTGTTTAACCCAGCACCTCTTCCGAGGGAAAAAGCATCTTGGGCTGTGGTTTGATACAGTCAATCCAGCTTTAAAACTCCTGACGCCAGATCAGAAATGATGGGGCTCCATGACACACAGCACTGACCCAATACAATTTCACTCTGCAGTTTGAATTTGTTTAAAACAAAGCCCAAAATGGAAGAATTAACTTTACGCTGGTGAGTTTTATGCTAATTAGATCTCCCTTCTCTTACAGTTGGCACAACAGCAGCGAAAGAGCACAAAGGCATCGTCAACTTTGTGTTTCGTGTCCTGACCCAGTTTATTTCCAGTGTAATAGTGGCCTCACCATCTCACCCGGATCAGGTTGGTCCTGCTGAGTGACTCAGTGACGCAAACCTAATATTAAAGTTCAAGGACCTGTGTCCTCTTTGCATTCCGGTCCGACAATTTCATTATGTAGGACAGGTTCCATCTCCATTTGTAAGAGGCCATACAAAGGAGGAGAGAAAAGACAATGGCGGGTAAAGAGTGTCTACAGCATGCCCAGGTAATTGTGATGTCATTGATGTAACCTTGTTCCACTTGCCCCAATCCACAATTCCTATTGTTTGCCCATAACTTTCATTATGTTGCATTTAAAACTGTGTCAAAAGCTGCTTTAAACATAATTCAAGGACACCTTAAGTTAAAGACTTTGCAAGGCTCGTTTTTGGCAGCTGTTATTGCCGATGCCTAAAATTGCATTTCTGTGTAATAACAGGTATTTTGCAGAGTGTTATTTGCCAGTAAGGATGGGGCATGGTGAGTTCTTGGTTAGGGACCAGAACTTCCTATGGGTTCTGCAAAGTCCCTCTTAAATTTTTTTTTTAAAGTAGGTGCTGCCAGTTCTGGTAATTTGATTGCGAGTGAGGTAACAGTTATTTTATTATCCTCACACCTACCGGAGGCAGAGAACGTATTGAGAATTTCAGCTGTCACTGGCACAAAGGCACTTGTGCCTGGCTGTCCTGGCAGCAGAGAAATGTGAGAACATGACCTGACTACACCCAGAAACGCAGTCCCAAGCCTGCAATGAAAAGACGCATTGTTGGCAGTTGGGGCTTTTTTAACGTTTGAGATCGATTATATTGAAATAACTTTTTCCATCCTTTGGCTCTTTGGCTGTCAAGTGGGAACAAACCAGGGTTACCTCATTTGTTACTTCATGTTGGTCGACTGTCGGCTGAACATGAGCCAGCAGTGTGCCCAAGTGGCCGAGAAGGCCAACAGTATCCTGGCCTGTATCAGGAACAGCGTGGGGAGTAGGACTCGAGAGGTGATCATTGCCCTGTACTCAGCACTGGTGAGGCCTCACCTTGAGTGCTGTGTCCAGTTTTGGGCCCCTTACCACATTGTGGTGCTGGAGCGGGTCCAGAGAAGGGCAACGAAGCTGGTGAGGGGTCTGGAGAACAAGCCTTATGAGGAGAGGCTGAGGGAGCTGGGGGTGTTCAGCCTGGAGAAAAGGAGGCTGAGGGGAGACCTTCTCGCTCTCTCCAACTCCCTGAAAGGAGGGTGTAGAGAGGTGGGGGTCGCTCTCTTCTCCCAAGTCACAGGCGACAGGACAAGAGGAAACGGCCTCAAGTTGCTCCAGGGGAGGCTCAGGTTGGATATTAGGAAAATTTTTTACACAGAAAGGGTTATCAAGCCTTGGAATGGGCTGCTCGGGGAAGCGGTTGAGGCACCATCCCTGGAGGTGTTCAAAAGATGGGTTGACGTGGTGCTGGGAGACATGGTTTAGCGATGTTTTTTTTTGTCAGAGTTAGCTTGATGGTTGGACGAGATGATCTTGAAGGCCCCTTCCAACCTAGATGATTCTCTGATTTTGCATGGGATGATTTGAGGACAAACGCCTCACAAACTCAAGATTCTTGGTGCTCCAGCACTGAACGCCATTTAACACCCAAGCAGGAGGAGACCACAAATGGCAACCGTACCTCCTGCAGGACCACGGATTTGTAGCTGGGGACAAGAGGCGAGGGGTGGAAGCAGAGGAGAGGGAACCCAAACCGCTCCACCCTGCCCCTCAGAGGGGGTCAGGGCCCACAGAGCGTCAAAGGGATGCTGAGGGGAAGGGTGCCCCAAAGACACCCGCCATGAGGGAAAGGGAGACGGAGGGCGGAAGGCGGCGACAGCTCGGCCGTCCGGAGCGACCGGGGGCAGGCCCAGCGCTGATGGCGGTGGAACGGGCCGGTGGACCCCCCCTCAGCGGAGGACGGTTTTCCCCCCCTCAGCGGCGCTCGCCCCCCTCCGCCGGGGCACAGCAGGGCCCAGCC
>NW_015090798.1:3507507-3518105 GCF_001431845.1 Calidris pugnax | reverse complement strand
CCCGCCCCGGCCGACCCCTGCGGGAGGAGCGGAGCGGGGCCCTGAGCAACCCCGCCATGCTACCCCCGGGCCGCCGCGCTTTCTGCCGCCCACCTCGCCGCCGACGCCGCCACCACCACCGCCCGGCGGCGGGGCTGCTGCCCGCCCTCCTGCTCCTGACGGCGCTGGGGGGCAGCGGTGGCGGCGCCGCGTTGCCCCCGGGCTGTAAGTACGACGGTCGCCCCAAGAGCGCCGGCAAAGGGGGGGCGGCGGCGGCGGCGGCCGGCGGCGGCCCGGTGGAGGTGAAGCGGCGGCCTGAGGTAAAATGGCGGGGGGGCGGGCGCGCTTGACCCCCTCTGCTACCGGGGATAGCCCCGTGCTCGGTGTTTTCCCTCAGATTTCCCGGGATGGTGATTTATTATTTTTTTTTAGGGGGTGGGGGGAGCGTCCCGTTCCCGGCGGGGGGGCCCCCCTCCTACAGAGCAGCATCCCCCCCCCCTGCTCCTCCTTGGGGGTTGCTCCCCATCAAAGGGGTCAGGCTTAGGTGTTGCTTTACTAAAAGTAATTCCACAATTTTATTTATTTCTCTATTTTATTTTAAACTTCCCTCAATTTACTTACTTTTCTCAGTCTCAGGAGAAAGTCAGCATCGGAGTAAAGTGCTTTTTGAGGTAGTTTTTAACTCCCCGGGCGCTAATAGAGAGTGGGCCTGAAGCATCGCAATAGCAAACGGCAACTTAGAATTTGTTTTGTTTCTTCTTTTTGGGGAAAAAAAAAAAAAAGGTCAGTTTACTGCCATGTAGCAGTAGGCGGGCGCTTTTTTATGTGGAGGCAATCCTCGCTCATCCATTTGAATAACAAGTTTGAAACAGGATGTGCAACTTATTCCAAAGTAAGAAATATGTTGCTATTCCCTTAGACGTGAGTGTGCACATGGGAGGAAAGGATTTGCAAGTTGTTTTTCTTCCCGAGACCTTAATTGGTGGCTTTAGCAAAGTTCATACAATCATAGAATGCTTGAGGATGGAAAGGTCCTTTACAGATCGAATCCAATCCCCCAGCCAGGGGTTAGGACATCAGAGACACTGGATTTCCAAGTTGAATGGCCCTAAAAGTGGAACCCAATCCCCACTTTAGAGAACATTAAAGTGCCCTGTGCTACCGTGGGAAGACTCAAGCATAACCAAGTAGTATGCAAGAAAAATCAATGAAAAGAAAGTAAATTATGAGTTCTAGCTTAATGTATATGTCTACTTAACTGGAAATCACAGGTTTGGAAGATTTACCAGTAATCCAAGTTTAATAAGCACAGAATGATTATAGTTCTGTCATGAGAACAGCAATCTGACTGCTGCTTTCGTCAGCTTTGACAGCACTGAAACACCAAGGAAGGGCTTCCTTCATGATGTCTTAGTGAGGTGTGGATCCAGTCAATGTCAGATGCATGGATCTGGACCTATGAGAAAAGGGAAAGCCAAAAAAAGGGAGGTGATTAAGGCTACAGTAATTGTTCTCCTTTGGCAATCTGTAAGGGCTCAGAGAAGATTTTTCAATGACCTGTGAAATTGACCAGAAACATTCATATGTGAAGTTTCTGAAGTAGAAAGTGACATCTGTTTGATCCACATATTCATTTTAGTCTTTCAAATGCTTTGCAGCTGATTAACTGTTAAAAATACAGTATTATCCATTAAAATGGTGATAAAAGTAGATATATTAGTATGGTTGATACGCTGAAGTTGACAGTGGGGGTCTTTGGTTCAAAAAAACTTGGAGTCACAGCTCTCATTGCTGTGAAAGACAAGCAGGTATCAAACACAGCAGCCTTGCTGTGAGTGGACCTTTGTTCATAATTGCAGTGACAGAAGAATTTAGAAGAATGGTTCCTCTTTCATCTTGATTTTCATACTCCTTCGTTATCTAGAGTGTATCTAGAGCATATCTATGTACACCAATTAGTTGCTTTCAGTTTTAACTGGCTTTTGAAGTTCATGACAACTTCTGAAACATTTGGTTTTCCCTTTTAAACTTTTCAATAGACATAGCAAGAAACATGATTTTTTTAATTGTCATTTGTAGTAAGTATCATCACTGCGTTGAAACAATTAGCGTGAAAAGATGCTTTGAAATTTTGCTTAAATATAAGGCAAAGTTTATTAAACCAATGCTCCTACTTTTTCTAACTGTTGTGGTTCAGGATCTTTCAAGTTTGTTGACTTTTGAGGCGTGATTTTCATATCTGAGAGTTTGGGTTTTTTTTTACTGAATCCTTTATAACCTGGTTAGAAAGTTGTGGTGATTTATGGGGTGTGTTGCCAAGTGCCATTTCACTAACATGTTGATTAGTAGTGGCTGGGTTAATCTTTATCTAATCTTTTGCCAAAAATTACTTGTGTTTTTTTTTTTCCAAGCTGAAACTTAGAATTGCAGCACTTGGTGGATAGTGGAAGGTTGTCTGATTAGAGCCAAACTGCCCTGAGTTATCTTGAATCTTGATTCTTGTGGGATTCTTCTATTAAGATAAGTACTAGTTCCATTATAGCTTTTTGGATTAGTGGATCACCACAGAGATAAGTAGCTGAAAATAGATCAGTGTGGTGTAGATCAGCTGCATTTTAATTTGGTTAATTTTCTTTTATGTTGGCTCTTATTTTGCACAAACCAATTTTAAATAGGAGGACCTATGTAGTTTTATATAAATTTGGGGTTTTGAGTGAGCTGGGAATGACTCAAATGAAGTGATTATATTCATTTTGGAAATCCTGATTCTATCCTTATCACTGATCAAACTCTTCGACTTTCAGTAGATCCGCTGCTGGGTATTTAGCATTTACAATTTTTTTACCCCCAATGAAATATTTTTGAGGACAAAAGTCTCTAAAAAGTAAGGAAATAAGAGAAATAGTGGAAATTAGAATAAATGAGTAGTATCTGAGGATGCTGGCCAGGTTCTTTCATTCCTGCAGACCATTGTAGTTAGCAGTTAACAATGATATTGGTAAGTTGGGCAAGGTCACTTAATTTATGAAATGCCTTGGCATTTGTTTGCCACAAAACATTTTATTGTCCCAGTAACTTGGGTCAGTATTAGAATCTTTAGTTACACTTCAAAAAAAAAAAATATCCTAGTTTGATTTCAAATGATAAGAGACAAAGTAAGTTTGTTTAATGATCAAGGAAGGAAAGAGAGGAGTCTATGGGAAAATAAGTAAATTGAGATTCCTGTTTAATGATCAAGGAAGGAAAGAGAGGAGTGTATGGGAAAATAAGTTATGTTTAGGATTTCTGACAGTACTGTGAATTGAGATTCCTTTAGAATCCAGGTAGAATTAGCTGGTGCTTTGCTGAGCAGTTAGGTCGAATTCCAAGGTGAATTCAAGTGTAGATTAGCTGGTGCTTTGCTGAGCAGTTAGGTCAAATTATAGCCAAGGAAGGGACTTTTCATAGTCTATATAATAAAAACTGATTGGGATGCAAATGAGGGGTGTACCTGTATGAACACCATAGATGGCTTTGACCTTTGTAGTTTAACCGGCCGGATGAGATGCTTTTGGTGTGAAGATAAGGTAACTGAGTGAATGTAACTGGGTGTTAGGGCTGACGTGCCCTGTACCTCAGCAGGTACTGGCGCCGTCGCCGTGATTCACGTTTAAGTAAGGAACACACTCTGCTCTTGTAATGAAGGCTGAGATAAGGTACCCATTGCTGCTGTGGTTCTTGGATGCAGGCTCAGGTGACGATGTGGTAAGGTGTTGGATATCGGCCATTACTCTGCTCTTTGGAAGAGAATGTGTCATCCCATTGAAGGCAAGCCCGTGAAGTTGTAATCCTTATTATTTGTTCATAATTTTAGCTATCCATTAAGCGTAGGTTACTCTATAGGAATAGGAATCTAAATAAACTGAGGAAAAGAGCACGCATGCAGTGAAGAATTATGTTTCTGAATCAGGAGCCTTACTAGTCTGCAGACAACTTTGCTTACCCACATCTCCTGATAGCAACATGTAAGTAGCAGCGTTTACACTTGCAAGTGTTAGAATTTACAAGCCAGAGCATTAGCCTGGATTTGTGTTCAGAGCAGCTCAAAGATATGCTTAACTGGGTTAGTGTTGAGGAACATCTTAAAACGTCACGCTTTTTGTCCAGCTCCTAAATATAATCGTGTCAAACTACATCCATTAAGCAGCTGAAAGGCATACTTACTTGGCCTTCCAGATATCTGTGCAGCCTTTCCATATTTAACACAAATTCCTAAATTCCAAAAGTTTCAAAGCAAAAGGTCACTCCTATTGCAAGGAGTCACTTGTATCACACTGTGTGATTACATTGTAATTACATGACTGCTCTGTAATTATGCCAGTAATTTTTTTTCCTTCTTAAAGAAAAAGTCCTCTTCAAGTTTTAAAAAGAAAGCACATAGATACTTCATAATGACTTATATTTATTATTTTTAATATTCTTTTCTTCTTTGAGGCGTGATCTGATGCTTTGCTAAACTGTTTTCGTTTCCTGTGTTGTACTTAGTTGGGTCTTTCTCTATTATGTGTTTGAAAGAAAAAGTGTCCTTTACCAAACTATTGACAAACAGGAAGTATAGGTTTAGTAAATGTATTCTGTGGAAGTTTACCTCTGCTTTTAAAGTACATTTCCATTATTAACCTGAAGGTACTCTTGACAGCTAATCCCTTTCTTGTTCAAATAGTCTCTTTTAGACTGTTTTAAGTGCTCAGTACTAATAACTTGGGCAGTGATAACGTTTTTTGAAGACGTAAAGGGCTAATAATTCCCATTAAAACTTATCTTAAAATTTTCTCTGGTCAGTGGATGCACGGACTATGCACAATGTATGTTACTCATGAACACGTGGCAGTACAGAGTCAGTACTTGAGAACTGTATCTATAATTTAGTAATTCACAAGTACTGTTTACCAGGGGTATCTGACTCCTAAAAATCATTAGTATTGTTTCATTTTCTGTTAGGCTTCTATTCCAGTAGACCTATTCAGATCTCTTTTGTGTATCTCTTTTACCTTGTTGAGAAGATAGATGGCAATCCACATTCAAAAGCAGATGAGTGCTTTTCTCTATGCCCTATTCCAACACTGATTCATTATTGTGGAGTTATAATAATAACGTGCTGAATACATACTCTATTCTGTTATGATTGTGTATGCTTTTGTGTATATTTGAGTATTGCAGGAAAATTCTGAGGTCACAATTTGAACAGTATTTTCTTCTAAATGTCAGTATTTTGTTTTACCTAAATACACAATTTGAACAGTATTTTCTTCTAAATGGCAGTATTTTGTTTTACCTAAATAACTATTAAACTTCAGAAAACATCACGTTGCATTGCTAGTAGGTATCCACCGGGATGCCCAGTCAAGTTTGAGTAGGGTTCTCTAGTTTCTTTTAGTGTTGCAGTAATGGCTTTAAAACGTTTAAAGTTAAATGTGGTGGATTGTAATTGGTAATAGTCTTCATGCAATAACGATTGTATCAATGCATACTGATTATTTTTTAAAAGATTATTCTTCTATATAAGCATGTTTTAATTGTTTTAGGGGCCTTTTGCGAGGAAATGATTGTACTTTTGATTAAATATGGGAAGTAATTAGAAATATGGCTCCTGTACCATAGATATAACTAAGCTATATACAAGTCTGGGGCTCAGATTTTGAATGAGAGCTATGTATTGATTACTGGTGACTTAAAAATAAGGGAAGAAGGCAGAGGTATGTTCTGCAAAATTCTGGAGAGCAAATTTAAATTTTTGCAATGAGGAAAAAATATTTTTTAATTCTCTGAGCTACAGTATTAACATAGAGTTGCCCAATACCTTTATTCCCATGAAGACATCCATATAAGCAATGCCCTTAATGTGTTCATTAGCCCTTCAGTGAGTATTAAATGTTTTTGATGTGTTGTGCTGTATCTAGCCTTAGGAAGAGAGATTTTAATCTTCAAGAATAACACTTTTTTCTTTTATTGTTGTCTTTCATTGATCAGTAGTACTCCTGGTTTTGTTTCATTTTGGTAAAAGTGCAAAATATTAAAATTTAAAAGCTAATGCCAAGAGTTAAAGAACTAGAATTTGTGCTGCAGTGATGAATGAAGAATGAAAAACTACACGTGTGTCATTCCTTTCGCATGCAGCTTGTTCATGTTTCAAAGGTTATTTTTGTAATGAAAAACAAGTATGGAGCTGCAAGATCAGATTTTTCAGAATTTAATGCTTTCCATATGTACTTTGCATGGGCAGGATATGTTGCAGGTTCATGGATTTGTCACTACTGCCTTAGTTAGTCTTTGTCTTCACCATAATCTTAGAATGGTTTGGGTTGGAAGGGATCCTAAAGATCACCCAGTTCCAACCCCCTGCCCTGGGCAGGGACACCTCCCACCAGACCAGGATGCTCCAAGCCCCATCCAGCCTGGCCTTGAACCCCTCCAGGGATGGGGCAGCCACAGCTTCTCTGGGCAACCTGTTCCAGAGTCTCACCACCCTCACAGGAAAGAATTTTTTCCCAATATTGGGAAAGTCTCCCCTCTTTCAGTTTAAAATGGTTACTCCTCATCCTATCACTATGCTCCCTGATAATAGTCTTTATAATTTTTAAATCTATACAGTTGAAATGCACTTTGTACCAGTAGTTAATCCATGAAGATTAAAAAACAGTTGAACTTTTCCTTTCATTAGTAATAATAAATTGTTTCAAAATTAAGACCTCAAGATAAGTGAAGTATATTTCTCTGAGTTTTGCTTTCTGTGGTGAGATAATGAATTTTTCAACATTAACTTGCAAAATCTTAAGTAATCTATTAAATATCTGTAGTCTTTAACACAGCAAATAGGTGAGAATTTTATTTTGGCCATTGGGTTTGACTGCTTGGCTGTTTAGCAGTGAAAGCTGCAATGTCTCCCTGCCCTTAGAGTGCTACGGTGGGACAGATTGTATGCATTAATTACTGTTTATGTGCGTTACTGTGGTGTGACTCCTCCTTTGGTAATGACACAGGGTATGTCCTGTGGTGTCCTGCAGATCTCCAGGCCACCTCAGAGCCGATGGGAAGCCTTGCAGAGCTGCTCGGTCACATAGTGGCATCCAGGCTTTGGTGGGGTGTGTGATCTGACCTAGTCAGCCAGTTTTAGCAAGGCTGCCCAATTGTTGCTTTTGGAGCAGGAATTTGACCTTTTTGGCAAGGCAGACCAACTAAGAGATTTATTTTTGGGGGGGAAAACCAATCCCAGACAACCCAAACATAATAAATGCAGATTGGTTAAAGATGTTTAAGAAACAGACATCTTATTAGTTGGAGAGGGACTCTTTACCAGTGAGTGGAGCAATAGGATGAGGGGTAATGGTTTTAAAGGGAAAGAGGAGGCATTTAGATTTTCTTCCTAATATCTGGAAGAGGTTGCCCAGAGAGGTGGTAGATACCCCTGGGAATGTTCAAGGTCAAGTTGGACAGGGCTCTGAGCAACTTGATCTAGTTGAAGATGTTCCTGCTCATTACAGGGGGAGTTGGACTAGGACACCTTTAACGGCCCCTTCCAATCCAAACTGTTCTATGATTCTGTCACCTGCCTAACTGAGAAATGGGGAAGGATTCTTGGAAATTCAGCAGGTACCCACAAAATGGGGCAGGATTAGGTGCCAGTAGGAGAAGTGGATAATGGAAGGAAGTGGTAGTGTCATAACACAGTCTGGGAAAACTCTTTTGGTACCGTCCACATGATGTGAGATTTCCATCTGAGGAGATGAATGTGAAGTCTTTTTTTCTGTCAGGTACAAGGACTCCTTATTAGTTAGCCTGTAATCATGTTACTGTAGTCATTAGTTATCTGTAATCATGTGGTTACAGAATAGGTTTTTGCCTTGAAACTTAGTATCAGAGAGAGTTTGCAAGTTTGCTCAGACTTCTACAAGCATCCTGTGAGACATCCCAAACAACTGATTCTAATACCTCCAACTGTTGTTTTAGGATAACAGCCTCTGGTGTTAACAGGAATTTAATGAGCCCGTTGACACGCAATTTTGAGAATTGGCTTAAAGTTTCTGTGGCTTCCTGCGTCTGGCACAGGGGTGGTTGGGAGCAAGGGCAGGGGAAAGGAGTTATCTCCCTTTTGAGTGTGGAAAGTCACATCCCCATCCAGCTGCCTGTAAAACTGTAGCCTGAGCTGGAGCTGGCGCGTTTGTACCTTCACCTCCCAGTCTCTGGCTGCGTGGGTGGGTTTTTTTCCCTTCCCTTGGCTGTCTGGCTCCATGCCTAGTCAGTTCAGGGAGCTAAACTACCCCAAAACTGTTGACTTCTGTGGGCTTAGGGTGATATAAATTTTTGTGAAAATGTGTCTTCGTGTGCCAGCAGTTGATAAGAAGTGCTGGCTAACGTGTCTAGACAAAGCACTTTCTAGAGAGCACATATACCTGATAGGAAATGTAAATACATGGCAGCCTGGGCGTGACAGCACATGCTATAATTAATACTACTGTGATGTGACACACAGAATGTGTTATCCATAACAGCTTAAGTCAGGAGGGTCTGTGTGTGTGCAGTATTTATTCTTTTGCATGTATGTGTGGAGGCTGGGGGGGCCTAAAAATCCTAAAAATTGCACATCTGCTGGATGAGAAGTGGGAAACTCAGGAGGGAGTAGAAGGGAGGAGAGTAAGACAGGACAGAAAAAGTTGATCATCGTCTCTTAAACTAATTAATACACAGGCTAGAGATAATAAGAGGGGGGAGAGGGAACTTGGAGGAAGCTTCCCAGAAGAGAATGGTCACAAAGGTTGGCTACCCACTGCTTTTGGTTAGCTTTAGGAACTGCAGCTCAGTGTTGGAAGAAATTGAATATTGCTGTGCCCTCTTAATTTTCTCTTAGAAAGGCTTTCTGACCTGGGGTAAGTACTAGAAAGAGAGGTTTGGTTGGTAAGGTTATAATTTCACAAGAATTTCTTTTGATAGGAGTATCATTTTCAGCAACACTGCTGCTCGTTCTTGTATTCTGTTTTGCCCCTCCGTTCTGACCTTTTTCCAAGATGATTTTTATTTAGTGCTTTTACATAGAAAATTCACTGAGGTACTCCAGAGGTTGGCACTGTGTTTCACTATAAATATAGAAATCTGTCCTTAAAGAATGGTTTGTCCTTAAAGAAAGGCAATAAATAAAGCATGTGGCCACATACTGAATATCAAGAAAAGAAATATCTTGAATAACAGTGCACAAAGTGAGCATCGTTGCTTGAATGTTGCAGGGATTGTGTAGAAAAAAAAAAAAAGTCCATCATTGCATCATATAAAGTTAGCACGTTCCCAGTTAAAAATGGAATGATATAAATAGGCAGAGTTTTAATTCTGTAATTTTATTACTTCTGAGTGTTTTAGTTTACAACCTTAATATTATTTAAAGTGCATAATAATGAAATAGCACAGGAAATCTTTTATCTGTTGCAAACTTCTATTTTGCAGACGTTTCATTACTAAGCATCCTCAGTTATAATGGTTTTGTTAAACTGGAAGATACTGTCTCCTTTTGTTAGGGGCCTTGGAAAGATTCGTAATTCTTTCTCTGTAGTTTGTGGAGTGTTTTCATTTCAGGGTTACTTTTAAGCAAATGCTGTTCATGTTCTGCTCAGTCCATTACTTAACGTTTCTTTCTTGACACCAGTAACTCACTGGAAGGCAAGATACCAAGTTTTTGTTGAAAAATAGTGGGTTTATATCCTTGTTAAATCACAGCTTCTACAAGATAAACTTCAAAAAATGTATTTCTGTTTGCATGTTCACGGCTTTCAGCAGAAAGCATTTTTCTTGGTTCTACAGTTGGTTATTTTAGTTCAATTTTTCTGGTGGCCGCTTTCCCAGTCCTTAGAGTATACAGCCATCATCGTGAAATGATCTGATTTATTTTCTATTTCCTGACTCTCTATTTAAGTCTCTCAAAAAGTGTTCTGGAAGCTACTTCAGCATTCAGCTAAAAATTACACCGTCTCCCAGTCTTCCTACTGCCTTCTTGGAGGCCATGTTGACTATTTTGTAACAGTATTACTGGATGCGTGTGTATTTTAATAGTATCCCATGAAAGGATTCATTTGTGAAGTTTGGAGAGGCATTCGGATTCTTCTCTAGCTGACTGCTGCCTTACTGCTGGTTGTTATTTTCACTGAATTTCACTGAATTTCTAGAGTTGGAAGGGACCATAGAGATCATCTAGTCCAACTCCCCTGCTGAAGCAGGATTGCCTAGAGCTAGAGCATGTTACTCAGGACTGCATCCAGGCGGGTTTTGAAAATCTCCAAAGAAGGGGACTCCACAACCTCCCTGGGCAGCCTGTTCCAGGGTTCCGTCACCCTCACCGTGAAGAAGTTTCTCCTCATATTTGAGTGGAACCTCTTATGTTCCAACTTGTGCCCGTTGCCCCTCGTCCTCTCACTGGGAACCACTGAAAAGAGTCTGGCTCCCTCCTCCTTCAACCCTCCCTTGAGATACTTGTAGGCGTTGATAAGGTCTCCCCTCAGCCTTCTCTTCTCCAGACTAAAGAGTCCCAGCTCTCTCAGTCTCTCCTCATAAGGGAGATGCTCCAATCCCTGAATCATCTTTGTAGCCCTACGCTGGAC
>NW_015090798.1:3442398-3507452 GCF_001431845.1 Calidris pugnax | reverse complement strand
TTCTTCTTTGCCCAGCCCTCCAGCCTGTCCATGTCTCGCTGGATGGCAGCACAGCCCTCTGGGGTGTCAGCCACTCCTCCCAGTTTGGTATCATCGGCAAACTTGCTGAGGATACACTCTGTCCCCTCGTCCATGTCACTGATGAATATATTAAACAGCACGGGTCCAGGTATTGACCCCTGGGGGACTCCACTGGTTACAGGCTTCCAACTTGAACCTGCTCCAGTAATAATTACCCTTTGGGTCCTGTCACACAGCCAGTTCTCAATCCACCTCACTGTCCCCTCATCCAGCCCATACTGCCTCAGTTTCCCAATGAGGATGTTATGGGAGACAGTGTCAAAAGCCTTGCTGAAGTCAAGGTAGATGACATCTGCTGCCCTCCCCTCATCCAACCAACCGGTTATGGCATCATAGAAGGCTATCAGATTGGTCATACATGATTTACCCTTGGTAAACCCGTGTTGCCCACTTCCAATAACCCCCCACTCTTCAACTTGTTTGGAGATGACATCTAGTATGAGTCTCTCCATCACCTTCCCAGGGACAGAGGTGAGACTAACTGGTCTGTAGTTCCCAGGGTCCTCCTTCTTGCCCTTTTTGAAGACTGGAGTGATGTTGGCCTTCCTCCAGTCCTCAGGCACCTCTCCTGTTCTCCACGACTTCTCAAAGATGATCGAGAGTGGTCCAGCGATAACGTCTGCCAGCTCCCTCAGTTATATAGCTGACAAGCCAAAATTGTTTCCTAGAACAAAACTTTTTTCCACATACTGCTTATTACCTTATCCTAATGTTAAAAAGAAATCAAGCGTTGGTTTTTTTTTTTTTATTTTTATTTTTCCTCCTGTATCAAAAAGAAAATGATGGTTACATCACCTTTAGTATCCGTTGCTGAAACTCTTTGTAGTACAAAGGGCAGACTTTGGGTTCGACTGCATCGTTAGGTTTTGTGTGCTGGCAGCTGGGCATCTATTGCTAAAGCTCCTGCCAGGATGTTAGAGCCAAAGTTGAGTTTCTTTGCAGACTTTTGCCAAATTCTTCTGCCGCTTTATGGAGCAAAATGGAAACAGGGCTTCCAGATCCAAGCCATGTTCAGCAAAGGAACATCTCAGTAATGTTCTTGGAATGGGTGAAAACCTGAGGTGGTTTGGGGCTTTTTTGAGGGGGGGAAGGTTTTGTTGTCTTTTTTTCTTGAGGTGCATTGTTGCAGATCACCTCTTTCTCTCTGCATCTATTCTGCTCAGTCAAAGGAGATGGAAATGTGTTGCTTGAAGGTGACTTGAGACGTTGTCCATAATGCTTTCTAGAACTTGCTTTTCATCTGCTTTTTCTTCCATGGTTCTTCTGTTAATTCCCACAGCTGGGAGTGTGATTGCATGTGGTAGTTCCACATTTTATTTTCTGTAACGTAAGGGTTGGAAAACACAAACAGATATTGTTGATCATTTAAAAAAGAAAATAAAAAAAGTAATCTGATCTGGAGCTTGTAAGATGTACGGAGTAACAATGACATTGGGCTATGGAAACCCCTTCATGACATCTCCAGGTACATCATTTATGCTGCAAAGTCAGGTGTTAAAGAAGAGCTGAAGAAGGTGGGGATGAGTGGAGATCTGTAGCTCCCTACCATTTTCCCTTTAAACTTCTTCATGATGGAAAAGTTCGCATATTTTCAGAATTACTTGCCTCTTAGGAAAAATAATGGTCTGAAGTTAGTAACTTAGAATTATTATTGATCACAAATGATTTTCTGTGTCTAAGTGGTACATAATAGTCCATCATTTTGCTGTACATTACTGCAGAGAAATTGTGAAAGTGACTATAAAACAGATACTTCAAGGTAAATGCTTTATCGTGTTTTGTCTTCTTATGCCACATCCCTGAACACTTCAAATAATGTATAGACTAAATATATTAATAGGAAATTTTAAAATACTTTTTTTTTTTAAAAGATTACACTTACAACATTTTTAAGTGTGATGAAATGTTTTAGGTTATATGGAGTGTTGTAAAATCTATCATTTATTGTACTAAACCTTTATGGTTGAGCAACTAACAGCCTCTGCAGAGAAAATACTAAATCAGTCTTGACTATAATTTGTACATCACACTCCAGAGAGAAATTTACCTAGTGCACAGATATTCAAAGGCTTCTACTTTAGGCCTATTATTTTATAGGCAATGTCAGAAAACTAATTTTTTTTTTTTTAACAGATCTATAATTTTTATTCAGTTTAAATTTAGTTTGGTCAGTTGTAACTACTTGTGAAGTGGTTCTGCTCTATTTTGAAAAGCTCCTTTTTCTAGAAAAAGTACAGGTAAGAATCAATAAATCTCAAGATGAAGTCAATTATAACTAAAAGACAAATTATTTCTGTGCTACCAAAGATTGGAGTTTGCTTGCTTGCTTGTGTTGCCTTGGATGTTTTCTGAACCTTGTGTTTTTCCTTCTTATTTTGTCTGTAAGTCTGAAATTGGTCTGTTTTTTCTTGCTGCTGCTGTTATGCCTTATGTTTGGTTTGTGTTAACTATTAATTAGGTTTTTAATAAGCTCCTTCATTAATCTTTTTTATATATTCTTCTTCCTGCATACACCTCTGAAATCAGAAAGGATGTTGAAATAAAGGTGTACTTTGCTCTGAATAGCAGAACGAATTCTATACTTACCATTTCTACAAATAGTACTTACTATTTAGGTTCTCTTTGAGTTGAAATGAAAGTAGTTTCCAAGACTGTAGAATGAGTGATTTTAGTGGTTCAGTTAAATTTTACTAGTTTTGTAGGCATTCCAAGCTGTATATCATTATACTATTTACCAAACTTGTGGTCTTGCAAATGTGTACTCTGGTTTTCTGTTATGTGTGAAGACTTTGCTTAATGCAAGGATTCCTTGAAATACATGTAGGTATCTGAAGGGTACCCAGGCTTCCTTGAATTGTGTATCTGTTTTTTATAAAATACTCTCATTTGTTCTGTCAACTACGTTATCCCAGCTGCATCCAACAGGCAATTTTCCTTCTTTCCTTCCTGTGAGGTAATCTATTTGACTTGAGAACTGTATTTTCACAAGAGCAAATTTTCCTCTTAGATGACACTCCAGTGGATGTCACAGGCATTATAGGCACGTGCAACAACAAATCCTCACTATACTTTAAAGTATCTTTTTTCCACCATTCCTGTGATCTGTCTTCACCTGGTATTAGCTATGTAGTGTACTGTGTTGATCACCCTTTTGCAGTTGACATATAAATTAATCTCTTGGATGACCCCTTGGGTAAATGCATGGTTTAATGCTTGTGGAGCAGCGGGCACCAGGGATGACTTGAGATGAGCTGCAGAAATACATTGTTTGCCTGCAAGGGGAGGAGGAGGAATGGGTTCTCCTCCTTTTAGCACCAGAACTGTTACCTTGGTTGAGTGATTTCATCTGAACTTCAAGAAATGGAAAGATTTTCAAATAATTTGTTCAGCTGTCTTGATTCTATGTGTGTGTGAGATTGAGGGGGAGAATTTGACTCAAAGCCAGAGCTTTGAGACAAAAACTTGCCTGTCCTATGTTTGTCTAAGGCGCAGAAGCCTGGGGCAATCTTTGAGACCTGGAGAAGAAAACTTAGCGTAATATATGGTTGTGTCAAAACGATGCTGTTTTCATAGATTGGTATTTCTGTATTTTAGTTTTATCTTATTCATGATGTGTTTTGAAGTACTAATCCTTGTCATTAGATAATAAATTTTATGTATCGGAGGAAAGAGGGTTGTGTGTATGCATGTTTGGTTTATGGCTGTTATAAAGGATATCTGAAAGATGTAGTAGACTGGAAAGAAATCTCCTAGTGGGAGTTGTTTGGTTGCAGAAGTAGTTACCCAGCCTGAAGATGTAACTGGTGTAGGCGAAGAAGTGCTCGGACACATCGGATGTGCAGGATGCGTTTGACAGAGGACCTGTCTGAAATTGAAGTGACTGTAGCAGAAGTTATGGAAGAAACTGACAGAATGAATAAATTTCCAGGACAAGATGATGTGTGCTGGAGAGTTTTTAGAAGAACTCGGGGATGAAGAAGTCAAATGACGAGTGTCTGAAGTCTTGCTTAGAATGAACTTGATTTTTGAGGACTGGAGGGGTGGTAAATGCTGATTTTTTTTTTTTTTCTTTTTTTTCTTTTTTTTTTTTTTTTTATTTCTTACCAGTGCATTGGGAGTTTAGGGGAACTACATGATATGAAGTCTGATGTTTGTGTTGAACAAATCAGTAGAGTTTATAATAGATATATTGGACACCTGGATAAAGAGAGAGAGATGTACTGCAGAAAATTTATGCCTCCTGTAAGGGGAAGCTCTTCCCCACAAACCTCTGGAGTTCTTCAGAATCAGCAAAATGTTTACAAGGATGATCCAGTGGATGTAGTGAGACATAAATGCTTTTCCAAAAGGCATCTCTTGCTCCCTCGCCGAAGGATTTTTGATGAAAATAGTATGTCAGCCTAAAATGGAAAATCATTGTATGAACGACTAACTTGCTGATGTCTAAGAAACGGATGCGGAAGTAAATGATTAGCCTTCTCACTTGAGTGGAGTCTGAGGGACCCATAATCCACAACGCGTTTCTTAATGACCCGTAAAAGAGTGTAGTAGGGGTTTGACAGAGTTTGGAGAGCTGCTTGGTGTAATAAGGTCGAGTGTAAAGTGAAGAATTTTGGAGAAAGTTTATGAAACTAATAAAATGGCAGAAGCAGCGCATTGTAGGAAAATGAAAAATGTGCTGGAGAAGACAACCGTTCTGTCTTCATTTATAAGATGATGGGCACGGAGCTGACCAGAAATCTTCAATTCTTAGTACAAATGGTAAAGGCAGATCATGTGTTAGGATTTGGTAGGAAAACAGGAAACAAACCAGAAGATCGTTATCCTATTACATAGATTTGTGACTGGTCTGTGTGTTGAATACTGTGTGTTTAATACTGGTTTTATCTCAGAATTTTTTGAGTGTAATAAAGCTGGAGATTAAGGTCGCACAAAATGACTTTTGTGTAAAGAGTAAGTAAAATATGATTCTTCGCTCTGGCAGGAGACCATCCAGGTTTCTATGTAATTACACGTGGTAAGAGAGAGGGTAGGTGGGGATTGATTACTGCTTGTTTCAGTGTAAGAAGTGGGGAGCATCAAATGAAGCTGTAGGAGCTGCGTTCAAAACCAATGACATGAGACACTCTCTATGGAACTGAGCTTTGTCCTGCAAAACCTTTCGTAAGGCGTGTGTGGATGCCAAAATTTGATGTGGTTCAAAAGAAAAATAGGCTTTTTATTGTGACAGAAAACTATGTAGCTATATTGAAAGCAGATCATTGTAGGTAAGGAAGCACCCAGCTATACAAGGGGTTTCCTAACTTGAGGATAACTTCTGTCTGCAGGCAGCTGGGACTGGGGAATAGGGCCCTTGGCTAGATGAGCCTGATCTGGTTATTCGTGTGGAAGAGGGAATTTGTGGTTGTGTGTCCCTTTTAAGAGAAGAAAGGATAGATAGAAGCAAAGGATTTCTATGTTATTTAAGGTTTTCTATGTTATTTATGTAAGCTTGCATGGTACATAGGCCACATGACATGGAAAATCCTCTTTTTCTCCTTCATAATATTTAAACAGTGCTGTTATATACACCTGTGAGCCAGGTATTGTAATTTGATATAAAGGCTGTTAAACTAAAAAATTTACACTAGAAGTGGAAGCTGCAGTAAATAATTTTGTTACCAAACTTAATATATTGTTCTTGCCTGTTTTTGTTTACAGGATTCTGAGTAACAATAAAATCACAGAGTTGAAGAACGGTTCCTTCTCTGGATTACACCTTCTTGAAAGATTGTAAGCACTTCTTAAAAAGCTATTTTCTCTTAAAAAATTAGGTGTTACGCTGTTTATGTTTCATTAGTAATTTTGAGAACAAAATGTCTTATTTAAGAGATGTAAAGCTATTTTCTCTTAAAAAATTAGGTGTTTATGTTTCATTAGTAATTCTGAGAACAAAATGTCTTATTTAAGAGATGCGTTCTTACTTTATTTTGATTTTTCTTTTTCTGTGATTGAAGAGTTAATACAATTAAGTGTTCTCTTCTTGGATATGAATATCATGTGTTAGCATAAAGGGGTGATCTCACCTGTGGGGGAGATTAGGGCAGTTTCAGTGGGAAATGCACTGGAATGCTGTGACGACGGGATTTGCTTTGGTGGTGGTCTCATAATATGAAAACTTATGTTTTAAAGAAAATTATTTCTTTAATTTCTTTTATGAAGTGTCAAACCCCTTTATCAAACCATTGTAAAGTATATTTGTAGGGCAAACAGATGCATTAGAGTCTTTAAAAGAGGCTAGATTCATTGTAAGCTTGTTGTTGTCGTTAATTTTAACAGTTTTGCTGCTCACTTTACAACTGTGGTATATACCCAGTGCATGGAGGGAGGGAAATGGGAGTGAATCTGATGGGAATAACTTCTTGGACACCTTTTCCTTCCTGTTTTCACTTTCCCTTTCAGATGATATATCACCTATGGGATAAGAAGCAGGGTTGTAGCTTCTGTTACAGTCAGCTTTTTTTCCAGCTGGTAGAAGGTCAGGATTGGCAGGTTGATCTACCTGGGAGCAAGCAGAAACTTTAGAGATAAGGATTTTTCTAGGCCATTTGACTGGGAAAGTAGCCAGTTCCATAATCAGCTCACAACATCTAGGATGAGTTCCAAACGACTTTTGGCTTCGGGGGATTAAAAGTATTTTATTCTTCCTCTAAAACCTGAAGGCTGCAATCCCGGTCACCTGGCCTAAATAAAATCAAATCCTTGCACCATTCTGTCCCCCCACATGCCAGAAGAAAAATTTGTCTTCTGCACCGGTAGATGAGCTTTATTATGGAAATTAGTTACGGTGCCAAAGCAGCAAGGTTATCAGCAGTGATGGCATTCGAGATCTTTACACATTATTTTGGCATCCTTGCTTAGGTAATAAAGGCATCTGCTGACAGTTGTTATTTGTTGTAGCTCATTACAGTTTTCAGACAGGAAATACTTGAAACTCTAATTAGTTTGAGATGATCATTTACATTTGCTTTATGAATCCAAATCTTTAAAATCACAAGAACCCAGCTTTCCTCCATTTAAATCCTGTCATTTCTAAGGATTCTTTAGGTTATTTTAATATCTTCTTCCATGAAAAGGAAAAGAAAGCAGTAAGGCACCGTGTTTTGAGTATTTAAAGTGATGTAGGGTAGTAGGATTTTAGATGATATGGTGGTCTCATCTGAAGGAGAAAGCACACTCTATGTGCACTGGTGTAGGATTTAATACATCAAAAAATTATTATTAATGGCCAAATGCCTTAATCATAAAGGAAGAGATAAATAACCATGATAGAGTAGTCGTTAACGACCATCTCTTTTCTTTTTGCGTGTGTGTGCAAGACAGACTAAAAAAAAATATCTATTTAACCACAGTAAAAGTAAACTTTTTGGCTTTAGATGTTCTTCTGACCTTGGACAGAAGCTACTCTTGTAATAAAAATAATTTTTCAAACTTCGATAGTGAAGAGTAAAAGCAAAAAAATTTGAAAGCCATGGTAACTATTTTAAACATTATGTTCAGCAGTTTCAAATTATATTCCTTAATGTTCACTGTGATAACTTGCATGCCTTTTAAGTGATTTTTTGACAGTTTCTTGCTTATATTTATTTTTTCTTACTACTTGTAGTCCCCCTTATTTCCTTATGAGTGTTTTCTTTATTTGTAGATACACTCTTTCCTCCACTTTAAATTTAAGAGATGAAATGGAGAGAAAAGAAATAAATTCAGTCAGCATTAAAGTAGTTAAACCAATCAGTAGAATTGTCTCTTAACATTACTGCTTACCAGGGGAGAGATTCTGTTTGCATTTAATGCTTGTGTGTTCATTCCTTGTAAGTTAGTTATACTTCTTGGCAAATATTTTTACTGTTTCTCCTTAGTAGGTTTTGAATAGCTTTTAGATGTATAGATACATTTAACCAAAGCCTTAATAAATAAATAGTCAGCATTAAAGTAGTTAAACCAATCAGTAGAATTGTCTCTTAACATTACTGCTTACCAGGGGAGAGATTCTGTTTGCATTTAATGCTTGTGTGTTCATTCCTTGTAAGTTAGTTATACTTCTTGGCAAATATTTTTACTGTTTCTCCTTAGTAGGTTTTGAATAGCTTTTAGATGTATAGATACATTTAACCAAAGCCTTAATAAATAAATTAATTTTTAAAACCCTAAAAAAAAAAAAAGGTAAAAAAAACCAACCAAAAAAGTAAAAACATCAAACTAATGTCAAGAACATGTACCTGCATAATAATTGTTTTTAATTGCATTTTAATGAATATTTGGAATCCTGAAATACAGATTCAGAATTTTAGTGTGTTAACAGATGAATTATAAACTTGCTTTTACCTGGTTAGTTCTTGGACATCTTAACAGAAACCATTTACAAATATGTAGATTTTCATTATTTTTTCAGTTCTTGGGCATATGATAAGGGCAAATTTTTGCCCTTTAGGTTATGGTTTTGCTCAAACATGGTACCTTTTGACATCATCCCCATCTGACAGTTCTTCACTGTTACTATTGAAAGGAAAGATTGTTTTATTTGTTGCTCGTATGTCCCAAAAATGTGGGGAAGTACATTTAAAACGCTGGCCCCATGTGGGAATTTAATATTTGTTTACTAGCTTTGTGCACATGTGTTAATTTATGAAAATTTAGATTTTGGTAAGGCATTGTTTTGTAAACAGGGTGGGTAAGATTACCAAAACAGGAGTTTTGTTTTACTAGAAGTTGAAGTGTTTGTTAATTCCAGTAGAAAATGACTACATCTGTGCTTATAGGAAAAAAATCATGCAAATAATAGCAGGTCAAAGATTTTTACTGCCATAAGTGGTAATTAAAGTGTCTGTACAAAAGGATGTTAAATATTTTAATCTCCACTGACTTTGTTAATGCTGTGTTTTGCTATGAATTTCCTACATTTTAAATGTTGAAGTGACTTCTTTATTTTGTCACAAGTAATTTGTGAGGGATAATTTTTGATCTAGTAGGTACTTGACTTTATATGGCCCTAGTCAACATCCAGCAACTTAGAAGCAAACTGCTGTCTTCCATCTACTGTTGATTTTTGTGAGGATAAAGAAGATGACTTTATGTATTTATGAAGTACTATTTTTTCATTGTACATGAGGGAGGGAGGAGGAAGAGACAGGCATGGAATTCAGTGAGACATTTAGATAGCAAAAGAAGGGTTTGATATTTATTGAACTGTAAATAACGACAAGGGTTTACCAATGTATTTTTAGGATATACTAATATACCTTTGAAAAGGAAAATATGCAGTGTGAAGGGAGTGTTATTTGTTGATAGTCCCATTTTTTTCCTCCTGTTTTTACAGCACCAATCTACAGATATATGGATGCCTTAAATAAAAATAGGAGCATCTAATACATTTTCAGGCAGTAACAATTTCTGGGTTTAATTCTTGTTATAGTGCAGCAGAGCATGGTGAAAAGATGGACCTGAATTCTCCTAGTGGTGGACCTGAACTCTTTTTAACTATTTTATTTTAGTCCTTAAAAGTATTGGAAAGTGTCAGAGTTTCTTGTTTGAATATTACCGAGCAGAGAAATGTTTTTATGAGTATTCAGTTCTGGAAGCTCCATCTCTTTGTTGGCTGTGGCTCTTTCAGGAGAAGACTGAGTGTGTCAGGCTAACAAAATATTTGTTTTCCCCATCCTCACCTACTTCTTGGGTAATTTCCAAAAGATGAGTGGTGAGGGAAGGGAAATGTGCTTCTAGTCTCTGCTGAAAAATCTCTGCTGTGAAAGTGAATGCTTTGGGGTATTCTGAACTGTTGGAAATAATGAAATTATTTGAAGGAAACAAAGATTTTTCTGGTCTAGGCTCTAGCTTTTGTTTAGTTTGCAGAGCTGTGGTAGTCTCAAGCATTTTTTTTTAATATTTTTGAACTTTTTTGTTACATCATCAAGAAATTTTGACTGTTGTAGTTTATCAACGCGTGTCCCGGGTGATGCGATGGAGTGAGCCAAAGTGATCAAAGTTGCTGGTGGTTTCTTTAGACGCAAGGGGATGTCAAAAGCATATATAAGAACTTTTAAAAAAGTCAAGAGATGATTTTTAGTAACTTTTTAATTTCCATTTGGAAAATGTCTGAGTCTCAGTTCTGTCTATTGTCTCCTCTTCCGTGGTTCCTTATGAACCTCAACTCTTCAGTTGAGTTCTGTCCTTGCATGACTCTAATACAGAGAAATCAGTGGTAGATTTGAGCCAGTTTTCCTTCCTTAGAGAGAGTTACTTGAACCTGGGGAAACAGCTGCAGCAGCATTTGATCCTCATGTACAATTTGAATATATTGACCTGAAAGCAGATTTCTACATCTGAGACCTGCATGCAATAAAATATTGGACTTTCAGTTCCCAACAGTTTTGGTGGTACCCTAAATATTTGGTACACTGATGGTGAAAAAGGAAAATAAATACAGCCTGCTATATTTTAGGGAGAAAGCCTGTGTATGTGTAGGGTAGAATTCATAGGCAGCGAATGATGAGGAAACATAAAGTGTTTAATCAGTCATAAGCATTTATTGGATCTTTCTGCATAAAATCTACGCCTCATCGAGCTGTGGGAGGGACAGGCTGACTTTCTGTAATGTTTAACCTATTTTTGTGATTTTTTTGTCTTCTTCCCCTGCTGTGGGAGGGACAGGCTGACTTTCTGTAACGTTTAACCTATTTTTGTAATTTCTTTGTCTTCTTCCCCGTTATCTTCTTGAAAAGGCATTTCATACAGTAAAAGTCCATGGTAGCTAACATGTTTCTTGTCCAATGTTAATTTTCAAGTTCTGTTGAGGAAGAAAAGAGAGTTTATCCAATAGTAGTTGAGAGAGCAAAATAACGTATATGTGTCAGTATGTGTGTGTATATACATATATATGCATCACTTGTTTGTGTGTGTGTGTGCATATATATATATATATGTATCATTTGTTTGTCCCTGCAGGATGTTTTAGTAATAATTAAGACAATCTTTGTTGTGCTGAGACCGAAAGCACTAAGTTATAAGTAATAGGTATTCATACGTAAGTAATTTTTCAGTATGTATATGTGCACTTTTAAGTCATAGACAACTGGCCACTGAAACATTGCATTATAAATTCTAATGAAATGAAGGGATTTTGTTTCTTACATGAAACCATAGTTCCATTTAATTATTCTTTCATTAAGATGTTTTTCTTATCTAAACAAGATAATATTAGATGCAGTTGTCAGGCTCTTAGAAATACTTTTACATGTTGGTAAGTTGCATCCTCAACTGGTAAGGGACATCCTCATCTGCAGTGTTGCTTAGATTAAAGAGAAAATTATTGGGTTTTTTTTTAGTAGGTTCTCATTGTGAGATATCTATTTTGCTTGGCTTGTGGGTTTTTTTAGCAGTGTTTTGAATTGCTAGATGAAGGTTATAGTTACTGTAAGATAAAAGATGTACCAATAAGCTAGAGCTTGCGGAAACTGTAATATTACCCTGACTTCTAATAGATTTCTTTTGGACAGGTTTTCTTTTATTTGGATAAATAAATATCTATAACTATATCCTGTTAATTGAACTTTGCCAAAGAATAATGATTAAAATCAGTGGCTGAGTAAATGCGTGTTGTTGTATACAACAAAAATCAGTTGTTTGTATAAATGCATTTATACGTGTCAAAACCAAAACAAAAAAACTTTTAAGCCAAACATGACTTTCTAATGAGAGTGTCTCCCCTACTTCCTTTTTATGTGAGAATCCATAAAGTTGAGATAAGAGAAGTGTGTATATGTCACAGTTTTATTGAAAATTAATTTACTATAGTACAAGGTAAATTTAAAGTATTTAAAGTATTTAGAATGTTTATTAGGTATGGCATTGAGGTGTGATCCATGTGCATAACAGTGTCTGTCGTACTATGATTTGTTAATCTGGCTGCAGGAAATGTTATTGTAAAATCTTGGGATGAATTGATGTTTTCACTCATGCATATCTGTGTGATGGTACATGTAATCCTCTGGTACTGTTCTCTTTCAGGCAGAATTATTAATGTTGGGGTAGATTTAGGAGATGTTTTTTTCTGCCCTTGCTTACTAAAATGTTGCTTTTAATTGAAATTACTAATTTTCTTTTCAAAGGCAGAACATGCACATCTTACAAAGGAATGAGATTACTACATATTTCTTGTAGTAATACGTACCTGCAAAGTTTCAGATAATAGTATAGTAAAAATCTTGGATGAATAAGGAGGTGGAAATAATTTTAGCATTCATGCAGTGATAAAGTTTGTTCAAAACTCTGTAGATGCTGGTGGATGCTTTCTGTGACCTTTCAAATTAAGCTGTATCTGCAAAATATCTTGAGTTAGGAGTTAAAACTCCTGTATCACTTGTACAATTAATAAAGCAGTTTAATAAAATAGTTGCTTTACATTTCTCCTTGCAATCTCCTATTCTGGAAACTTAAGATTTAAAAATCTGTGCTCTGAGTTGGTTTTTTTTTTCACTAACTTTATTTGGGATTCTCAGCCAGGTCTTTGCTTTTGGTGGAAACTTTCCATGTTGTGTCTTTGGTGTATTTTTAGAATCTTGTTTTGCTTCTTTTGGTTGATGTTGGGAACTACTGAGGTATTTAAAACTGGGTAGGCTGAAGAAGACAGCACAGTGCTAAACAGTTTTGGACTGTGTAATGAGCAAACGTTACACCCTGAGTAGCTGTAATCTTTTGGGGCACTGTGGCAAAATATCTTTGACTCCATGCCCTGTCACGTCACACAAACTGGTAGAATACTTAAAGGAATACACTATACCCAGTTTTTATAATCTTCTTTGTAGTTAAAATACAGATTTTTCAAATTTTGAAAGGCGCTATGTTAGAGAAAGTGAAAATGTGTTATATGGGTTTTTTAGGCAGCTTTCAAACAAGTTGAGACAAACTAAGTGTAACTTCATGCCTCTAAATCAGTTTTAAAGGGTAGCTTGTGATGAATATAATGTCTTAATTTTTCTCCACAGGGACCTTAAGAACAATCTTATTAGTACTATAGATCCAGGAGCTTTTCTGGGGCTTTCATCTCTGAAAAGACTGTAAGTAGTACATCCAGTTAGTCAGTTTAAACAAAACAAACAAACAAAAAACCTCTGAGAGTAGGTCTTAGATTCTGGAAATTTAGACAGCAAAGTTATTCTATATTAAAAGTTGAATATGCATATGCTGTCTAAATATATACACACACACATAAAGTCTGCTTTCAGTCTTATGACTGAGGAACATCCACTGCCTGTGGCTTGGCAGTCTCACTTGTTCTTGCTGACAGGCTCTTGTATTATTCCTCCCTTTTTGTATTTCAGTGACTTGAAACATCACTGCGTGAACATTCGTTCCCAGCTTTGATGCCATCAAATCTTGCTTTGTTAAATGTTAAACTCATGATTATTATTTTTTTTTTCCAAAGGTCACAGTGGAACACAGAGTCTCTTGCTATTAATACTACACTAAAGTTACAGCACTGTTAATGCTGCTTTATTGAAGGTTGTGCCAACATTGCCATTAACACATTTTGGGGGGATTTATACCTTGGCTTTTTTCCCCCCTTTTTTTCCCTTTTTGTTTTATTAAAACACTCTTCAAATTCTCGGAATATCTGGGACAGCTTTTAAGTCTTAGTGATTTTGCTTTCTGCTCCAAAGAATACAACTTTCCTTCTTAAATTTTTGTGGTATATATGTTCATTTGTCACAGATCAGAAGATTTGGCTCACTTAAAAGGAAATTTTTTGGTAATTGCACTTCTAAAAACATTAAAAATAAAGCTGAAGGACCCATTCTGGACCATTACTACTTGCAAGTTTCATTTTTATTTCTTTAAGATTTTTTGGCAATTTGATTTAAGACCTACTTTATAAAATATAATATTTAAAGGCTTATGTAAGTATAAATATAGAAGTGGTCCTATTTATGTGCAGTGAAGGCACTAGTATAGGTCTCTGGCACATCAAAAAAAAAAGTGATGTAGCACATGTGATGAATATATTGTACAAATATGAAAATTTACTTTGTAGTGAGATAAGCCAAGCCTGTTCTAAGGGGTTTTACTGGTCAGACTGGGCTCATTTAACTATATATGGGCAAACCATTATTACTTTGGAAATGGGATAAGGACTCTGTGTGTGTGTGTATACACCCATATAGCAGCATTTGCGTTTTGTAGACTAAATGTATATATGATGCAATCTGTTACTCATGGATTTTAGTTGAAATGCTTCTGTTTGCAGCCTGTATGTCACTTGCAAATAAAACAGTTTACTCTGATTTTTCCTATTTATAGAGACTTAACGAACAACAGAATAGGCTGCCTAAACGCAGATATATTTAGAGGACTCGTAAATCTTATTAGATTGTAAGTATAATGTTGTTGTATGTCATTTAATTTCTTAACTTTTAGTCTTATGTAAGTTAACCTTTGTTTCAATGGAGTAGTTTGCCCTAAGTGTGTGTTTTAAAGATGTGCAGCGTGGCTACCCTTGTGGTCTGCTATTCAGTAGCAAGATTGTAAAAAACCCAACCAAACTACCCAGTGCTCTGTCTGCTTTGCAACCCTTTTCCAGTTTCTTAGAAGGTATAGCTTGGGGAGGGGGTAGGGAAAAATAGCAGGCTGTACAAAATATTTCCCCTACAAAAATATTTCAGGGTTATAGACTCTTTTAATATCCGTTCCTTCTACCACGGCATCGGTGTGGTTGGTGTTTTGCTGGCTCTCTTGCATGTTTTGCAGTTTTTCATTTACTGGAAGAAAATAACATGTAAGTTTACGGAATGTTTCTTTGCACTGGTTGTCAGCTTCTTTGGCATTTCTTTCACTGACACAGAGAAAGTGGGATGTATAATATTTAAAAAAAAGTATTCTGCTAGATCAAACGTGCTTCTTACAGCATGTCAATGGCACCACATCAGTTCACTGTGCACAACAAAGTTAATTTTAAACTTCTTGAAATGTGTGCTCAACACGTGCTAGTTGTTGCTTTAAATAAAAATAAAGTACTTGCTTTCAGTCTTTGTTTCTGATCTTAAAATTCTTCAACTAAAAAAGAAGCATTGGGGAAGAGTTTATTTTTGGGATTTTTGCTAGGCTGTCAGACCTGATTTTTATTCTTACAGTCTTGTGAGTGACGACAGTGTGTCATAAGAGTATATTGTAGGTTTTAAAATAATGCTATCTTGGGGAGGGATTTTCTTATTTCAAATGTCAGTTGCTTCAGCATCAAATCACAACACTTTTATTTCTTAGGAATCTTTCTGGAAATCTGTTTTCTACACTTACTCAGGGAACGTTTGATCATCTTGGTTCACTGAAGTCTCTGTAAGTATTTATTGCATCTAGTCTTAATTGGCATGGTCACTTGTGTTCTTAACAAAAAAACATTTTATATACACTTGTTTGTACTACGGTTCTGCATTTTTATTTTTAAACCTAAAACAGGTGTTTCTTTATCTCAATAAGTGCATGGGAAAGATGTTTGGGTGTTTATATAACTTCCTTCTAAAGATGATCAGTATTTGTTACGAAGTTCTGAGAGAACAAAGCTATATCCACATTTGGGCTTCTGAAAGTTTTATTCTGTATGCATCATTTATTACTTTTATATTAAAAAGGTGGACAACACTATTTATTTAACAAAGGGAACAAATACTTTTAAGGAAGATCTTACTCCTTGAAGAACAGTATGGTTTTGTTGTACAAGACAGTGGGTACATCTCAACCTCGGGTTATTTTTCTCTCCTTTAATTTCATGACACTTGTAATTTTGTGTAAGGAAGAAAGTAAATGAAAAAAATTATCAGTGCTACTGATTGTCATGACTACCAGGAAAAAATACAAGCTAGTTGCCTCATTGTACTGGGACTTCCATGAAAGCTCCAACTTCTGGCTTTGACACCAAGTTAATTTCTTGTTTATAAAGACAAATGTTTCTTTCCTTCCTCCAGCTTAATTGTTCATAAGTTGTTATTCCTTGTATTTTAATTGTGTACGTAAAGGTTGCTGTCCAAGCACATCACAGGTCTGACAAGAGAACTGAATTAGGTCTGAATAGAACTGTTGCCATTAAAAATGTGTGTGTCTGGAGGAATTTCTGTGAACAAAGACCAAACGGAGTTTCACAGGAATGTTGATTTAGTGTTTGAAGTGTTCTGCCTGCAATGTTGTGTTATCCTCCAGACGTTTGCAAAAATAAAAATAAAATGTGTTTTCACTAGAGGTAAAAAACAGTGTAGACACAGTGGTATGTTTTGATACATTTTTAACTGTTTCTAAACAGATAAAATATTTACGTTCTCTTTTAATTTAGCTGACTACAACAGACACCTATGGGGGCATTTGGTATGTCTTTTTAGTAGAAGGTATTAAATTATACAGAGAAGACTTTATGAATCCATGAAAAGCCTTATGGGGCTTTCATATAAAGCAGAATAAAACTATCATTAAAATTGTGTGAATAGTGGTTCTGAAAAGAGAAATAGGTGAGAGGCTATTTTTATGTTTCTGTTGATTTTACTGTTAAAGCATTTGATTGTTAAAATGAAGCAATGAATTGTGTTCTTAAGTTATGGTAGTGCATATCCAAGCAATTCCTTGTTAATTCTCACTTAAATAACGTGAAGTCCCTCCATGAAAGAAATGACTAGAAACTTCATGCTTTAGAAGTTCTTCATATTTATGGAGAGGATTCCTATTTTTTTTCTGGGGAGTGTATACTTTTATTCTCAGACCAGAGCTGGCAGAGTATTGGAGCATCTTCCAGTATGTTGTGGTAGGAAAATCCAGTGTATTCTAGGGTTGGGCAAGCAGCTGTGACAAGGAGAGGTGTTGTACAGCTGTTGGTGTCCAGCTTTCAGACGTTGGACTATTGCTTTTTTGTCACTCTGAACACCTCTTTTGTATTGCAGAGAATTTCAGACCGATTATCTTCTTTGCGATTGCAACATACTGTGGATGCATCAGTGGTTAAAAGAAAGAAATATAACTGTACGTGAAACTAAATGTGCTTATCCCAAGTCACTTCAGTCGCAAATGGTGACTGGTGTTAAGCAGGAGCTTCTGACCTGTGGTAAGTACTCCTGGCAATTCAGTCGCAAATGGTGACTGGTGTTAAGCAGGAGCTTCTGACCTGTGGTAAGTACTGACGACTGATAGAATCATAGAACTGTTCAGGTTCCAAGGCTTAATAACCCTTTCCGTGTAAGGCCCATCAACCTAACTCTGATAAAAAAAAAAAACAAACAACCAAAAACCATCACTAAACCATGACCCCCAGCACCACATCAACCCGTCTTTTGAACACCTCCAGGGGTGGTGCCTCAACCACTTCCCTGGGCAGCCCATTCCAAGGTTTAATAACCCTTTCAGTGTAAAGTTTTTTCCTAATATTCAACCTGAACCTCCCCTGGTGCAACTTGAGGCTGTTTCCTCTTGTCCTATTGCCTGTGACTTGGGAGAAGAGACCGACCCTACCTCTCTACAACCTCCTCGAGAAGGTCTCCCCTCAGCCTCCTTTTCTCCAGGCTGAACACCCCCAGCTCCCCCAGCCTCTCTTCATAAGGCTTGTTCTCCAGACCCCTCACCAGCTCCGTTGCCCTTCCCTGGACCAGCTCCAGCACCTCAATGTCTTTTTTGTGGTAAGGGGCCCAAAACTGGACACAGCACTCGAGGTGGGGCCCCACCAGTGCCAAGATACTTCTTTTCCATATTCTGTTAATGAGTAGGCTTTTTTCCTTTGTTTTGTTTCCCTAAAATTCAGCGCTTATATGACAGTTGTAAGTAGGGTTTCTTTTCCAAAGGCTTGATCTTTAGTTGTGACTGTGTTATTTGCTTTTGGAAATTTTTGTTTCCCTAAAATTCAGCGCTTATATGGCAGTCGTAAATAGGGTTTCTTTTCCAGAGGCTGATCTTTAGTTGTGACTGTGTTGTTTGCTTTTGGAAACAAATAATAAATTGGTGATTGTGGATGTCAGTCTGTACAGACTAGGTATGAGTAGTACTCTGAAGATAAAATCCTTTTTCCTGCTAACCCATGTTTTTCAGAACTATTTATGTAAACTTCACAAGAAGAATCAGAAAGTGATTTTTTTTTTTCCAAAGTCTAGCTATTTGACTTCAGATGTGCAAATTATCCAGAGCCCAAATTTCTGAAGTGAAAAGGTCTTCATTTTATGACTTATTTTCCTATGTGTTTCCTATATATTGATTAGCCGCCTTGTTGTGATGGTCAACTTGCTTAACTTCTTAATTGTGTAAGAGTTATTTCATCTGTCAAAACAATAAAACAGACACATTTGTGATTTTAAAAAATTAATAGTGAGAAATTGTGAAGAAATAAAATGCGTAAATATATTTTTCATTCAAGTATGTATTTTTCACATATTTTGGATGTGGGCTAGCAAAAGATTTTTGAAGTGTATTACGTTAAAGAAATACATATTTTGAAAGTTATTTCATCTGTCAAAACAATAAAACAGGCGCATTTGTGATTCTGAAATATTAATAGTGAGAAATTGTGAAGAAGTTTATATTTTTCACGTATTTTGGATGTGGGCTAGCAAAAGATTTTTGAAGTGTATTACGTTAAAGAAATACATATTTTGAAAAAGAATATGAGCATAATTTGTGTTTTTTGATATCCGATGCAACAAATATTGCTTTTATATAAATCTTGCAAGGTGCAGCTGAGAGGAGGTTATAGCAGTAATTGATACTCAGTGTATTTTTCTGAAAATTATGTACATAACAGATTCTTGCTGTTAATTGTGCTTTTATTTCTTCAATTCTAGAACCACCGCTTGAATTACCATCTTTCTATATGACTCCGTCTCACCGTCAGGTTGTCTTTGAAGGAGATAGTCTACCCTTCCAGTGTATGGCTTCGTACATTGATCAAGACATGCAAGTCTTGTGGTATCAGGATGGAAAAATAGTGGAAACTGATGAGTCCCAGGGTATTTTTGTTGAAAAAAACATGATTCATAACTGCTCACTGATTGCAAGGTGAATCTATAAAGAGCAAATGTTGCCTGCTCCTCATTTTCTGCTCTATTAGTGACTATTTCTATAACCAATAAGGACCTCTTATATCCTTAATGAACCTATGTAGGCAGATACTTCCCAAGTGCAGAAGTAGTCTGTAACTCCACCTATGTCTTAAATTACCTGGGTTTGGTCACTGTTACTAATGATCAAGTTTGAGGAAGGCGGTTTAGAGATTTGATTAGTCAAACCCAGCTGCTTAAAACAGGGTTAGGTATAGCAGGTTGCCCAGGACTGTTGCAGTTGGGTTTTAATTACCTCCAAGCATTACCCAATGCAGTTGATGTAAAATATGTTTGTGGTAGGATACATTTGTTCTCTTGGAACATGAAAGTTACGAAAGCAAGGCATTTAAATGAACTGCTTGTTGGTTCTTTCCTCTTCCTTTTGAGTACACCACAGTTGGTAGTATTAAAGTTCTCCAGCAGAGATCTGTAAGTATAATTTATTCAGCCTGCAGCAGATTTTTTGACTCATTCAGCATCTACAGAGTGGTTATATATCCTGTAATTGTATTAGTAAATTAGGGCTTCTAACTCTATCACAAATTATGCATTTGGGAAGTTATTTTAGTTTGGCCTTTCTGGAATAACTGTAACAAATTTTGTGTTGAAGAGCAATGATAACAGTTGGGGAACTTGGGCTTCTCATCTCTTCTTTCTGAAGTCAAGGAACTTTTTCCCATGGCTGTTCTTTTTCTTTCCTACTTTGGCAGAATTGAGAGCTAGAATAGTAAATATTTCTCTGTTAGTTACAGTACATTGATTCATACACAGCTCTGCTTTTGTGAGATCACTCACAGTTGTCTGCGATTAGTTGTTCCTCCCATTGTCTTTCTGTATTTGTTCATCTTTCTTCTATAAAAAGAAAGCTTATATAAATTTTTGTTGCAAGACTGTTGCCTTTTATTTGTTTACTTTATCTTCCCAGTGCGCTGACAATCTCAAACATTCAGGCTGGCTCCACAGGAAACTGGGGTTGCCACGTACAAACCAGACGTGGCAATAACACGAGGACAGTGGACATTGTGGTGTTGGAAAGCTCTGCCCAGTACTGTCCTCCAGAGAGGGTTGTCAACAATAAGGGGGATTTCAGGTTGGTAACCTCCATTTTTTTTATTCCAGAATAAAGAAAGGTCCACTTAATTTTGTTTTAAACTAAGATATTATACTTTAAAGGCACCTATGTGGGTGTTCATTTGTAAGTGGCAATAGATTTTTAACTGTTCTAAGTTAGTATGTGTTGAACAAAGTGCACACAGCTGTACCATGAAACGTTAAACTTTGAGCCTGTTAACTCACATCTTTGGAATAAATTGAAAGTAAATTATGATCTTTGAAAGATAGAAATGAAATTATTGGAACAGAGTAAAACTTCTTAAATGATTGTAAGGTAAAGACCTATGTGGGTGTTCATTTGTAAGTGGCAACAGATTTTTAACTGTTCTGAGTTAGTATGTGTTGAATGAAGCGCACACAGCTGTACCATGAAATGTTAAACTTTGAGCTTGTTAACTCACATCTTTGGAATAGATGGAAAGTAAATGATTATATTTGAAAGATAGAAATGAAATTGTTGGAACAGAGTAAAACTTTTTAAATGATTGTAAGTTAAAGTTGGACTGCATTCTGAGGGGGTGTTCCACCAGGTTTTTAAAACCCTCCTGCTCCCGTACGACAAAATCACTATGTAAGAAACACGTAATACAGTTTGTCTCTTGTGAGTACTAGAGTAAATAATATGAATGGTGCTTCCTTTTAATGATTCTTGGGACTGTAGTGGTAGCTCTGATGTTCCGTTGTGTTGGGTATTGCAGAGTGTTTTATCTTTTGTTCTTACCTCTTCACCTGTTTTCCCTTTTCTGATCTTTCTGCCGCTGGTCACTCTAACACCACGTTACTCCTGGAGGTGCCAGCTGTAACAGATAGCTTCTGTATAGATTCTCTATATGTAAGGTAATTCCCTTTATAACTACTCTGTGTTGTACTGCCCTGCAGTAGCTCCTACTGAGAATTAGTGTATGTCATAGCATATGTTTTCACTGCGGTTTTTAGGGTTTCTTAATGTTGTAATAAATGCTTTTACCCCCTCATTTATTTTCCCTTTTCTTATGCTGCTTGGCTGTGTTGATCTTCTGCTTGATCCTTCATTTACATTTTCTTCTTTTTCCTGTGTACATTAGATTTCTTTAAAGTCATCTTCCTTCTATACAGCTAATCTAAGGCCATAAATCTTTTATTTTAAGAAATGAAAGGTAAGTTAAAGCGTGTTGCTGGGACAAAGTTTTTGGGGGGAGAGAAGAGACAAGCTTTAAACTGCAGAAGGCCTTCTCCAGTTCTAGCAGAAATTCAGGTGAAGTCATGGATGAGAGCGTTTGTTCTGAGCTCATCTTTATGTTCATTAGCTGGACAGTTTGAGCAATAAAGGTAGCTGTTGTCTGAGTATGAGGATCTGTTAGTAAGGGAAGGACTGTTGAGATCACTTGCTACACAGGGGCAATTTGGAAGTACTGAAGAGCTTCACTTCCACATTGTGAAGAATTATTTATATAAGAAACTTTGTGCGTATCCTCTTTTTACACTGGGATGCTTTCAACTGCAGGGATAAGCATTCCATTAGAAAATGAGAACTTCCTGCTTAAGATAAAAGGTGAAGAAAGTCAAACAGATGCATGCTGTATTCATCAAAGAACATGTCTATTTAAATCACTTATGCATTTTTTTTTTAATGATACAAGTGTGAATCGTTCTTCTTTGATTTGCCATTAGAGGTGAAAACAGATGGTAAAGGCTTATTTCAAAGTGTTTTCCATTAAATTAACCTGTGCTGTTCAGTGACTGTTCAGTGTAATAGGATTTCCCCCCTCTGGAATTCAGTAGAAAGAAATAAGATTTCAGGAAATGTTCAGCTTATCAAAAAGTTCACTATGTCTGGGTTTACTATAACAGACTTCCATTTGTAGTTTAGGTAGTGTAATAATAAAGAGTAATTTTTCACCTTTGAGACCATATGGAAATAAGGCTTTGACTAGTGAGAAAATGGTTCTGAGCAGATGGCTGTAAATGATCCTAGGTGAATTTGATTTTATAGTTTTTTAGTTGGAACTGGTTAGTCATTTTAGCTTGGAAGCCATTTCAAAACTGGCATCTAAATTTTTATCCCTTCAGAGATGGGGTAGCAAAGGAGGATGTTTGTCTTCAGTGTCTTTGGCTCAGTAATATTAGTTCAGCCTGAGTTTATGAAGTTTGGGCAAAAACTGTCTTCAGCATGGAATCTTTTTTTTTTATTTATTTAGATACTCTTTTTTAAGTCTTGCTCATATAATATCCCTGATCCATGATTAAATGGAAAACACAGTTTGCATGTTAAAATGTAGCCCAATGCTTCTGCTTCCGTAAATCCTTCAACTGTTGTGTTTAGAATAATTTTATGCTGGTAGTTGATAGAATTCTTTCTTAAATATAAGGATCATCCTTTTGAAAACTCTTACTCACTGGGTGTAATTAATCTTAAAACTAGTTGTCATGCTGAATTTAGAGAATTACTAAGATGTAATAAGAAAAAGACAGTAAACTACCTGTAAGCTAATGAAATTATAATATAAAAACTCATTGTGACTGAAAGTTATTGTTGGTTTAAAGAAATGAATGCTTTCAAAACAGAATTAATATGCATGAAGGAGAGGATTCTTTTATAATCTCATGGTCTGGTTTTTTTTTCCTGAAATGAAATTACAGTACTTAAATGTAAATGAACCATCTTTTCCCCCCACAGCTGTCTACTCTCATGTATATGTGATAAATTTTGAGCACCTAATTATAAACAGTGATGAAATAAGAGTGTTAATAGAGTCCAAATTTGCACTTCTGCTAGCGGTTGGGTAAACTGTGAAAGGCATTCAGGCTTGGGCTCCCAAGAAATTAATAATACAGCCCAACTTACATAGTTTTTGTTTTCATTATGAGAATTCCAGGTCATTAGTCACCTTTTGAGGTGGACCAGAGGGTTGTCTTCTCTGGCTTCGCGGAGAGTGCTTCATCAGCTCATCCCATAGAGGTATTGGGAGGAAAGAGTTTGTGGATGAGAATGGTCCAGACGAACACTCACTTTGCAAAAAATATGGGATAAGACAAGTGTAGTTAGAGCTGGAATTGGTTCCTCTGTCTCATTCACCACTGGGCTGTAAAGAAACTTGTACCCACACAAGGGGTGTTATGAATGGGAGAGGAAAGAAGATAAAGGGGGTACCATTCCCCACAAAGCAGTTCTCTAAAAGACACCATGCATTTCTGTTCTTTCTGTCTCTGTGAAATTATGGCAGAAAGCTGGGAGTTTTAAATTTCCTGCCTTTCACGTCCAATTTAATGGAAATCTTTCTCAGTCAATAGATGAATAATATATTAGTTTTATTAGTAAAATGTTTCTGTACGTATCTAAATTAGTTGTAAACGTTCTTTTGAGAAGATCATGGTAAAAGAGGATAAAATGCTGTGTAGGGAGACGAATGCAAAGTAAATGCAGTAGAAATAAAGGGACAGTATCAAAAGGAAAAGAGGTGGATTAAAAACAAATAGAGGAAGCGGAGAGAAGAACAGTGAGAACAGGCAAATAATCTTGTGAAACTCTAATAACCTTTAAAGTGGTGTTAAATACTGAAATTCTCACTTTCTTCCATTTGGTGGCTACAGAACTTCCAGATTATATAGCTTAGAAATTACACTTGTTTCAAAATACAGTAATTAAAGTTCTTCTGAAAACCCTGTTTTTCATTTGGGTCCTGGTGTTTCACTCTGTTTTCTCTTTTTTTTTTTTTTTCTAATTCTTGAGCGCTGGGTGTGAAGAGTGAGGAAAGGAATGGCACATGCCCTTTTTCAGTGAAAATATTTGTCTTGGAGGTTGTGTCACAGGACATCTGCCAGGACCGCAGCGTTTAAATTATCCTAAATCCATGTGGCTCTTGCTCAGTAAGGCAATACATTCAGTCAAAAACTGAGCTGACCACACTCTAACTTTAAAATGCTTTGGAAAAACACAACTTTAAAAAAAACAACCAACCTGTCTGTAAGGAGGGAGACAGATAGCCCTTTCAAAGTGGCATCTTTGATGTGGAAACTTAATACAGAAATTTCAGTGTTGATAGAATTGTTTTGGAAATGATGTTTTGGCCACGTCAGCGTCGGTGTTTCTGGAAACCTGACTCTCTGTTCTGGAAGCTGAGGTTTGGGTGCATTCTGCAAGGTCTTTGTGGGCCTGTGTGTTGTCTAACAGCTGTGCCAACTGATTTCTTAGTTGTCCTCATCTGCCTGTGTTCTTTTTGGCTTCATTCGCTGAAGGCTCCTTATGTATCCTGAAGAAGTGGGAGCATTCAAGCATCTCAGCTCTCTGCTTGGTTTTCCTCTGGTCTGTGTTGATCGGACTTGATTTTAATTTGTCTATACAGAAATCTCAGGGATTTATCTAATTTTACATGTATTGTATCCCCTTATCCCTTCCTCGCTTCCCAGCAGATCGGTAACTTGCTCTTATCTATGATCTGAGTTGGCCAGACATGATCCAAAGTGATGTTTTTGTTGGCTTGTGGGGGTGCATGTAATGGTCACTACTGGGATTGCAGCAATTCACCAAGGCTGTTAGGATTTTTTATGGAAGATTTCTGTCCTTCCTACTATTTTTTTCTTCTATACAGTAGAAAAGATGGTAAATAATTTACAAGACTGTTGCAGATTCTAACTGTTCTTTGAATTAATTTACATTCTCTAAAACACCTGTATGTAATTCCTGGCATTTTAAAGCTGTGCTAATGTCTTTTTTAAAATTTTTTTTCTCTCCTTCTAACGATCTCCATTGTCACCAATTCTGATGTAAGTTCTGTTCTGATAAAGGTTGAATGGTGACACTTCCGTAAATTTCTTGAAGTGGCTGCTGAGGCTCCGAAAATTAGCATATGCATATTTGCTAGGTTGGATGATGCTCAAATAATCTTCTGTCTCTTCTAGTATTCAGATATTATGGTGATGGTCATAATAATAAGTCACCATTTCTTAACTACAGATGGCACTACAATATGGAGAACTGTTAAGTCATGCCAAAGCTGTTATCAAAGATAGTAAAATTTAAGCCTTTGTTTTCCATTTTGGTTTGTCTAGTCTTTTCCATTAGATACCTTACTGGCATGGAGTTCTTCTATAGTTGGTGCCATGACCTGTGCATTTTAAGGATGCCACCAGTAGCTGTCTTTCAGTTTCTTGTTGCCCAAACCTAAGTAATCTTTGTCAAAATGGCCTGAAGTAAGAGTCTGTCTGCCATTACTGAACATGCTGAAATTGTTCTGTTGGAGCTGATTAGGAATAAATAGGATTTGAGAGAGAGAAGACTTTCAGTATACCCCAAAAAGTTAATCTTTTGCATCATTTAATATAATTGAAAAATGTAGCTTGTTGCCTTGGTCCATCCCTGGAGTTACTCTCTTCTTCGAGAGATAACTCTGATAAATCCCAGTGTCTTCAGCAAGAGAAGTTACTTAACAAATAAATAATAAAAGGGAGAATGGAGCTGACTTGTTCAGTTTCTCTGCCTTGGCAATATCATTTAAATTTTAATTTCCTGAAATAGAACATTCTTCAAGATATTTACTCCATCTTCCTGCAAACACAGAATATTTTTAAAAATGCAGATATGTTCTAGGCATTTTTTAATTTAGATGATAGTCGTGACTAAATGACCATTTAGTGAAGTGCAGGGTGGGTATAAAAGCAAACTTTAAATGCCAGTGTAATCTAACAATATTTTGTTTGACCATTTCAATTTTTGGAGACAACTGCTTTGTGCAAGGCCTGTTGAAATACTTAAAACTGAGGAAAAAGTACATTGGCTCTTAAGGCTGGTCAAGGACCTTGACTTAATTATGGTGGAGAAAACCTGGGATGATCAGATGAAGCTCTCTTTTGTTCTCAGTTTTAGTTAAACCTTATGTGTTGGGTGGCTGGATTTGAGGTACTTAGCATTCTGCAGGTTAGGTATGTATGCTTTCTGCTTTTAAACTTTAAGCACTAGTGTTCTGAATGATAAAATCCTGCTTATGCATGTCTTGGCAGGGGAGAGGGCCGGCAGCAGGGGCAGTCTGGCTGCCATTCCTCCTCCCTGTCCTCCTCTTCTCTCAGCATCGCAGCTTAATTCAGGCCTGGTTTCCTTCTGTTCTTCTGTTTCCTTTCAGTCGGGTCTGATCTCATGAATGATCAGTGCACTAAAGGTGTATTGCAATTTCTTTTTCTGTATTTATTCTTTATTTCATTTTTATCTGTGTATATGTTTATACAGATAAAGCGTGCAGTAAAATTACAGAGGAGAAAGTTGAGAGAATGTTTAAAGTTTTCTTAAAAAGTGCTTACTTGCACGTACCTTGAGTGAAAGGAATTAATTTCTGTTTTCTTAGCATTAGGAACACTTTTTTTTTTTTCCCATTAGTTTCTATTTGGTATTATGTTTGGTTGCAAAATTGGTCAAAGTGGCTGTACTACTGTTTCTTAATTACTGTAAATGTAGTTTTCTGTTCATATCGGCGGTTTGGTACTGATGTGACTGCAGTGATTTGAAAATTACATTGATGCATGCGAGCAGGACAAGTAGAAAGCTTTTAGGGCTTTCTACTATGTATTTAACTGTCTTTACAGTGTTAAAATGGAATTTTTTGTGAAGTAGGCAAGGGGTTTTTATTTAAAAAAAAAAAAGTAAACTATTTTTAGTAATTTTATAAGCACCTTTTCCTCTCCCCCTCCAACCTCATGAAAGAATTCCAAAAAAGCATGCTAGTATTAGAACTTGCTTTGTTCATAGTACACAAATATGAACAGCTTGAAAATACTGAAGGCGAGCCAAGGTGGCCCTTTAAGTAGTTTAGAGATGCTTAGTTTTGAGTGTCTCTTTATTTTGTGGTGTAGTGTTTAATCCTTGTATTTACTTGTCATGCAAATCTGTCTAATTTTTATATTTTTTTTTTTTTTTTTTTTTTTTACCTCCAAGCATTACCCAATGCAGTTGATGTAAAATATGTTTGTGGTAGGATACATTTGTTCTCTTGGAACATGAAAGTTACGAAAGCAAGGCATTTAAATGAACTGCTTGTTGGTTCTTTCCTCTTCCTTTTGAGTACACCACAGTTGGTAGTATTAAAGTTCTCCAGCAGAGATCTGTAAGTATAATTTATTCAGCCTGCAGCAGATTTTTTGACTCATTCAGCATCTACAGAGTGGTTATATATCCTGTAATTGTATTAGTAAATTAGGGCTTCTAACTCTATCACAAATTATGCATTTGGGAAGTTATTTTAGTTTGGCCTTTCTGGAATAACTGTAACAAATTTTGTGTTGAAGAGCAATGATAACAGTTGGGGAACTTGGGCTTCTCATCTCTTCTTTCTGAAGTCAAGGAACTTTTTCCCATGGCTGTTCTTTTTCTTTCCTACTTTGGCAGAATTGAGAGCTAGAATAGTAAATATTTCTCTGTTAGTTACAGTACATTGATTCATACACAGCTCTGCTTTTGTGAGATCACTCACAGTTGTCTGCGATTAGTTGTTCCTCCCATTGTCTTTCTGTATTTGTTCATCTTTCTTCTATAAAAAGAAAGCTTATATAAATTTTTGTTGCAAGACTGTTGCCTTTTATTTGTTTACTTTATCTTCCCAGTGCGCTGACAATCTCAAACATTCAGGCTGGCTCCACAGGAAACTGGGGTTGCCACGTACAAACCAGACGTGGCAATAACACGAGGACAGTGGACATTGTGGTGTTGGAAAGCTCTGCCCAGTACTGTCCTCCAGAGAGGGTTGTCAACAATAAGGGGGATTTCAGGTTGGTAACCTCCATTTTTTTTATTCCAGAATAAAGAAAGGTCCACTTAATTTTGTTTTAAACTAAGATATTATACTTTAAAGGCACCTATGTGGGTGTTCATTTGTAAGTGGCAACAGATTTTTAACTGTTCTGAGTTAGTATGTGTTGAATGAAGCGCACACAGCTGTACCATGAAATGTTAAACTTTGAGCTTGTTAACTCACATCTTTGGAATAGATGGAAAGTAAATGATTATATTTGAAAGATAGAAATGAAATTGTTGGAACAGAGTAAAACTTTTTAAATGATTGTAAGTTAAAGTTGGACTGCATTCTGAGGGGGTGTTCCACCAGGTTTTTAAAACCCTCCTGCTCCCGTACGACAAAATCACTATGTAAGAAACACGTAATACAGTTTGTCTCTTGTGAGTACTAGAGTAAATAATATGAATGGTGCTTCCTTTTAATGATTCTTGGGACTGTAGTGGTAGCTCTGATGTTCCGTTGTGTTGGGTATTGCAGAGTGTTTTATCTTTTGTTCTTACCTCTTCACCTGTTTTCCCTTTTCTGATCTTTCTGCCGCTGGTCACTCTAACACCACGTTACTCCTGGAGGTGCCAGCTGTAACAGATAGCTTCTGTATAGATTCTCTATATGTAAGGTAATTCCCTTTATAACTACTCTGTGTTGTACTGCCCTGCAGTAGCTCCTACTGAGAATTAGTGTATGTCATAGCATATGTTTTCACTGCGGTTTTTAGGGTTTCTTAATGTTGTAATAAATGCTTTTACCCCCTCATTTATTTTCCCTTTTCTTATGCTGCTTGGCTGTGTTGATCTTCTGCTTGATCCTTCATTTACATTTTCTTCTTTTTCCTGTGTACATTAGATTTCTTTAAAGTCATCTTCCTTCTATACAGCTAATCTAAGGCCATAAATCTTTTATTTTAAGAAATGAAAGGTAAGTTAAAGCGTGTTGCTGGGACAAAGTTTTTGGGGGGAGAGAAGAGACAAGCTTTAAACTGCAGAAGGCCTTCTCCAGTTCTAGCAGAAATTCAGGTGAAGTCATGGATGAGAGCGTTTGTTCTGAGCTCATCTTTATGTTCATTAGCTGGACAGTTTGAGCAATAAAGGTAGCTGTTGTCTGAGTATGAGGATCTGTTAGTAAGGGAAGGACTGTTGAGATCACTTGCTACACAGGGGCAATTTGGAAGTACTGAAGAGCTTCACTTCCACATTGTGAAGAATTATTTATATAAGAAACTTTGTGCGTATCCTCTTTTTACACTGGGATGCTTTCAACTGCAGGGATAAGCATTCCATTAGAAAATGAGAACTTCCTGCTTAAGATAAAAGGTGAAGAAAGTCAAACAGATGCATGCTGTATTCATCAAAGAACATGTCTATTTAAATCACTTATGCATTTTTTTTTTAATGATACAAGTGTGAATCGTTCTTCTTTGATTTGCCATTAGAGGTGAAAACAGATGGTAAAGGCTTATTTCAAAGTGTTTTCCATTAAATTAACCTGTGCTGTTCAGTGACTGTTCAGTGTAATAGGATTTCCCCCCTCTGGAATTCAGTAGAAAGAAATAAGATTTCAGGAAATGTTCAGCTTATCAAAAAGTTCACTATGTCTGGGTTTACTATAACAGACTTCCATTTGTAGTTTAGGTAGTGTAATAATAAAGAGTAATTTTTCACCTTTGAGACCATATGGAAATAAGGCTTTGACTAGTGAGAAAATGGTTCTGAGCAGATGGCTGTAAATGATCCTAGGTGAATTTGATTTTATAGTTTTTTAGTTGGAACTGGTTAGTCATTTTAGCTTGGAAGCCATTTCAAAACTGGCATCTAAATTTTTATCCCTTCAGAGATGGGGTAGCAAAGGAGGATGTTTGTCTTCAGTGTCTTTGGCTCAGTAATATTAGTTCAGCCTGAGTTTATGAAGTTTGGGCAAAAACTGTCTTCAGCATGGAATCTTTTTTTTTTATTTATTTAGATACTCTTTTTTAAGTCTTGCTCATATAATATCCCTGATCCATGATTAAATGGAAAACACAGTTTGCATGTTAAAATGTAGCCCAATGCTTCTGCTTCCGTAAATCCTTCAACTGTTGTGTTTAGAATAATTTTATGCTGGTAGTTGATAGAATTCTTTCTTAAATATAAGGATCATCCTTTTGAAAACTCTTACTCACTGGGTGTAATTAATCTTAAAACTAGTTGTCATGCTGAATTTAGAGAATTACTAAGATGTAATAAGAAAAAGACAGTAAACTACCTGTAAGCTAATGAAATTATAATATAAAAACTCATTGTGACTGAAAGTTATTGTTGGTTTAAAGAAATGAATGCTTTCAAAACAGAATTAATATGCATGAAGGAGAGGATTCTTTTATAATCTCATGGTCTGGTTTTTTTTTCCTGAAATGAAATTACAGTACTTAAATGTAAATGAACCATCTTTTCCCCCCACAGCTGTCTACTCTCATGTATATGTGATAAATTTTGAGCACCTAATTATAAACAGTGATGAAATAAGAGTGTTAATAGAGTCCAAATTTGCACTTCTGCTAGCGGTTGGGTAAACTGTGAAAGGCATTCAGGCTTGGGCTCCCAAGAAATTAATAATACAGCCCAACTTACATAGTTTTTGTTTTCATTATGAGAATTCCAGGTCATTAGTCACCTTTTGAGGTGGACCAGAGGGTTGTCTTCTCTGGCTTCGCGGAGAGTGCTTCATCAGCTCATCCCATAGAGGTATTGGGAGGAAAGAGTTTGTGGATGAGAATGGTCCAGACGAACACTCACTTTGCAAAAAATATGGGATAAGAGAAGTGTAGTTAGAGCTGGAATTGGTTCCTCTGTCTCATTCACCACTGGGCTGTAAAGAAACTTGTACCCACACAAGGGGTGTTATGAATGGGAGAGGAAAGAAGATAAAGGGGGTACCATTCCCCACAAAGCAGTTCTCTAAAAGACACCATGCATTTCTGTTCTTTCTGTCTCTGTGAAATTATGGCAGAAAGCTGGGAGTTTTAAATTTCCTGCCTTTCACGTCCAATTTAATGGAAATCTTTCTCAGTCAATAGATGAATAATATATTAGTTTTATTAGTAAAATGTTTCTGTACGTATCTAAATTAGTTGTAAACGTTCTTTTGAGAAGATCATGGTAAAAGAGGATAAAATGCTGTGTAGGGAGACGAATGCAAAGTAAATGCAGTAGAAATAAAGGGACAGTATCAAAAGGAAAAGAGGTGGATTAAAAACAAATAGAGGAAGCGGAGAGAAGAACAGTGAGAACAGGCAAATAATCTTGTGAAACTCTAATAACCTTTAAAGTGGTGTTAAATACTGAAATTCTCACTTTCTTCCATTTGGTGGCTACAGAACTTCCAGATTATATAGCTTAGAAATTACACTTGTTTCAAAATACAGTAATTAAAGTTCTTCTGAAAACCCTGTTTTTCATTTGGGTCCTGGTGTTTCACTCTGTTTTCTCTTTTTTTTTTTTTCTAATTCTTGAGCGCTGGGTGTGAAGAGTGAGGAAAGGAATGGCACATGCCCTTTTTCAGTGAAAATATTTGTCTTGGAGGTTGTGTCACAGGACATCTGCCAGGACCGCAGCGTTTAAATTATCCTAAATCCATGTGGCTCTTGCTCAGTAAGGCAATACATTCAGTCAAAAACTGAGCTGACCACACTCTAACTTTAAAATGCTTTGGAAAAACACAACTTTAAAAAAAACAACCAACCTGTCTGTAAGGAGGGAGACAGATAGCCCTTTCAAAGTGGCATCTTTGATGTGGAAACTTAATACAGAAATTTCAGTGTTGATAGAATTGTTTTGGAAATGATGTTTTGGCCACGTCAGCGTCGGTGTTTCTGGAAACCTGACTCTCTGTTCTGGAAGCTGAGGTTTGGGTGCATTCTGCAAGGTCTTTGTGGGCCTGTGTGTTGTCTAACAGCTGTGCCAACTGATTTCTTAGTTGTCCTCATCTGCCTGTGTTCTTTTTGGCTTCATTCGCTGAAGGCTCCTTATGTATCCTGAAGAAGTGGGAGCATTCAAGCATCTCAGCTCTCTGCTTGGTTTTCCTCTGGTCTGTGTTGATCGGACTTGATTTTAATTTGTCTATACAGAAATCTCAGGGATTTATCTAATTTTACATGTATTGTATCCCCTTATCCCTTCCTCGCTTCCCAGCAGATCCGTAACTTGCTCTTATCTATGATCTGAGTTGGCCAGACATGATCCAAAGTGATGTTTTTGTTGGCTTGTGGGGGTGCATGTAATGGTCACTACTGGGATTGCAGCAATTCACCAAGGCTGTTAGGATTTTTTATGGAAGATTTCTGTCCTTCCTACTATTTTTTTCTTCTATACAGTAGAAAAGATGGTAAATAATTTACAAGACTGTTGCAGATTCTAACTGTTCTTTGAATTAATTTACATTCTCTAAAACACCTGTATGTAATTCCTGGCATTTTAAAGCTGTGCTAATGTCTTTTTTAAAATTTTTTTTCTCTCCTTCTAACGATCTCCATTGTCACCAATTCTGATGTAAGTTCTGTTCTGATAAAGGTTGAATGGTGACACTTCCGTAAATTTCTTGAAGTGGCTGCTGAGGCTCCGAAAATTAGCATATGCATATTTGCTAGGTTGGATGATGCTCAAATAATCTTCTGTCTCTTCTAGTATTCAGATATTATGGTGATGGTCATAATAATAAGTCACCATTTCTTAACTACAGATGGCACTACAATATGGAGAACTGTTAAGTCATGCCAAAGCTGTTATCAAAGATAGTAAAATTTAAGCCTTTGTTTTCCATTTTGGTTTGTCTAGTCTTTTCCATTAGATAACTTACTGACCTGGAGTTCATTTATAGTTGTTGCCATGACCTGTGCATTTTAAGGATGCCACCAGTAGCTGTATTTCAGTTTCTTGTTGCCCAAACCTAAGTAATCTTTGCCAAAATGGCCTGATGTAAGAGTCTGTCTTCCATTACTGAACATGCTGAAATTGTCCTGTTGGAGCTCATTAGGAATAAACAGGATTTGAGATAGAGAAGACTTTCAGTATACCACAAAAAGTTAATCTTTTGCATCATTTAATATAATTGAAAAATGTAGCTTGTTGCCTTGGTCCATCCCTGGAGTTACTCTCTTCTTCGAGAGATAACTCTGATAAATCCCAGTGTCTTCAGCAAGAGAAGTTACTTAACAAATAAATAATAAAAGGGAGAATGGAGCTGACTTGTTCAGTTTCTCTGCCTTGGCAATATCATTTAAATTTTAATTTCCTGAAATAGAACATTCTTCAAGATATTTACTCCTTCTTCCTGCAAACACAGACAATTTTTTAACATACAGATATTTTCTAGGCATTTTTTAATTTAGATGATAGTCATGACTAAATGACCATTTACTGAAGAGCAGGGTGGGTATAAAAGCAAACTTGAAATCCCAGTGTAATCTAACAATATTTTGTTCCACCATTTCAATTTTTGGAGACAACTGCTTTGTGCAAGGCCCTTTGAAATACTTAAAACTGAGGAAAAAGTACCTTGGCTCTTAAGGCTGGTCAAGGACCTTGACTTAATTATGGTGGAGAAAGCCTGGGATGATCAGATGAAGCTCTCTTTTGTTCTCAGTTTTAGTTAAACCTTGTGTTGGGTGGCTGGATTTGAGGTATTTAGCATTCTGCAGGTTAGGTATGTATGCTTTCTGCTTTTAAACTTTAAGCACTAGTGTTCTGAATGATAAAATCCTGCTTATGCATGTCTTGGCAGGGGAGAGGGCCGGCAGCAGGGGCAGTCTGGCTGCCATTCCTCCTCCCTGTCCTCCTCTTCTCTCAGCATCGCAGCTTAATTCAGGCCTGGTTTCCTTCTGTTCTTCTGTTTCCTTTCAGTCGGGTCTGATCTCATGAATGATCAGTGCACTAAAGGTGTATTGCAATTTCTTTTTCTGTATTTATTCTTTATTTCATTTTTATCTGTGTATATGTTTATACAGATAAAGCGTGCAGTAAAATTACAGAGGAGAAAGTTGAGAGAATGTTTAAAGTTTTCTTAAAAAGTGCTTACTTGCACGTACCTTGAGTGAAAGGAATTAATTTCTGTTTTCTTAGCATTAGGAACACTTTTTTTTTTTTCCCATTAGTTTCTATTTGGTATTATGTTTGGTTGCAAAATTGGTCAAAGTGGCTGTACTACTGTTTCTTAATTACTGTAAATGTAGTTTTCTGTTCATATCGGCGGTTTGGTACTGATGTGACTGCAGTGATTTGAAAATTACATTGATGCATGCGAGCAGGACAAGTAGAAAGCTTTTAGGGCTTTCTACTATGTATTTAACTGTCTTTACAGTGTTAAAATGGAATTTTTTGTGAAGTAGGCAAGGGGTTTTTATTTAAAAAAAAAAAAGTAAACTATTTTTAGTAATTTTATAAGCACCTTTTCCTCTCCCCCTCCAACCTCATGAAAGAATTCCAAAAAAGCATGCTAGTATTAGAACTTGCTTTGTTCATAGTACACAAATATGAACAGCTTGAAAATACTGAAGGCGAGCCAAGGTGGCCCTTTAAGTAGTTTAGAGATGCTTAGTTTTGAGTGTCTCTTTATTTTGTGGTGTAGTGTTTAATCCTTGTATTTACTTGTCATGCAAATCTGTCTAATTTTTATATTTTTTTTTTTTTTTGCTTTTTGACTCCCCAGGTGGCCTAGAACATTGGCAGGCATCACAGCATACCTGCTGTGTACCCGTTATTCCGCTGGCAGTGGGATATATCCTGGCAACTCACAAGATGAGAGAAGAGCCTGGCGCAGATGCGACAGGGGAGGCTACTGGGCAGAAGAGGACTACTCCAGGTGCCAATATGCCAATGATGTGACTCGAGTTCTTTATATGTTCAACCAGGTAATTTGTGCACTTCTATAAAATCAAATTCTTTCATGAAAATAGAATCATAGAATCGTCTAGGTTGGAAGAGACCCTTGGGATCATCGAGTCCAACCATCTCCCCTACTCTACAAAGTCCTCCCCTACACCATATCCCTTAGCACTGTATCTAAACAGCCCTTAAACACAGCCAGGGATGGTGACTCCACCCCCTCCCTGGGCAGCCTGTTCCAATGCCCGACCACTCTTTCGGTGAAAAATTCTTTCCTAATGTTCAGTCTAAACCTACCCTGTTGGAGCTTGAAGCCGTTCCCTCTCGTTCTGTCACTAATTACCTGTGAGAAGAGACCAGCACCAACCTCTCTACAGTGTCCTTTCATGAAGTTGTAGAGAGTGATGAGGTCTCCCCTCAGCCTCCTCTTCCTCATACTAAACAGTCCCAACTCCCTCAGCCGCTCCTCATACGATTTGTTTTCCAGCCCCCTCACCAGTTTCGTTGCCCTCCTCTGCACTCGCTCCAGCACCTCGATAAAAATAAAAACTCACAAGTCTGTTTCTCCACTATTACTATTATTTTTTTTTAACTGGTAATACGGATGGTCTAGGTGAATTACGGTGAACACATAGAATGGTTCTGGTTGGAAGGGAACTTTAAAGATCATTAAGTTCCAAATCTCCTACCCATTGAGTTCCAACCTCCCCCACCAGACCAGCTTGCTCAAAGCCCCATCCATGCTGGTCTTGAACACCTCCAGGAATGGGACATCCACAACTTCTGTGAGCAACCTATTCCAGTGCCTCATGATGTTATTCCCCTCTACTCTGCTGTGGTTTAGTCACAAGTAACATCTTTGAGGGCTGGAAGGGGGAGCGGCGGTGCGTAGCGACTGGTTTGCAGCTGGGAATCCCTTTATGGGCCACAGCATAGTTGAGTATTTGCTTATTGAGAGCTCTGATGCCACAGATTTTCTTTGTTCCTCACCTTGGAATATATATTTTCCACAAGGTCTGTAACAGCTTGATGCTACTCCTGCCTACGTACTGCAGCCCAACTGCTCCAGAGCCTAGATTCCTTCCGGCTGTTATAACTGCCTTTGCTTAGCCAACATTTATCAGGTTGTGGAAGAATGTGGCCAACTTTGTGTTAGGAAGTTTAAAATATGAGGGTCAGATTGAGATCTTCAGAAAAGCAGAAGTATGACTTCCATGTGTGAAGTTGGTAACTTCCTATAATCTGCTTAAAAATACATGCACACAGGTGTGTTACACTGAAACAGAGGTTTTAAATATTAATTTTTTTTAAAGGGAGAAGTGGCATGTTTTGATTTTTTGGAGTTGTTTTTACGCATTAGAGCCTTCCTCTTTTTATGTGTAGAAGGTCTGGAATTTTTAGCAGTGTTCTGCCCAGAAATTTATTGTCACGGAGACATAATATTAAATTTAATAATATTATAAGCGTCTTTAGAGAACACAAAGGTAGTTGAGCCATTTTGAACATCAGAACTCTGCCAAGGAATTTAAATCAAGTAGAGGTCCAAGTTGAAAATGCAGCTGAAACCTTTGTAACATTCATACAAGAACATTTATATTTCACTGTTCTTGTTTGTGTATTTAGAGGTATACTTTTAGGTGAAAAGAAATTCATGTTTAAAGAAAAAGTTCAAAGAACTTATACAGAATATCTGAATTTGAAAGTTGACTTTGCTCGGTGTGTGTGATGACTTTGAACTTTATTTACACTTTAAATGCATGACTCTTAGTGTTTTGGAAAAAAAAAGTTTTTCATTAATTACATTCAAATCTATGTACAAGTGCTAAGACCAGCAGGGACATGTTGATGTTGTGTACTATTTAGTGAAGAATTTTCCAGTGTGGTGCTTGTTTCAGGAATGAAATCATGAGCTTTGTCATAGAGAAGATTTATCTTGGGGCTTTTTTGCTTTGTATGTTCCATTCCAAATACTTTCTGGAATTACAGAATCATGAGTGAATGCTACAGCAGTGGTGTATTTGAATTTCTTTTGGCTTCTTTTCCTATAAAACGCCACCAAATGCTGGTTCTCTGGCTTGTGGGAAATGTTTTTGCTAATAGATATGGTCCCTGGCTACTTAAAACACTGTGATCCCTGTGGGGATTGCTATCCTCTTTGGGAAAATGCTTTTTTATTAATTGCTGAAGTCTTGCCTCTGTCTTGTGCTTAATTTTCACTTCTTTAAATTGCTTGTGTTTGTTCTCTGTGTAGATGCCGCTCAACCTTACTAACGCGGTGGCAACAGCGAGACAGCTCTTGGCTTACACTGTCGAAGCAGCAAACTTTTCTGATAAGATGGATGTTATTTTTGTGGCTGAAATGATAGAGAAATTTGGAAGATTTGCTGAAAAATATAAAGAGGTAACTGGATAATTTGCCATCGCTTTAGAGATAATCAAAGTGTTTGTCCTTAAGTATTCTGAGCCGTGAAACCTTCTCAACGTTAGATGCAGGAGCTCAGTTAGAAGATTATCAGATTCTATCCCATGTTTTTGTTTGTTTAGTAGGTCCCTGAAGTTGCTGACCCATGGTCACAGCCTTTGCATTCGAGCTGAGATGATCCAGCATTCACTGGAGCTGTAATGTGAGTAACACCTCTGGTCAGCACTGGAGCAGGGAGATGGGTACAGTAAGTCTGTTTTTATTTAATATGGAGTGGGTCATGCAGGTTTTCATTGGTATGTTCTTATCTAAAAAAATCCAAATAATGAAAGCCTCAGAGATCCTCTCAATAATGAATAAAACAAGACTTATCTTCTCCCCTCCCACCACGGTAGGCTGTCTTTATTCAGTATTGAGCTGTATCTCTAAGGTTTTCACTATTCCTATATCTTGCAGGATATAAGATAAGACGTTAAAAATAAAAATCTTAGAGAACGCTCATTGTTGGAGAGAAAAAAAATACGAGTGGTTGAATAGTCCCACCAGTGGGTAGGAACTCTCTGTTTCACTGCTGAACAGAGGTTATATTGCTCTCACTGTACAGTGCATGTTGGGAAGTTGGAGACCACAATGCCTTAATTTTAAACTTGCGCAAAAAAAAAAAAAGGCAAAAAAAGAGCAAAATTTCCCCGTCCACTCTCAGCAAACCGTAAATGCTGGTTGTAAATTCTTTGCAGAAGTCCTTGGAGAATTTTCAGGCTAAATCTCCTTTTACAGTCATAGCTTGGGTTTTCTTGCTGTGTTTTGGAATTATACGAGCAGTTCATTAAATGGCTGGTTTTGTACCCAGTCAAAAATAGAAACAAATTTTAGATGGCTGCATGATTTGTTACATTATAAGGGTATTCTTTTCTCAGCTGTGATTTATTGTCTGTAGGGTGACACAATCTGGCATTGCTTTGCCATGTTTGAAGGTTATAGATGATATGAAAAAATCTAAGTTAAATTCATAGGTTGTTTTGGTCTTAGGTGATGTATTTTTTTAATCTTAATTGATTTGATTTGAAGTAAACATTTGATTTGCTGATAGATTCAAAGAACATGAGTGCAATTTCATTTAATAATTTTTAGAAGCTATTAATAAGACAGTTATTTCTTATTAGGGTATAACTACAAATGTTTTCTTAATACTTGTACCATTTTATTGTCAGTTCTTTAGTTCGCATTACAGTGGCTGTTCTGAAAGATAAATAGTATAAATTATAAAAAGTTTCATTTAATTCCTTTTTCATGTCAGAAGAAGAAACAAGCAGAAGACAAATGTTCAGAAAGTTCTTAGATTCTCTTAAATTAGAATGCAGTTGGAAAAACTTGTGCTTACCTTGATAAGTAGGGGAAAGAATAAGGTGTAATAGTTTATAAAAGTACAAAATATGAAACAACTTGAGTCCAGTGACTTAAAGATCTTTATCCTGATAATTTACTGTAAAAACACCATTTGATGAAAAATATGTTACCAGTTTTCAAGTAATAATAACGATAATTTACTGTAAAAACACCATTTGATGAGTAAAATGTGTTACCGGTTTTCAAGTAGTAATAAGTCATAATAAGCATCTTCAATTAATTTAACTTTGATTTCTTCTTGAGAATTTAATGGAAAGGGCTACAGTCTGCAGATGCTGCTTGAGGGTTCTGTGTTTGCTGTTGAGAATGTTTACTGATTGTAGCTTCTGTCCCTAAAAAAAACCCAGTTCTTAAAACAGTAAATATTTTTATATTTTGATTTTTTGAAATTTGAAATTTTGAAAATTTTATAATTTTTGAAGACTTAAAAACAACCAACAACAAAATATTGTATTCTCTCCTTATTAGTAATATTCTGAAAACAAACTGAGAAGCCCTGATGGTAAAGGAGATGTCTTCCCCACCCCATCCTGTCTCTCTTTATGCAGAAAATTCCAGTCCCTAAATTTGGGCACTGTGAATTGCATTTCAGTCAGTTCAACTAGAAAATACATATACCTTTGCTTTTGGTCCAATATTTGTTGATGTTTCTTAAATGTTGTGAAAACCCAGTGTAGGTCAATGTTGCTAATGTAGGTGCTCATTAATTTTGGCGGAGTTGTGGCCTAAATAAATGAATTCCCTTTCTAGTTTGTGTTTGCCTGTCGTACAGAAGACAGGGCAGGGAGTATGAGCGTAAACTTACAACAAGGTAATTGATGGTTTGGAAGCAGCTCAGGTACCTGTGGGTATTTGCTGTCTCTCTCATGTGTAACCTGCCACCCAAACCAGTTCATGGAAAATTGAAGGTGAGCAAGGAAGGAATCAAAAGGAAAAGCAGACATAGCAAAAGGAAGAGAAGCTGAAGTGTTACATGTTATTTTTGCCTGCAACACCTTTTTCTTATTACCTTCCTCCATATATGCAAACTGTAGTATTGCTGATTTATAGAATTTTAAGTTTGTTTTATTTTAGGTTTAAAGCTGATTATAAATAGCTCTTTTAAATAATTATTACGGTAGAATGTGGAGTATTGCACACTCTGCTGTTACTGAAATATCTGTATTTCTTATGTTTTTGTTTCCTAAGTATAATGTAAACAGACAAATGACATTGGCATAACGTTTTTCCTGGATGGAGGTAAATGTCTGAGTCAAAGCATTTCAGTATCTCAACTTGACAAGTGGTGATTGAGATAGGAACAGCCAATTTCCTTTTTGCTTTTTTTTTTTATGCTGACAAGTGGCTTTGTATTTTCTGATAATGATCCTACTCCACGAAGGCTTTCAAAGGGATAGAACGGTCTTATTTCTCTTCCCTGGTAGCTTGGAGACGTGATGGTGGACATAGCCAGTAACATCATGTTGGCTGATGAGCGTGTTCTCTGGATGGCCCAAAGGGAAGCCAAGGCTTGCACTAGAATTGTACAGTGTCTGCAGAAAATCGCTATGTACCGGCTTGCAAACGGAGCTCAAGTTTATTCTACTGTAAGTATAAATGTTATTTATTTAGGAGACATTTTGCTGGCTTTCGAGTTTCAATAGCTTTTTATTTTTCTTAATAGGTGTTGGCATTATCTGAAACGCTTGCTATTTCTGTAGGGAGAAGAGAAATACTCTGAACAGATTTCCCCCTGCCAGATGAACACAAACTCTTTCCTGGGTGGTTTGTTTTTTTTTCCTCTCTTCTGGCAGAGAATCCCTCTAAGATAATTTATTATTCTGCCTGTGGTGTGTTTAAAAAAAAAAAAAAAAAAAAAAAGTAATGTTTGATTTTTGTTGGTTTTGTTGTTACAGTATTCTCCAAATATTGCTCTTGAGGCTTATGTGATAAAGGCTGCTGGCTTCACCGGGATGACGTGCACCGTGTTCCAGAAAGTGGCCACGTCAGACCGCACCGGACTCAGCGATTATGGGAGAAGAGATCCAGATGGAAATCTAGATAAACAATTAAGCTTTAAGTGCAACGTTTCAAACACACTGTCAAGTCTGGCTTTAAAGGTCAGATCCTCGTTGTTTCCCTACTGACTTTGTAATAATATCTTAAATATGAATCAGTCGGAAAGCAAACTTATATTATTAATTTCTAATGTTAAAGTGGCATTTTTTTATGTAATGCAGAGTTACTGTGACAAGAGATTATTATCCTTTGTCACTTTAATTAAGTTAGATTATAGAATAATTTTGTAATGAGTAAGTGTGGTTTTCTTTATTAAAACATCTTAAGTTGCAAGATGCTTTCAGACCTTTTCATAAGTGTGGAAATCGAAATGCTTCCTAGTTCATAGTAATGGTTGGCTTTATTTTGCTGTATTTTCACGTTCGTTAACATATTAAATTACCAGTTTCCTTAAATATCTGAAGTGTTCGGCGCAGAGTGATGCTGTAAGTAAGCACAAAGTAGAAAATGGACCTGAAAGGTTAATTTTACTTCTGTGTGTGGACACACACACACATATATATATGTATATATATATGTGGGTGTTTATAGAATGGAAACACTTCCTCATGTTCCATAAAAGTCATTTTTCAGTTACATTTCCCTACGTACCAGTTTGCTTTTATCACTTAATGTGCTTGAATGCTGCAGGGTGTGCATTTGAAATTATATTTATGTAATTCTATGAAATTACATGCATACTTCCCTACCCAAATATTATTTATATACAAGTTATCAAGACCTGTTTGTACACGGTGTTTCAGTTTGAATGGTGCTAATGCACAATTACAGAATTTCTCTTTCTCTGCTTCTCTGGGCCGTTGCTTCCAGTTGCCAATAGTCTAATCTGGAAAACTCTTTAATAGTTTGCTGATATCAACTTGAACTTTACTCTCTGTAACAAGTCAGGTAATTACAGAAACTTAACTTTTTTTCTCTTTAAAAAAGTGTTAAGACTTTAATAACCTGATTCAATTATTTTATCTTGGGTTATTTGGACAAATAGGTTTGTCACAACACATTGCTAAATGCATTAACCTCTGACACTGTTCAGTTGGAGGAGTTGCTAATTTTATCTCTGTAAAGAATTTGTTTTTCTCTTTAAAAATCTAAAAAAATCCGTTTCTTTCTAGAACACGATTGTAGAGGCTTCTATCCAGTTGCCAGCTTCCCTTTTCACCCAAAAGCAAAAAAGAGAAATCAGACCAGCGGATGAGTCTGTCTACAAGCTCCAGCTTATTGCATTTCGCAATGGGAAGCTTTTTCCAGCAACAGGAAATTCAACAAACCTGGCCGATGATGGAAAACGTCGTACGGTTGTAACCCCAGTTATTCTTACCAAGATAGGTTTGTTTTTTATTATTACTTCTTTATGATCTTTAAAAATAAGAATGATTTTTTTTTTACTCCTTTGTTTTGACCGCTGTGTATCCAATAAAAGGTTTTTTAGCCTCTAACGTGTTACGTGTTGAGAAATTTATGTGCAAATCCATTTCTTTTGTAACAGATGGTTTAAGCCCAGCCAGTCACCACGCGCCCATCAACGTGACGCTGCGGCGCATCGCGCACGGAGCAGATGCTGTTGCTGCTCAGTGGGACTTTGATCTGCTGAACGGACAAGGGGGATGGAAATCTGAGGGATGTCGCATTCTTCTCTCCGATGAAAATATAACCACCATTCAGTGCTACTCCCTCAGCAACTATGCTGTCTTAATGGTAGGACACTCAGAATTACACGTCTCTCTCTGCAACTTAAAAATATTCCAATAGAATCCTGTTTGGTTTTATTTTCCTGGCGTTAAAAGAGAATGAGCATTCCCATGTTCCATTTTGCATAAAACTAGACATAAGAAATAATTTCAGTTTTCGCTTGTGTTGATATAAAAGTTGATGTAAGATGAGGTTTAAGTGGAAATCTGTCAAAGCGGAATTAATTGCTGAATATACCAGACACAAAAGAATTTTTGTAAGGAAAGTACTATATTGTAGAATCACAGAAACATAGAATTGTCTGGGTTGGAAGGGACCTTTCAGATCATTAAGTCCAACCATCATAGGAAGCCATTTTAATGAGCTATGTAATCAAATAGGCTTTTATGAATTTTAGTCTAATAATGACAAGTTTTTTTTTAGAATGCTACCTTTATTTTAAACTATCTTCTCAGTGTTAGATTAAATTTGTTAGCTTTGTCTGACAGGAGTGTTTTCCCAGGGTTTTTTTTCCTGTGATCCATAAACAGAATTGTTATTTCGCTGCCAATTAGCTATTCATTCCCTAGTCTGTAGATCTGTTACCAGAAGACAATGACTGAGAAAGGAAACAAAATAAAAACAGTTACTATTGAAAATATTTTTGAAATACTGTTTAAAAAATAGTATCTGAGGTCTAGTCTTAGTAAATTGATGTCAATAAAATGGTTAACTGATTCTAAAATATAGCGATGGTTAAAGAAAAGGAAGTGAGACACCTCGTTTTAGTGCCCTTCAGTTAGGAAGGAGGATTTCTTCTTTGGCTGTTCCCAGAGCATTTTGTTTCAGAATTTGGTGTGGGAAGGTTCCCTTTTACAGGTGGTGCCTGTTACCTGGCTCATCAGTTGTACCACAGATGCTAAATGATAAAATGTGATACATGAAAATGGTAGGGTATAGGAAGCTGAGTAAAATAGGAAGAGGTTTAGCAAATATTGTTAACTTAGGTGCAACTTTGGTATGGATTTTGTTGTAGTTAACGTGCTCTGCGTGGAATTAAATATATATTTTTATGTAATACATGGAAGAAAGAGGATTCCTTTAGGATGATCAGTGCATAAGAAGTTGCTATTTTTGTTCTGCAACTCAAATTTTCAATAGAATAGTAGAATACCAAAAAGCTAAACATAAATTAAAAATTATTTACATGCCAAGCTTTTTAAAAGAGCTCAAAGAGAGCAACATTTTGACTTTACCTCTGAAGGTACTGTTTTAAGTGACTTCAAACTGTTATAATCCTATAGTTCTCTTTGATATTTTTTAAACATATAATCCTTTCCTAAAACATAACAGCATTCTTTAAAACAGAATTAAACTTCATTTGTATGTGTAATATGCATGTGAAGAGAGAGTGTGCTTTAAATTGGTCACATTCCTGCCATCTGGAGGAAGAAAAATGAAGAGCACACTCAGTCTGCTGCTGTAAATGACTATTTCTAAATTAATACATGGTAAGATTATAATCAATATGTCATTGTAAGTTGTATAGAGAACTGTTGGCAATCAGAAATGAAAAAAGTCAGAGGAAGAGGCAGCTATCTTCCTTTTCTGCCAATGGCTCTCATTCTGTGCTTGCTCAGAACTGGTATTTCTTAAATATTTAGCTACTTCCCCCAAATGTTAGGCTGTAGGGACTGGAGAGGGCAGGTGGAGGAGGACAGAATAACGTTCATCTGGTAGATGTTCCTTGCACACAGTTAATACACTGCAAAAAGCTCTAGATGCCCAAGTAGCTGCTGAGAAAGGTTTTCATAATGCCTATGCATTTATTAACTAAAAAAGCCACAATAGCTTATTTAATTTGTAGACTCCCATACTGTTGTGAAAAACGGAATTCTGGTCCCAGGCTCACAGGAAATTAATTTAGAAGCTTGTCTTTTAATTTAACAGTTGTCATTAACATCAAATAAATGAACAGTAGTGGCAGGAGGGACCTGAATGCAATATTCCATCGTCCTGGCTGGGTGGCAAATGACTTGACCAGAGCTGTTTCACTCTTTTTTGGTCTACTTTACTTTAGTACATGTGTGTAGAATTCAACAGGTTGTAATGTGCTGCCTGTTTTACTGCAGAATGTAATGTAAAGTCCTTTCTGAGAAGGAAACCCATAATGGAGTGTCTGGTTTTATAATCTAGTGATTTAGGAAGATACAGTTATAAAATTTTGTATTTATTTGGAAATAATTTTGACCGCTGTTTAATAATAGATGACCAGGAGGCTCAGCTTGAAATGTCATTATTCTAGGCCTGCAGCAGAGGAGAACAAGCAGCAATGGCAACTGAGAAGAATCAGAGTTCTGCTAGTTGGCTATAAATGCCCCAATGTTCTTCTTAATGTCATCTCTACTGTTATTTTATTGTCACTCTCTTTTTTTTTTTAATTAAATTACTATTTAGGATCAGTTTAGCTCACAAATAACTTTTTTAGCTCTCCTTTTTGTAGGTCTGATAAAAACAGTCAGTGCAATTGGTAAGAAATCCATTGACCTAGGCTGGGCATACTGGGTGTTCTCAGATGTTTATCAAGACTATTGTACATCTTGCAATTCTGTAGCTCTTGTTCTCCAAGTTCACACCAATACATGTGTGACACCTTCTTACCTGTCACCAATCTGGAAGCAGCAACTGGAATTCTCCTACAGTTTCCATTCTCTGATACTCACCGGCTATAGGTGACGATACGTTCCCTCGTGGTTGTATCAGCAATGAGTTCCTCGGGATCTCCAGCTGGATGTCAACCAGGCCATGGGCAGTGTTGAAACCACGTAACACTGCCCGCCTGAGGCATAGTATCTTACAATCTTTCCCAAAGTGTTTTTTCTATGTGCCAAAGAAAACCAAATAAATAAAAATCAAACTGACAATCTGATTAAATTATTTCAAAATGAGGTTGGCGAGTTAGGAACAACAGATTTATATTCTGATGAAAGAAGAGTTGAAGGTGTGGTGAAGAGACTGTAGACTCTAATTTAATTGTAAGACTCAATTCAAGAACTCTTCTCCTGTCCATGAAATCAGATTACCCATCTTAACTTTGAAAAGAGATTGTATATAACTGTGATTTTTCTCAAAACAAACTGAAGCTTCCTCCTAATGTTGTACCATTCCTTGTGAATGCCAAATTTGTTCTCCTTTCCCCCAGCACACTTTTGAACTTTGCCAACTCTAGACGTTTAAGAGTGACTCACTCAGAATTATAGGTGAGAGAAGCTTCTGTATCCTGTCTGTTGTGAAAAAATAGATTTTTCCACTGATCTTAGTTAAGCAAAGTTGGCTTTTTTGGACTGGAAGGGACTGGGAGGGGTTTTTTTCAGTGTTGAATACCTTTATGGAAATGGAACTCTAGTAAACTGTAACTGCATCCAAATAAAATTATTTCTTCTTGCTATTCTTGTTAGTAAATGAAAATGTCATTCCTTAGATGTTATTTGAAACATTTGAACAGTCCAAGGTTCTGTTCCATGCTTACTTTTTCGATAATGTTTTGACAGGTGGGTTCAGAAAACTTAAACGTTGCACATGAGCTGTTGAATTCTATTTGAGTTACCAACTGTCTATTCTGGCCAAGCAGTGATCATAGAATAACAGTCGGGCAGGAACATCTGGATGGCCTTTGGTCCAATTACCTGCTCAAAGTTTCCTCGGCTTCAAAGTTGGATCATATTGCTCCAGGTCATATTCAGTCAAGCTTTGAGTATCTCCAAGGACAGAGATTACATGGTCTCTCTGGGCAGTATTGGTGAAATTGGCAGTCACAGAAAGTGACCACTTTCATCAGAATTTTTTTTCCTGTATCTAATCAGCATTTTCCACATTGCTGATTAATGTCTGTTGCTGCCTATCATTTCATGGTTCAGCTCCAAGAAGAGTTTGCCTCAGTCTTCTTAATACAGTCCCAGTAGGTAGTTCAATATAACAATGAAACTTCTTCCATCTTCCTTTTAGAATCATAGAATGGTTTGGGTTGGAAGGGACCTTAAAGTTCCAACCCCCCTGCCCTGGGCAGGGACACCTCCCACCAGACCAGGTTGCTCCAAGCCCCATCCAGCCTGACCTTGAACCCCTCCAGGGATGGGGCAGGCACAGCTTCTCTGGGCAACCTGTTCCAGTGTCTCACCACCCTCACAGGGAAGAATTTCTTCCTAATATCTAATCTAAATCTCCCCTCTTTCAGTTTAAAACCATTACCTCTTGTCCTGTGGGTCCACTCCCTGATCAAGAGTCTCTCCTCATCTCTCCTGTAGCCCCTTTTACTTATTGGAACGCTGTTTTAAGGTCTCCTTGGAGCCTTCTCTTCTCCAGACTGAGCAACCCCAGCTCTCTCAGCCTTTACTTCCTAAAGATTAACAAATCCAGCTTTTTCAGCCTTCGACATTAGGTCCTTCAGCTCATTACTCATCCCAGTGATATGTTAGACTTGTTGCATCCAGAATGTACTGGATCCTTCCTTGGACTGGTGAGACTCAAACTGAAGACAGTTCTGCAGAGGTGGTCTCACAGTGCTGTACAGATGGAGAATCATCAATTCACCTGCTTGTGGTGGTTTTTTGGAGTGTGGCCTTGGGCTGCAGACTGCACAGCTGACTTGTCGGCAACTTCTGTCTTGCAGTCCCCTCAAGTGGTTCTTTGGTTGCTTTCTATTCCGTCCAGTGCCCAGCCTGTACTGTTGTGTGCTCGGGGTTATTCCATCCCAGGTGCAGATCTTTTCATATTTCCCTTTGCTAAATTTCACAATCTTTTATCATCCCATTTCTCTGGCTCCTGAACATCCCTCTGAATATCTTCCAATCTATTGATCAGTCTCCTCAGTCTATAGCATCATCTGCAGACTTGCTGAGGGCACTTTCTTTAACCTTCTTTGGGTTGTTGCAGGAGACAATAATCGTAACTGAAACTCCATTCTACATGCTGTACATGTAAGTGTTTCAAAAAGAAAAAAATAGTTTTAAGAAACAAAAAATGAAGCTGCTAACTTCTCTGTATATTCAAGCTTATATGAAATTTAAGATGTGTGACTGCATCTGTAAAGGTCAGCTGGAATAGCCAGTAATTGTGGAAGAAAGGCAGGAACATCAAATAATAAATAATTAGAAGGTTGTGGTGGGGGAACAGGTTCATCTAGAAGGTTCCTGTTACTACTGCTCTTCTTTTGTGTTTCGTCTGTCGTTTCCCCCTAACCTCACAAAATGAAGAGAGAAGGTGGTCTAATGTTAATTTTGTTTTTGTTGGCAGGATTTGACAGGAGCTGAGTTATACACGCAGCCAGCGGACCTTTTGCATCCAGTAATTTATGCCACTGCCATGGTTTTGCTGATGTGCCTGTTAATGATCATTGTCAGTTACGTGTACCATCACAGGTAAGAATCAAAATTACTAGGCTGAAAAAAATTACTTTTCTTTTTGATAAGAACACTATAATCTGCATTTGATTTTATTTTTTTTTTCCTACAAAATTTGTTGATGCAAACCAACAGTTAAGCAAGTGGCTATTTCATCTGTTCTGGAGTAGGACACTTTAGCTCTCATAACTATAATTCTTCACTTTTGCTTCATGGTGAAAGAAGAGACCACTCCAGAATGATGGCAGAATTCAACAAACTGTTCAGCCTTTTACATTTCTGTTAATGTGAAAGCTTGAAGCCTAACATTTTTGAATCAGGCCCCAAATAGTTGTATAAAGCTAGTTAATAGGAGGGTGGTTTAATTTCTTGTGATGAAGACCAGAGATTATATTTGATTACAAACTATGTGGTAGTCAAACAATCATTAACAGTAATTATATCTCATTTATCACGAGTGTATCTTGCTAGTTTCTGAAAGACAATAATGCAGCTGTGTTTTATGTTGTCTAATTTGTTCCTTTTAACAGTGTGATCAGGATCAGTGTAAAAAGCTGGCATATGCTGGTTAACCTGAGCTTTCATATTTTCCTGACGTGTGTGATGTTTATTGGAGGCATAACTCAGACCAGGAATGCCAGCATTTGTCAAGCAGTAAGTAAACATGCAAATGCTTGAAAAAATTAGGTACCAGTGTCATATTCCTACATACATATACACCTTCTGTACAGGCATTTTCACCAGAATGTGAAATTTAGAAAAAAAATTCAGTCTTTTTTCACCTTCTGTACAGGCATTTTCACCAGAATGTAAAATTTAGACAAAAAATCCAATCTTTTTTTTTTACCTTTACAGATTTCTCTTGTATTTTCGTCCAACCATGAAGATAAAACTAATTTGTTACTTGAAAACCGGAAAAGTATTTCAGAAGTGCAACAGAAATTCTTTTTTTGTTCAAAACACTATCACAAAAAATTAAATTTTACCCATTAGTTTTATTTTTGAAACTTGCTTATTATGGAATTGGTTTATAGGCCTATGTGTAGCCTTTACAGACCATGTGAAAACTGATTTCCATAGCTATTAAAATATATTTTTCTATTTGCTCAGTATATCCTGAAGGGAGGGAGAAATAAGTATTTCAAGTACACTTTTGCTTTCTCCAAACAAATATCACCAGCTTTATTGAGACTCCTCCTTTATAATGATTTGTTCTGCTGAGGTTTGGCCATCTCTAATTCAGTTATGAATTTGGGAATTCATGGAGCTTTTCTAAAGAAAACGCTGTTCAGTTTATAAAATTGTAAACATTTAAAGAAAAAATTTAACATCTTAAAGTGTTTGGGAATTCATGGAGCTTTTCTAAAGAAAATGCTGTTCAGTTTATAAAACTGTAAGCTTCATAAAATACACTTTCCTAAAGTGTATTATTGATGTGTAACATGGGAGATGTTGGCCAGCGAAGTTCTTCCTGTGTTATTAAGTTTTCCTTCCACTAGAGGAAACTGCATCTCTGGAGCCTTCCCAGACTCCCCTGGTGGGAAGATGGGTTTGATAACATACTCTGCCTTTTTGAAAACCACAATGATTTGGCATTTAGAACAGTTGTATTAAAATTAGAGGGGTTTTTCTTCTCTTGAACTCAGGCTTTGAAAATTCAGGCTTTATGCCAGTTATGCGTTAAATAATTAGTTTTTAATTTGGTATAAAGGAAATGTTTGAGGGTTCATTTTTATTATTTGGGTTTTTTTAAGGTTGGGATAATTCTCCACTATTCCACTCTTGCGACAGTCCTGTGGCTGGGAGTGACTTCTCGTAATATTTACAAGCAAGTAACCAAAAAAGCAAAAAGATGTCAAGATCCTGATGAGCCACCTCCTCCACCCAGACCGATGCTGAGGTGAGACCCTCATTCACATCCACAGCTCAGGATTTCCTGGGTCTCTACGCTCACATTCTCACCAGAAAATGTGACAGGTCACTACTGGTTTTTCCAAGTGCCTTTCATAGAAGATTTTCTTTCCAGGTCCATAAAGTCCCTTCCAGATTTTCCAAGTGCCTTTCATAGAAGATTTTCTTTCCAGGTCCGTCAAAGTCTCTTCCAGATTATCTGTTCCTCAGCTTTTTGTCAAGGAAGATGAGGGGAAGGACGATTGGTCTTAGCATATTACTCTTGCAATGCTGTGTTCCTGATTAGTAAATTAAGAAATTGGTAGTATTTCAGCATTACCATTGGAGCTTTGAGTAGAACTTTAGATAGCAACACTTCCCATTAAAGTATTATAAAAGAATGTGGAGAACTGAGTTATCACGCAGGGAACAAACACTGCAATTTAAGTAAATAAAGCTTAATAAGTTTTTCCAAAGATTGCTTATAAAGAATTTGAAAAATAGGCGTCACTCATTATCAAATGAAAGTAGTGTTCTTTGAGAGGCATTCCTCTTAGATTGTTTTTATTTCTGAAATCACTGACATGGGAAAAATGAATTAGCTGTGAAATTCACCATGTGTGAAATGCTTTTAATAGAAAACATTAACATACTTTGTTCATGTAGTTTCCTGAGCCTCTGGGTATTAATTAAAAACTGCTAAGCTGAAATTCTCCACAAGGTGGCAGAAGTTGATTAACTTTGATTAGTTTAGGCAAATGTTTAGAAAGCTTGATTTTGAAGTACAGAGATGCCAAAAACCAGAAATGCTTTTCTGAATATTGTCAACTAAAATTTGCAGTACTATATGCAAGCTTATAGAAATCTTTAACAAGGTAGAAGGTTAATATTTATACCCCCTTAAGTGCTGTCTTTGCAATTTTTATTTTAAGAAAAAAGTAAATGTGTTTTATTGACTGTAGGATGTCAAGTCCATCATCAGCTGTGTGCCTTCCAGCAGGGTACTGAGTAGCCTTTGCAGCATCTGTCGTGGCTTTTTTTTTTCATATTTTTCAAATTTTCTCAATGTCCAGCTTCTTGCTGATAAGGGATCTGCAAGGTTTTTGCATGGAACAGCCATAGAAGGACTTTTTTTTTTCTTTTTTTCTCTCATTCAGTTGTCTTTTAAACTTATTTTGAAACAAAGGTACCCCTAGTGGCAAAGGGCAAAGAGCTTGTGTGAGAGCTGCTTGTTTGTTTGGAACCCATCACCTGCTGTTATCAGCCATCCTGTTCCTTGAGTTTAAGGAGGCAGAACAACTGATTCTCTATTTGCCTCCACGCTGTTTATATTTCTCCTTCCTAAGCATTTCCAGAATTACAAAGGGCCTTTTGGAACAGAAAAAAAACCCACCCTGATCATTGTTTCAAGATACGGACTAAACCAATGACAGGATTTGATCTTTGTAGGATTCAGTGACTATGTAACCACATCTGTCGTGGCTTTTTTTTTTCATATTTTTCAAATTTTCTCAATGTCCAGCTTCTTGCTGATAAGGGATCTGCAAGGTTTTTGCATGGAACAGCCATAGAAGGACTTTTTTTTTTCTTTTTTTCTCTCATTCAGTTGTCTTTTAAACTTATTTTGAAACAAAGGTACCCCTAGTGGCAAAGGGCAAAGAGCTTGTGTGAGAGCTGCTTGTTTGTTTGGAACCCATCACCTGCTGTTATCAGCCGTCCTGTTTCTTGAGTTTAAGGAGGCAGAACAACTGATTCTCTATTTGCCTCCACGCTGTTTATATTTCTCCTTCCTAAGCATTTCCAGAATTACAAAGGGCCTTTTGGAACAGAAAAAAAACCCACCCTGATCGAGTTTAAGGAGGCAGAACAACTGATTCTCTGTTTGTCTCCACGCTGTTTATATTTCTCCTTCCTGAGCATTTCCAGAATTACAAAGGGTCTTTTGGAACAGAAAAAAAAAAACACCCTGATTATTGTTTCAAGATACGGACTAAACCAATGACAGGATTTGATCTTTGTAGGATTCAGCGACTATGTAATATATTTAGTGTACCTAGACTTCCAAGAAAGACTTAATCTATTTTAGACTGTTGTTTTGTGTCTCAAGTGGGACAGCAGTAACTTCTTCTGAATAATGTGAAATGCAGAGGGAAGGTCCAGGACCATCGGAATATGTGTCTCTTGTTGACAAACCAACTCCCCATGCATGTGTCACAGCAGTAGTTTTCACTGTGGGTTCCGACATGATTTTGGACAGGATTAACATAAGATGCAGGACAGAGTGCCATTAATTTGAATGATTGTCAGTAATTATTGAGCTGCCACTAATGAATTCAATGTGAATTCACAGAAATGGGAATGAAAAGTTCGATACTCCAACAACGTGTGCCCTCATCCTTGGGAAGGCAGACAGTTTTTATTACCACTGCAGGGAAGCAGGAGGTATATACTATGAAATTATAGAGGCCATTAAAAATAAATAAATCAAAACAACACCAACACCACCCCTCCAAACACCTCCACATGAAAAAACCCCAAGCAACAAGAGTTCTTATGGCTGATCTTCTGAACATAGCGTCAGGCAAGTTCATCTCTGGCAAAAAGAATGTAACACTTACTATTTTTCTTCTAAGTTTCTGTATTCTTTTCCAGCAGTTTACAACTTTTGACCCCCAGCTTTTGCTTCTTCCCTCTCACCGTGTATGTGCCTGTGAGAGAGGTGAGGAGCTGTGAGAGAAGTGGTTTGCAACAGGAGGAAAAAAATCATAGTGAGGAAATACTGCCAAAGCCCAAACCTGATTCACCCTATTTATTTTCTTAAAGAATTTGCATATTCCCAGTGTCCTGGAGAGCTCTCATTTCCTTCCTGGTGACTGAATAAAATCCATTTGCCATTAAGCTAACACTTACTATTTTTCTTCTAAGTTTCTGTATTCTTTTCCAGCAGTTTACAACTTTTGACCCCCAGCTTTTGCTTCTTCCCTCTCACCGTGTATGTGCCTGTGAGAGAGGTGAGGAGCTGTGAGAGAAGTGGTTTGCAACAGGAGGAAAAAAATCATAGTGAGGAAATACTGCCAAAGCCCAAACCTGATTCACCCTATTTATTTTCTTAAAGAATTTGCATATTCCCAGTGTCCTGGAGAGCTCTCATTTCCTTCCTGGTGACTGAATAAAATCCATTTGCCATTAAGCTTGCACTGGCTTTACTTTTTTAGGTTCTACCTTATCGGTGGAGGGATCCCCATCATAGTTTGTGGAATAACAGCAGCAGCAAACATCCGAAATTATGGCAGCAGACCTAATGCTCCTTAGTAAGTACCATACAACTGAGAGCTCTGTCAGAGCAACCTGGTCTGGTGGGAGGTGTCCCTGCCCATGGCAGGGGAGTTGGAACTCAATGATCTTTAAGGTCCCTTCCAACTCGAACCATTCTGTGATTCTATGATCTGTGGGTTTGCTTTTCTAAGTAGTCATTGTAATTAATTCTGATTCTTCCAGAAGATGGGACACAGCCAAGATTGTTTCATAATACCATTAAGGACTGGTAAAGCGTGACTTGTGAGGAGACATTAATTTTGATTCTTTGATTTTGTTTCTTTTCCAGTTGCTGGATGACTTGGGAACCCAGCTTAGGAGCATTTTATGGACCAGCGAGCTTTATCATTTTCATAAACTGCATGTATTTCCTCAGCATATTCATACAACTGAAACGTCACCCTGAACGGAAGTACGAACTCAAGGAGCCTGTTGAGGAGCAGCAGCGCCTGGCCACCAACGAACACGGGGAGCTGGCTCACCAGGATTCATTGTCGGTGTCACTGGTGTCCACGTCTGCTCTGGAGAACGAGCACAGTTTCCAGGCCCAGCTGCTGGGGGTGGGCCTCACCCTGCTTCTCTACGTGGCTTTGTGGATCTTCGGAGCTCTGTCGGTTTCCCTCTACTATCCCATGGACCTCATCTTCAGCTGTTTCTTTGGGGCCACCTGTTTAAGCCTCAGCGCCTTCCTGATGGTCCACCATTGCGTCAACAGGGAGGACGTCAGGCACGCCTGGATAACCACCTGCTGCCCTGGCAGGAGCACCTACTCGGTGCAGGTGAACGTTCAGCCCTCCAGTTCCAGCGGGACCAACGGAGAGGCCCCCAAGTGCACCAACAGCAGCGCGGAATCCTCCTGCACCAACAAAAGCGCCTCCAGCCTGAAAAACTCTTCTCAGGGCTGTAAACTCACAAACTTACAGGCCGCGGCGGCCCAGTGCCACCCCGCTTCTCTGCCCCTGAACACGGGTCCTCAGCTGGACAACAGCCTCACCGAGCACTCGGTGGATAATGATATCAAAATGCACGTGGCACCCTTAGAGGTCCAGTTCCGGACAAACGGACACCCCAGCAGGCACCACAAGAACAGAAGCAAGGGGCACCGTGCCAGCAGGCTGGCCGTGCTGAGGGAGTACGCCTACGACGTGCCCACCAGCGTGGAGGGCAGCGTCCAGAACGGCCTGCCCAAAAGCCGCCAAAGCAACGGCGAAGGGCACTCCAGGAGCAGAAGGGCCTACTTGGCCTACAGGGAAAGGCAGTACAACCAGTCCCAACAAGACAGCAGCGATGCTTGCAGCACCCTTCCCAAAAGCGGCAGGAATACGGAAAAAACGATACCCGCCAACAACAAAAAAGAGATTCTAAGGAAACCCATAGCGGTCGAACTTGAAAACCAACAGAAATCTTACGGCTTGAATTTAGCCATTCAGAACGGACCCCTTAAAAGCAGCGGGCAGGACGGCCCCTTGCTCACTGCGGACAGTACTGGGAATATCAGAACTGGGTTGTGGAAACACGAAACGACTGTGTAGGGTTAGGACTCACTGCGGGACGAACCCATCCGAACGGTGATCACACATTCCTTCAAGCTGGTCACACTTCGACGGACTCTTGACAAGCTCTAGGTACTTTACGCAGGGAAGGGAACAAAAATAATCGGCCCAGCAAAAGATTGTATTGGTTATAATCTTTGCTGTTCTTACAAAGATGAACTTTTTTGGTACTTTGTGAAATTTTTTTTTTGAAGCGTCAAACTTGAGAGATGCAGAACGTAACTTTGTACGTTTTTATTTTTTACCTGTAACCCTGCAGATTGTGTCCACAACACATTTCAAATTTGTATTTAAATGTATAATAAATAGTATTTTCCCCAGCAGCTCAATGTTGCAATGGTTTGTTGCCTTTTTTACAGGATGTTGCATTGAATGTCATCTTGATTTTACTACTTCAATATCTGAAACATGGAAGTTTCAGTTACTAAAGAAAATATTTGGTGTCTGAAATAGACAATGCAAATATCTCAATTAGAGAGTATTTTGAGGTGTAAATTCACTTTTCCCCACCTGTATGCAGCAATTTGCAGAATAATCTTCTCCAATACCACAGAGCATTTAAAAAAAAAAAAACAAACCAAACAAAAAAAAAACAAACCAAAAAGCAAAACCCCAAAGCACATGTTTCAGTAGCAGAGCTAAATTAATAAGGTTAACAATTTTAAAAAGCATGTAAGTTCCTGTGATAGAAATAGCCAAAACAAGCAACCTCTTGCAATAATGTAAATCGTGAAAAATAAACATTGTAGTTAAACTCTAGTTTAAATTTAATTGCAGATAATTACAAAAATTAAGAGTCACAGTCAAAATATTTTATGTCAAACGAAGTATTATAGAATAGATTATTTGTCAGTTATGAGTATAGTTGTCTATACTTAAATTTGTTGATATTTCAATGTATACAAGATTGTATTTTGTGCCATCCTGCTGCTGTGACAAATTTGAGGTTGTATTTGCAGAGCAATGCTTAGGGCTTTATCTGTTTCTGGTACCGATACCCGGGTTGCTAAAACCACTTGTATTAAAAAGCCCAAAATGGTTCTGTATCTAGTGCTGATACCACAGCTCAGTTTAGAGGAACAAATGGAATTGGGTTGTATATAGTGGCTACTTGTTACCTAAATCAGACTTGTCACAGTTGAATGTCTTAGTGAAGTGGGTCTGTGTGAATCCAGGTACAGGTCTAACATTCTCACTACTCAAACATTGTGTTAAATAATTTATGTGTGTTTAATTATTGCTTGCCAGGTTTACAGCACCCTCTGCTCATCGCTTTGATAGTCTGAACTAATCTTGGATGCATTGTATGAACTTCTGCAGTGGGACAGTTGCTCAGGTTTGGATTCTATTTTTGCTTCTTGTGAGCAGTTGCCATTTAAGAATTCTTAAGCAACATTTTGATAAGTGCATGACTCAGTTTTGATTGCTGTTCTCTTTTATTGTCTTCAAGAGAGGTAGCTCTTGCAGCTACCCTGTGGATAGGCGCTCAAAAAAAGGGAATTTTTAGGCATTATCAAAGAAAAGAATTTAAATATGTGTGAAATATTTAAATTTTAAGCTATTGGACAAGGTATTTAAGTATCACAGACAACTCACTGCTTTGTAATAGCAAAAAAAAAACTGTCTCTGGGTTCTTACTTGGTGTAGGGAAGTTTGTCTTGGTGGCAAAAATACTTTTTGGGCCTAGAAGTCAAAACAAGTGACTTGATCCTATTCCCTTCCAGATGCTGCGAGTCCATCTATTTGGATTTAGTGATGGCTTGAAGGAAAACTGAGTTGCAGACAAGTCAGTTGTAAGGGCACATGCGAAAAGAAGCAAACATCCCGCTCATCTCTCAGCTGAATTCATAGATTTTACACAACGAGCAGCAATAAACTCACTGAGGTTCCTTCATGCATAGTTTGTCACCCCAAACACAGGTATTTTTAGATTAATCAGGAATATATACTATGGTGCCTTTTTTTTAATAGTAAAAAAATACATCTACTAATGGAAGTAATTTAAACCTACCTTGTGTTTTCTTTAAAATTATAGATTTCGAAAAATATAATCCATATACAGCAGGGAAACGTGTCCAAATAGTTCACAGATCATTTCTTGTTATTTGAACAAAGTATGATAGTGATTTAGGATAAGATCAGTTATCTTTTAGAACCTGTTTGCCCTTTGCTTTTAAACTTCATGCCTTTTGCACAGGTTTGGAATTGAAATCTGGTTAGTCTTTCTTGAAAACCAATCTTAAAAATGCCTTTAAAATTAATTCTATATGTCATACTTGTGTATAGCTTGATAGCTAGCCTTAAATTTTGATGAGATGAAAAAAACCTCCTTGCTAAGTACCTAATAAATTTTTAATATCCTTGGTACATATAGGGGGTTTTAATGTAAAAATTTTTCTTAAATCACTGTGCTAATAAACAGTCTTCCTTCACTTCCAGCTACGTACGTAGCTGCATTCGCTTCTAACCAAACAAGTGCTTTTGCTCAGGTGATGACAAATTCTGCCATTCTTCTCAAATATAGTCCTGACAAATACTGAAGAACACGCTCATCTTCACGAGAAACACAGGAGAATCTTAAAGAATGTATGTATCTAAAAGTTGGAAGGCAGGTTATTAGACTGTGAAAAAGTGGAGTTATTAAATACAGTATCTTATACGGAAATTGGAAACAGAAAATGTTCAGGCTTTTTCATATATTCTTTCCTAATAGAGTAAAGCGAGCTCCTTTTCAGAGTTGTAATTAAACTTGGTATGAAAAGCCACCTAAATCACTGCAATGGAAAAAAAAAATCGTGCACAAACCTCATTTTTGGCAGTTTGTGGAGCAATGAGAAAGTAGCTACAATCACTAATCAGATATAGAAAGGGGAGTAGATAATACAAACTGAGGTGAGAACAGCCTTTTTGGAGATAACTTTTATTTCTACCAAAAAAAAACAACCCAGGTAGAGACTGGAAAGAGCAGGTGGTGCTGGTCGTCACGGTGACAATGGAACAGATGGGGACAATGTCTCTAGCAAGAGAGATACTTTATGTGGTGTGTAAGAGACGTGCCAGGGGCACATCCAGGGGAGCAGAAAGGCATCATGTAGGTGTGCCATTCACTGTAATGTCCTGGAATATGTCAGGAAACGTGTCTTTCGTAACCAAAAAGGTAAATTTTCAAAAGGAACTTTTTAATTGTTTCAATGACCATCTGCATTCAAAATTCACACACACAGTCATTGCCTGAATATAAGATTCAGACATGATGGTGCAAGTGTTTTCACTGAACAAGGAGCTCCCTATATTACTTTTTGCTCATAGGTAATGTTTTACCAGAACAGCTTACATGTTACTTATTTTAGATTTCTGTATGTTAAGAAGTACTTCAGGTGGTTGGGAGGAAGAAACAATTACTTTTCATTAAGTTCTTCTGTTTTTATGTTATCCCATTCTGACCAGTTCTGTGTTGACACTGGTGCTGGCTGAAGCTGTTGGGCTCGTATGTTGTATTGCTGCTTTTCCACATCCACGAGCAGACTGATGGGTCGGTTTTGTTCAGTGGTTTTTCGCTGGGTTTTGTGGGTCACAGTTTCTAGATCTTAGAGATTCATAGCATAGAGAAATACTGTTGTCCTTACAGTTTGAGATTAACATAAAACGTGAAGAAAACTTCTAATTTAAACAAACACCCTGTGGCTTTTTAATCCCCGGCTTTCAAAAATGGTGGACCTGTTGTGTTGTGGGAGTTTAGGTTTTAGTTCAAATTAGGTTTATATCATAGAATCACAGCATGGTTTGGGTTGGAAGGGACCTTAAAGATCCTTGAGTTCCAACCCCCCTGCCCTGGGCAGGGACACCTCCCACCAGACCAGGTTGCTCCAAGCCCCATCCAGCCTGGCCTTGAACCCCTCCAGGGATGGGGCAGCCACAGCTTCTCTGGGCAACCTGGGCCAGGCTCTCACCACCCTCACAGCAAAGAATTTCTTCCTAATATCTGATCTAAATCTCCCCTCTTTTAGTTTAAAACTGTTACCCTTTGACCTATCACTCTGCTCCCTGATAAAGAGATCCTTCCATATACCTAACAACCAAAAAGAATCAAATCCCAAAATATACAACTTGAGTCTACAAATGAAGCTCTTTGCTGAGCGCCGAATTTTCTCTGAAGTCAGCATTTGCTCTATGATTTTGCCTCTTACTCTTCGAGCTGCTCTGCAGTGAAATAAATGAGGCAAGACTTAAGATATTCTCAAAATACTTTTGGTTTTTTTTTTTCCTGAAGCTGTGTACTGTAATGAGCTAAACCCTCAAAAGCCCACCCCATGTCCCCTGCACTCCATTCCCCCAGGAACATTGGCTTCTTCTACGGGAACCTTTTTATTTTTTTTTAAGTTTTATTCAACATTATTGAAATTAAAGCAGAGACGATGCATTTCTGGAAGGCCACAGGACTTCCGTGAGACAGTAACTGTTTACTGTGTAAAGAAAATGGGCCCTGTGGTGGCACAACATCATTATTAATCCGGATCAGAAATCTGAAAGATTGCCCGGAGGTGTTTCTAAGAGCTGCTGTGTTGTTCCTGTGAACTTCCTTAGGGTTTCTGCTTTTCACTAAGTATCACCTTAGTCTTGTCTTCTCAAGAGAATACTAAATCATCACTCTTAATGCACAGGGGAATGCTTAAGAAACTAAAAAGCCCAACCCTTTTATTTCTGAAAGCATGTGAGGGATTCTAAATTTATGCTTACTTCCCAATGTGGCTTTAAAAAGGCTGTTTAATATAGCTTTATTTTAAAAAGAACTTAAGGAAATAGTTTTTTTTTCTTTTCAAACTATGCCTGCTGAAAAGATCCAGGTGACTGTTAGGGGTGTATTTTTACATGAAGGCAAGTTTTTCAATGATGGGACAGGTGTCCATCATTGGCTAATAGCAAATTAATGCCCGCAGGTCGTCCCTCGAGCTCTGCTGTTCCCATTGCCTGTTCCGTATGGAGGAAATCAAAGCTGGGGTGTTGTCGGGCACGGGTTTTCAGGGGGAGCTGCCCGTGCCCCGTGATAATGAGGCCAAATCTCGGTGAATTGATGCTCTCTCACCAGCCATGATCAAATCCAGCCTCGGCAGTCAGAGCTACCTGCAAACTGTAAGTTATCCCTCACCTAAAAGGCCATACTGTCTAAAAATTCAGCAGAAAGAACCCAACCTGCCCCACTGACCGCACCCCCCCACATAACAGTTGCAGGGAACAAACCTGTTTTCACTCTGGAAAAGCCATCCCAGGGCGAGCCCTTGCTGTAGCACATCACCTGGCAGCCCTCAGCCCACAGGGGAATTAAAGACAGATTTGGAAATTATCTGTCCTTTGGGTAATAAACATAAGGAAAAAGGAACAGTGTGTGTTGGATAACATAGAACCATAGAATGGTGACAGTTGGAAGGGACCTTAAAGATCATTGAGTTCCAACCCCCCTGCCATGGGCAGGGACACCTCCCACCAGACCAGGTTGCTCCAAGCCCCATCCAGCCTGGCCTTGAACCCCTCCAGGGATGGGGCAGCCACAGCTTCTCTGGGCAACCTGTTCCAGTGTCTCACCACCCTCACAGCAAAGAATTTCTTCCTGAGATCTCATCTAAATCTCCCCTCTTTCAATTAAAAACTATTACCCTTCGTCCTATCGCTGCATTCCCTCCCCATCTCTCCTGTAGCCCCCTTTGCGGGGGGGATAATGTATTTCTTGTTTCTTGACAGTGGAAGAAGTTTACGTGGTAAAAAATCACAGTGATTGTACAAGTGCATAGGTTTAGAGATGGCATTACTTGGTTTAATTAGTACCTTCATCAACAAATAATCCTACAAAAACTGGCAGGTCCGTTCAAGACCTAGGAGATTATTAAAGAGAATTCCAAATTGCCTTTTCTAGCTCATGTGAGATGTTTGTATGGACATTACAATCCACCGGATTCCTGGTAGTGTCTATGGAAAGTTTTGATTTCCTGGTGTTTCTTGGTAACTCTGACCATTTCTCTACCGTTTGAGTCTTACTGAATGCCTCATGCAAAAATAACTTTGAAAAAATCCAGAGGAGCAAATTAGTTTATGGCGTGGATACTATGGCAAGGGTTCTGTTGTTGTCGTGTCCACATATGTCTCTTTTGAGATTGAGAGGTGAATATCCAAAGATACTCCAAAGAGTAATTTTGCAGCATTATCTTATGAATACAAAAGTTACATATATGTTCTCCATCCCCATCTTAGGGGAGTCATGAGAAACTTGTAGATATGATGGACTCTGGTGGTTCCCCAGGTCACACAGTGGTGGTGAGAGCTTATTCTTACTCAGCTGTGCCTAAAAGCCACTGAAACTTCAGTTTATATCAAGGAAATGTTTGCTGGTTTTCTTGTTCGCTAAACAGGGGCTTTATTTAGGCTAAGAAGAAAGAGCAGATATTTGGGTCCAGTCTAACAAAGGCCTATGTTTGTTGATGTCAGAACTGATCCCAGATTTTGTTTGTTGATGTCAGAACTGATCCCAGATTCTCTGGGTAATTCTGCTCATTCTAGATTTTTTGCTAATTTCTTAGGATTTGTTGCAAATCAAAACAGGGGTTGCGTGTGTGCGTGTCTCTGTGTGGGTGTGTGCATGTCTCTGTGTGGGTGTGTGTATTAAATAGATCAGCTTCACCCTCTTCCAAATATCCCCTGGTAGTTAATTAAAGAACATACAATTTCCTATGGATATTTTCAGAAGATCCCAGGTGAACTAATAAATCACTTTCACAGAGATCTTTGCTTCTGCCTCAAAATGCACACTGTAAAATCCCATCTCGCATTCTTGTGTTTCAATTTATTTTTTTTTAAGATGTCATCAATGTTTTATTTGCTGCTGCTTCTGCTTTTTTCTTTTTTATAAAATATAATTTATTACGTTGGCAAATGTCCATTTCTTCCCCAGAAGGTGGCTCTGAAGGCCTTATTGCAAGGTGCACGATTTTCCATACCGCGGCGTAAAACCTTTTGTGGGTGATATATTACAGGCAGCGGAGCCAGAGGAATTTGCAGCCAATATGCAAATATCTTCCAAGGGTACAGTTCTTTTATTTTGCCCCAGTAGCCTTTCCTGCAAAACCCACAGTTGGTGAATCTTCACATAATTTGTGGGTAACCTCCGTGGCCGGGGGAGCTCTGCTTGCCCCAGGGTCACCAGCTGAACCTGCCTTCTTCCCTCTGTAACGTGGTGTAAAGAGGAGTTCTTGCTCCCAAGTCAAGGCTAATCCTTAAAAATACTGTAAAACCTCAGATTAATCTTGATGAGAGAAGGGATAAGTTCCATCCAAAATTAGGTTCCTTGTTAAATTAAAATCTTTTCATACCTCTCACCCGTAATCAATTAAGAAAATGCAAATCCTACTCCTTGCCTAAGCAAAAGTGGCAATAAGGAGGAGGGAAAACTCATTTACTTTGGCAAAACTGAATTTTCTCTCACCTCCGGCCCATGCCCAAGAAGACAAAAATATGAGCTCACACTGTGATTGTCTCGAATTGAATTGCTCCAAGAAAAGAGCTGGCACTGAATGAGCTGAACTGAGTACTAGGTCAGGGAATGCAGGAATTAAAGTAAAGCAGCAACAGTTAACTCCCTATTTCCAAAACTTTGCCACAAATTTGTTGGTTTCGTAATGGGTCCGGGCTTTTCATTTTAATTTCCTGTTCATTTGAATTTTCCTAGGAACAACAATGGCAATTCTAGGATTTATTACCATTATAAAAATTGCTTTTGAAAGAAACTGTGTGATGGATTAATTCATTAAAAGTACTGCAGCTCCACTTTGTGTTGTGGAAGTCAGGGTTGCATTACAAATGTTGAAAGTAGCATGAAATTCCTTCAATATGAATTTGTACCTCATTGCACTGCAATAATAATAATAAAATTAATGAGCATTTTGCATCTAGGCTAATGATTAGACTGTTCTCCAAGCAAATTAATATCACATTCCTTCTGCTGGAGGAAGGAGCTCTTAGAACTCATCACAGAGAAGTTTGACAGCAATTTGTATGTCTAAATCCCCTTTTTTTTTACCTGCAAGTGGTGCAGCAATGGGCTGTTGGTTTGCTGAGAGGGTTCAGCAGACTCACACAGCACTGGAGAGACCTTCACAGATTTTCCCTCTTGCCTGTTGCTGTGGGCTCGTTATGGCAGTGCCTCTCCCCAGGGAGTGCTCGATTCAGTATCATGCAGCAATAGGACGAGGGGTAATGGTTTTCAACTGAAAGAGGGGAGATTTAGATGAGATATTAGGAAGAAATTCTTTCCTGTGAGGGTGGTGAGACACTGGAACAGGTTGCCCAGAGAAGCTGTGGCTGCCCCATCCATCCCTGGAGGGGTTCAAGGCCAGGCTGGATGGGGCTTGGAGCAACCTGGTCTGGTGGGAGGTGTCCCTGCCCAGGGCAGGGGGGTTGGAACTCAATGATCTTTAAGGTTCCTTCCAACTCAAACCATTCTATGATTCTGTGATATTGTCCCACCCTGAGTACCAAAGCATGGGAAGGTCTTGCCTTGAGCTCCATTTCAATAAACTGTACTGGAATCAAGAGAGAACCTTAGACAGCATTTTCCAATCCAAGGTACGTTCACTTCATAACAGATGTGAAAGAGCTGGACAGAAATTGCTGCCAGTGGCATGAGAGCCCTCAGAATACCTCTGCATCAGTTTTCATTAAAAATTCAGGAATATACTCTCTGCCTCCAAACCTTCCTCTTAAAGTTCCTGGAGATCACCACGCAAACCTCATTTGTTTCAAAACAGAATGAACCTCTGTTTAACAAGTCTTCGTGTACCAACTTTCATTGTGGCAGAGACCAGGTTGATTTAAACCTTTGAGTCATTCTGTCTGTGCCAGTCCATATGAAGGTCTCTTTTACACAGTTATAAGGTGGCAGGATCTGTTTTATGAAGTGGTCATTAACGGGTGGTGACTGAAGTGGTTGAGATTAGGACCTGCTTGCTGGAATATGCCGACTACTCTTGTGCTTTACAGAAATTCAGCAATACTTTTGAACTATTAATATCACCACCTCATAAAAATCATGTTTTCTCTCCCCAAGACGAGTGTGATCAGCAGCAGAGGGATATTCCATCTTTTTCTGTGCCGTTATCCACCTTGCTCCCCAAGCTGTCCTCAGCAGGAACAGACCTGGTTCACTGCTGCTCTGTGCAGGAAGATCCACACAAAATCTGGCACTTTTTGCATGAATTTCTTGGCTGTTTCCACAAGGATCTTCAGTCCTGGTGGCTTCTGCCACACAGTGCTTGGTACTCTGCACCAGCTATCAGCCTGTAATGACCCCGTAACACCCTGGAAGCAGCACCAGAACAGAGAACTGAATATTTTCCTCAGTGATCCTTTCATTTTCCTGTCCCTCAGCTTTACTTTTGTGAGCTGGGTTTTTAGTGCTTCTCTATTTCCAAGGACCATTAAAGAAAATAATTGCATTACAGGCAATTCTAGTTTTGTCTTGTTTCAAAACTTGGGAGGAAGAGAGTCAGATTCACTTCAAATCCACTCACCAGCACGCTGACCAAAAGCGTCCTTAGAAAGAAACGTGGATTTCACACTAATTAATGTTTCAAGATAGAGTTTGATACGTGCCGTGTGTTGCTAGAAGGCATCTTCATGACCCCTTCCAAACAAAGTAAGGCTGATGATGAATCACTTGGTTAAATACACAGAACTAACACTTCACTGATATTTTAAGTAGAATGTTTTTGGGGTGATCTCATACCTAAACATGATTTTAACTACTTCACTATAAAAATCTTGGCTTTGTCTTGTAAAGCCAGCTGGATATATAATGCCTTAATTTAATTACCGAAACATGAAGAAGTCTGGAAAAAATAAATGGAAAGATTTGGAACCGCGCTGTTGTCGTAAAACTGGACAAGGTAATAAAAATGGCAATGCTGAGTACTTTTATAGACTTTTTTTTCCAATGTTGCAAAATCAAAACATGCTTTTATGATAGTGGTGAACTGTAAATTATAAGATATCAAAGAGAAAAGTAGATCATGAGTTCCCAGTAAATATTTAAGATGGGTTCTGCCGGCTGGAATTTGACAGATGCTTCAAGGAGTAGCATTTTTAGGCTTATGGGGCACATCCACATCAGGAAATGGGATGTAGCAACCAGACTTCCAAGGTTAGTTCCAGTCCCAATGGGATGCCCCCATGGCACGTGCTGGGTGGTACTGCTTGGAGATGCTGCCTGGGGGACACCCCAACACCACAGGGCTGCACCAGCAGGATGCTGGGCCCACACAACACTGTTTGGCTGTGATTACCAGTGTCCTACCCTGCAGCAACCTCACATTCAATGCCTCACCCTTTTACTTCAATGACCTGAGTTAGCCGGGGACTTTTTGGGACCAACGCTCATGAAAGAGCGAGCTGATGACTTCTGAAACCAAC